>NC_091564.1:5044648-5052148 GCF_042767895.1 Penaeus vannamei | reverse complement strand
TCTTCTTCTTCTTCTTCTTACTCTCCTCCTCCTTCTTCTTTTTCTTCTTCTCCTTCTTTTTCTTCTCCTTCTTTTTCTTCATTCTTCTTTTTCTTCTTCTTCTTTTCTTCTTCTTCTTCTTCTTCCTCTTCTCCTCCTTCTTCTTCTTTTCCCCCTCCTCCTCCACCTTTTCCTTTTCCCCGTTTCCATCCCCCCCGTGTCTCTTACACCTATATTTCCCCCTTTCTTCTCATCTTCTTTTTCTTCTCTTCCTCCTCTCCTTCTCATTTCCTTCCTCCTTCTTCCCCATCTACTCCATCATCAACCCCCGCCATTCATCCATCTATCCATTCATCCGCTCCATCAATCTGTCCATTAAACATCCGTCTCTTCATCCGTCGTATTAGGATTTGTCTGTGTCCTCTCACGCCATTTCCTCGTTTCCTTTTCTCCCTTGTTTGTTCTCATTCTTGTTCTTCGTGTTCTTCTTCGTTATAAAACCGATGTAGCTTAGTTTCGGTCTACAGATCAGGGATATTGGGATGGAGAAGCGGGAGGAAATGGAGAGAGAGATCTTTTTAGAGGAAACAAGAATCGGGTCCTCAAATAAGACCGCTAATCTAAATAATAATAATAATAATAATAATAATAATAATAATAATAATAATAATAATAATAATAATAATAATAATAATAATAATAATAATAATAATAATAATAAATAAAAAATACGAGTGTTGCGACAAGCCATTGAAAGTGTAACAATATTAATTTACATAGTAAAGGTATAGACATCTCAAAATGCTAAGGTAAAAGGAAAAGAATAAAAATAAATAAATGAATAAATAAACACAACTAATGGATTGATAAAAAAATACATAAAAAACAAAACAAAAACAATATAATCACAGCCCACTCCCCTCCCCCCATCACCCATCCCCCCCCAGAAAAAAATCAACTGTCTCTTTAATTCACGATGATGGTTGAACTGGCAGGTTGAGATAGTCCCGCAGATAGCCCGCTAATGGCCCCCTCGAGATGGGGCTACCGACAACGGCGGACGGAGACACGCCGGCGCGAGGGAAGCCCAACGACAACCGGTTCCTCAAATGTCGTCCTCGCTATGTGCCAATTATGGGGATCGCCGCGGCTGGTGCGAGTGTCATCGCCGGTCCGTTGGGGGAATTTTAGAACTATGAGTTGGGTGAAAGAGTTGTGATCCTGGCGAGAGAAATGCACTCGGTCGGGTGAGAGTTGTCAGTCGGTCGTGAGGAAATGAGTCGGTTGAGAGGGTGGATTTACAAAGTTACGGAAGTAATGACGGGCACAAATACCTAGTTAGTTCTGTGGGTCGTGATCAAGTAGCTGATTAGCATTCGCCAAGGGTCGTTACAGCTGGCAAATTGGGAAACCACGCGGGTACTTGACTCTGCGGATCATCAAAACTAACGAGGAATGTAAATAACGAAGTGAGATGAACGTTCAAGCCTCTATAATCTAAACATAACAACAACTACATAAAGAGACCCGTCTGAACAACCCAATTACAGAAATCGTAACCCCTAGAGACTGCAAAAGAGCCGTTAAACCTTCCGAAATGAGATAATCACAACAACCATTAGACACTGCAGAACTAGGCCCACCGAACCACTTAGAAAAGCATAACAATCCCTAGCGGTGGATCTCGGTAACTTCAGACTCGGGAAGATCGTAAAATAACTACCCCCACCCCTCCCCTCCCCCTGTCACGGACTCTCCACGCCAAGGTCTAATTCACGCAGGAAAGACACAGCTAAATTCTAAACCGTAACTATTCTTTCCTCTTCCTTTTTCCCCCTTTCGCTTTTCTTCCTTGTTTCACGAAAGGTTTTGTTTAGCTGCCACTCCCCGTCTCGACAAAGGATTAATTAGCACTGGATAGGAAAAAAGGTGCGTGCCTTCATTAAGGAAACAACACATTAAATGCTGCTTAAATTTATACGTCCATGGGTGGTTGAGGTAACTAAATAACGTTAGCGAATGTAAAGAAATAATAAAACACGGCTCCACGTAACTAAATGGATAAGCATACACATCGCTAGACATACACACCCTAGCAGTATTATACACCGTATATCCTATCCAGTCCTGTAATAATACACAAACCACTATTTCAGTACGCCATACTCCCTCTTTCTCCTCCCTCCCTTACCCTCTCCTTTCTCCTCCCTTACCCACTCCTTTCTTTTCCCTTCCCTTCTCCCTCTTTTTCCTCCCTTCTCTGCTCTCTCTTTCTCTTTCCTTCCCCTTTCCTTCTTTCTCCTCCCTTTCCCTCTTCCTCTCCCTCTCCCTCTCATTCTCCTTACATTGGACTAACTAGTCCGCCCCTCGCACCCTTCCGCCTGCACCAGCTGACCCTTCCTAGCAACAACCCTTAGGCCTTTCTAGGGTAACCCCCTACATCCATTCTCCCTCTCTCTCTCCTTCCTCTCCTTCGTCTTCCTCTCGTCCCCTTCTACTTGTCTCTTCTCCTCTTGCCTAATCCCTCTCCTCCCCCTGGTCATTCTCCCTCCACTTATCATTATTATTATCCTCATCCTCATCATCGCCACCATCATCATCATCACCATTATTATCAGCATTCTTCACCTCTACCTCATTCTCTCCCCCATACTCCTCTGCCTCCACCTCCGCCTCCTCCACTACCCACTCCCTCCCCTACCCTCTCTCCTCTCCCCCACTGCCTCTTCTTCCCTCGCCCCTCTCCTTCCCTTACGCCCTTAACCCTTGCCCGACTCCGGCCTCAGAGAGGGTAAAGGAATGTGGTATAATAATGGCGCGGTGTTAAGAACATGTGATCTATGGCACAGGAAGGGACTAGCTGATGGGGGGAGAACATTCTCTCTGTCTCTCTCTCTCCCCCTCCCTCTCTCCCTCGCCCTCTCCCTGTCTCTCTCTCCCTCGCCCTCTCTATCTCTCCCTCGCCCTCCTCTCCTCTCTCCCTCCCCCCTCTCTATCTCTCTCGCCCTCTCATCTCTCTCGCCTCTCCCTCTCTCTGTCTCTCTCTCTCTCTCTCTCTCTCTATCGCTATCTCTATCTCTATTCTATTCCTCGCCCTCTCTCTCTCTCTCTCTCTCTCTCTCTCTCTCTCTCTCTCTCTCTCTCTCTCTCTCTCTCTCTCTCTCTCTCTCTCTCTCCCTCCTCTCCTTCTCCGGGGCTACACTATCTAGCTCGTTCATTTCTCTCGGATTCTTGGAATGAGAAATGAGGCAAGATGGATTGAGAAAAGTTTCTCTATCTTTCTGTCTTCTACTTCTATTGCTCTTTCTTTTTCTCCTGCTCTGTCTTTGTCTCTTCTCTCTTTTCTCTCTCCTTTCTCCTCTTCCTTTACCTCTCTCTCCTCTTCCTCTTCCCGTCTCTCTCTCCTTTTCCTCTTCCCCCTTTTCTCTCCTCTCCTTTTCCTCTCTCTCTTCTAACTTTTTCCTTCTCTTTCTCTCCTCTCCCTCTTTCACTCTCTCTCTCCTCTCCCTCTTCCCCCATCTCCTCTCCCTCTTTCCTTCTCTCTCTCCTCTTCCCCACTTTCTCTCCTCTCCCTCTTTCCCCTCTCTCTCCCCTCTCCCTCTTCCCCAACCTCTCTCCTTCCTCGAAGATGGAAGAGAGGAGGGATAAGGAGGGATAAAGGTGATCGAGTGATGGAGTTAAGCGAGCTAATGGGATTGCTGGATTTAAAGGGGCTCATTAAGAGACCACATTAGCGTCGCTGGTTCATAGAGCCAATGCTCAAACCTCATTAAAAGGAGGAAAAAAAGGACCGAGTACACGCGCGCACATACACACGCACACATACATACATACGCGCGCGCGCCGTCATCTTCATCAACCTCATCTCCCACAAAACATACGATAAATGACGAAACATCGCTATGAAAAATAGTAACATTTAGCTTTTATCAATAAAATAATAAAAAAAAAATAAAATAAAAAATAAATAAACAAGAAAAAAAGAGAGAAAAGAAACCCAGTTTAGTTTTCCCCTCGGACCTTGATAGCTCTGCTTTGGCAACACTGCTCGAACAAAAACACAGAGCTAAAAATAATGCAAAGGAAACGTATTCACAATTACGCAGGAAAGACGTATAAAATTTTATGTAAAGCTGATATAATGCAACTGATCACGGGGGAAGAGGAGAGAAGATAAATCAGGAACAGGAGGAGTGACATGATAAATGAGATGAAAAAGAGGTTGGAGATGGAGGAGGAACAGGAGGAAGAGGAAGAGGAGGAGGAGAAGATGAAGAAGAAGAGTAAAGAGAAGGAGGAGGAGGAGGAGGAGATGAAGAAGAAGAAGAAGAAGAAGAGAGGAAAGGAGAAGGAGGAGGAGGAGGAGAAGGAGCAGAAGGGAGGGGAGGGGAGGGTATAAGCATTATGAAGTGGGCATGGCACGCGCCCAGCCGGCTCATGGCCAGTAAAAAGAGCCAGGCACCACGTGACTGGCCACTCACAATGTAAACAAAGCCTCACACTCGCGCACACCCCTTCCGCTCTCGTGGTCCTTTTTGCCGACCCTAATTGAGGCCGAGACTTTTACATTTCGAAGGGTCAAATGTATCATAATCCGCCAGTTATGCGTCGTATTGCCCTGTGTATTTTCGCCCGGAGTGCATTTCCCACGCGCGCGCCCATGTCGCTTCTCGCATTATCGCAGGCGAGACAGATGCAAAAATCACGCCCCCGAAATTCTTGGCATAAATACCCACGCCGCCCGAGTCGAATATCTCCTGGAATTCAATTCCCAACAATAAACAAGGAGAAGAAGAAAGAGAAAACCTTCATCATTACCCCCCTCTCCCTCCCCCCCCCCCACACACAAAAAAAAAGAAAGCAAAGGATAACAGCAACTGCATCGCCGGATCTTCTTACACAAGCGACTACTCTAAACACGCCTCGGGGCAGCTCTACCATTTGCCAGGGATTCCTGCCCTAAATATAGAGCGGCTCTGAATACCTTCCTAGTGAACAGATAAGACCATTGGAAGCCCCCACCCACACTCGCTAATATCTCTCTTGTTTGCTGCTTTGCCTCCGCCCGCCCGCCCGCCCGTGAGGTGTTCTCCGCCCTTTGTGATTTTTATCTTTTTTTTGTGTGTGGGCGTGGGCATGTGTGTGGGCGTGGGCATGTGTGTGGGTGTAGTGTGGATGTGTGGGCGAGTAAGAGGTATTGTGTGTAGGATTCCCCAAATATTGTGGCGTGAAGAATTATTCATTTGCCTCTGTCTGTCTGTCTTTTTGTCTTTCTTTATCTGTTCCCGACTGTCTTCCCTTTCTTCTTCTTCTTCTCCATCAACCTCCACCCTTTCCGCTCTTCCTCTTCCTCTTTCTCTTCATAAATCTTTTCTTGACGCCTGTTTACATCAAGCCCGATGTCGAATCAAAAGGAGACAAGGAATTAAAGAAGAAAAAAAAAATTGTACTCTTAAAGTGTTCGAGGCAACCGCGCCGTGATTAACGAGGGGGGGAGGGGGGGAGGGGGAGGCTCTCCACCGCCCTTTCGTCGAGTCACTTACTCAGTCTTAGTCTTCGTTTTCTTCTTCTTCTTTTTTTTCTTTTTCTTCTCCTTGGTCTTCTTCTCCGTTTCTTTTATTCCTCACTTTTCTTTCGTTTCGGGAATATTTACAGCAACTCTCTCTGACTCATGATGGTTCCCTGCCCAGTCCCCTTCCCGAGCGAGATCAAGTTAATTGCACTTTGATGAACTAAAGACGGTGGGGGAAGTTTTCTTGCTTTTTCTTTACCTCTGTTTGCTGCATGTCTGCATGTCTGTCTGTCATGTCTGTATGTCTGTCTCTCTAACTGTTTCTCTGTCTGTCTGTATATCGCTCGGTTGCTCTCTCTTCGTCTCTGTCTCTCTCTCTTTTGCTTTCTTCCTCTTCCTCTTCCTCTCCTTCTCCCTCCCCCCCTTCCTTCCTCTCTTTGGTACTTCTCCTCAGTCTCGCCAACCTAACACGCCCCTCCCTTCCCCCTCCCTCCGCAGGTTTAGGGAGGCCTCTTAGTATCAAGTAAGTCTGGTAAATACCGTGACTTTATTCTCAGGGGAATCTCGCAGGCTTCCTTAATCCCAGGAAATGTACGCGTTCCTGTCACAGGACCATTTACTCTCGGCTACTCTTGACAGCTCTCTCTGTCTTTCTGTCGGGATATGTGTCTGTGCGTTTGTTCTCCTGCCTTCCTTCCTTCCTGCCTGCCTGCACGCATGCCTATCAATCTACCTGCCTGTATATCTGCCTGCCTGTCTGCCTGCCTGCCTGCCTGCCTGCCTGCCTGCCTGCCTGCCTGCCTGCCTGCCTGCCTGCCTGCCTGCCTGCCTGCCTGCCTGCCTGCCTGCCTGCCTGCCTGCCTGCCTGCCTGCCTGCCTGCCTGTCTGTCTGTCTGCCTGCCTGCCTGCCTGCCTGTCTGCTTGTTTGAGTGTGTGTGTGTGGGGGGGGGGGATGCGTCTATCAGCTTTTGCCACTCTTTCAATGATTTTTCCTTTTTGTTTTCTGTTTTCTTTCTTCCTTCTCCCCTCTCTCCTCTCTGGGTCAAGATATCCTTCATCGCTCACAACTGGACCCTCCCCCCCTTCAAACGACGCAGTAAGAACTCCCCTTCTACCTCTCCTTTTCCTTTTGCTTCTCCTTCTCCTTCTCTTCCTCTCCCCCCTCTCCCTCTTCTTCTTCTAACTCTTCCTCTCCTCCTTCTCCCTCTCCCTCTATCCTCACCGCCGAAATCTAAAATACACAAAATACAAATACAAAAATCCCCGGCACGTTAACCCAGCTGCAGGTGACCATCGCCGAGTCAGTCCCGTCAGCCGTCAGCCATTCCAACGCTGTCAGAAATAGCAGTGAATTATTTACCGGCAGTCAGTCGCCAAGGTGTCAAGCGAGGCTGACTAATGCGCTCATGACACAGAGAGCGAATAAACAAAGGCCGTTTTAACTTCGCCGGGAGAGAGGGAGAGAGAGAGAGAGAGAGAGAGAGAGAGAGAGAGAGAGAGAGAGAGAGAGAGAGAGAGAGAGAGACAGAGAGAGAGAGAGAGAGAGAGAGAGAGAGAGAGAGAGGAAGAAATTAGAGTGACAGAGGGAGAAGAAGAGATAGAGAAAGAGAGGAGAAGAAGAAGAAGAAGAAGAAGAAGAAGAGAGAGAGAGAAAGAGAGAGAGAGAGAGAGAGAGAGAGAGAGAGAGAGAGAGAGAGAGAGAGAGAGAGAGAGAGAGAGAGAGAGGGGGTGGGGGGAGGGAGGAGAGAGGAAAGGAGAAAAGAGAGAGAGGAAAGGAGAAGAGAAGAGAGAGAAGAAAAAACTAACATAGTGACAGCATTTCTTTTTTTTAAGACTAGTTGGGGGTAAAGTCTGAAAATAAGAAAGGATAATAGTTTTTCCTTTAAGTAAAAAAAAAGAAATGATTACAAAGAGAAAAACAAAAAAATACAACAGAAGAAAGACGAAAAATGCAAAATATGAAAGTAAAATCTAAGTTAAGACTTGGAACGCACGGGGGGATATCAGTG
>NC_091564.1:5029648-5032148 GCF_042767895.1 Penaeus vannamei | reverse complement strand
ATACAGGTTGAATGTGAGGTGTGTGAAGCCGAATGAGACCGCTGGCCTGTGGGATGAAAATGATGACTCGGGTGATTAAAGTGATCACGTTCGAAAATGATGGCGATGAAAATGATGATGGTGATGGTGGTGATGATGATGAAAAATGATGGTGAAGATGATAATGATGATGATGAAAATGATGATGGTGATGATGATGATGATGATGATGGTGACGGTAATGATAATGATGATGATGGTGGTGGTGATGATACGGTGGTGGTAATGATGGTGATGATGATGATGGTGGTGATGGTAATGATGATTATGATGATGATGATGACGGTAATGGTAAGTGATAATGAAAATATCAATGCTGGAAATAATGAAAATAATGAACCTGAAAATGCTCGCAAGGAAGATAAACCGCCGATACTATTTCAGAGGAATTTGAATGATGAGCCTATTCATCATCCGGGATATTGTTTGCGGATACTTTTTTCCTTTCACACACACACACACACACACACACACACACACACACACACACACACACACACACACACACACACACACACACACACACACACACACACACACACACACACACAATAGGCCGGACACACGCCGACCCACCCCTTCCCTGAGCCAATAATCGCTAAAAAAAAAACACAAAATAATGGCAACAGCTACCTGCTATCAGCCCGTGACACCAGTGACGTCACAGCCAACGCCCCTACGTCACCCCCAGACGCACTGTGAACAACGCCAGCCGACTTAAACGCATGCATAGACGTGTCTAACTTCCCAACAATTGTTATAAATCAAGCGGTTTACGCGCGTTGGCCAAATGGGAAAACTTCCAGCATTTAAGACAAAGATTTAAAGAGCAATGTTTCAACATTTGGGGTGGAAGTTACAGGCATTATATATGTATATATATGACGGCATGAATAGCGCACAGCCGCTGACATTCCAGTTGAAATGTTGTAGAGAAAAACATCTGCATTCCAGTCAAAGCGGGGTTTTCATATCCCATTTTTTCCTCTGTTTTTTAAACCAAATACTTCTTTTCGTGAACAATCGACTTATTTTCTCATCTCCTTCTTCTCCACATCCATATTACAAGAAAGACTTTAGAAAGGAACAAAGCCATCGCAAATAAAGCATTTTACAGTTGCAAGTCGTATTGATGCGTGGGAAAAAAATCGTCTTTATTCGATATGAAACAAATCCGATTACTTAGCTCCTTCCTCTTGGTCAAATCTACGGTAAAATGTGAAAAAATACAAAAAGAAAAGAGACACGAAGATTGTTTTGGCTCCGTCTTTTAAAGTAAAACGAACCAATAAAAATGGAAGATTTTAGGCACTCCGAAAAGTTCTTAGTCCTCTCCCGCAAAAAAAGAAAAGAAAAAAAAATCTCTCTCTGTATTAAGCCAACTAAACTGTTTAATTTCGTCTGCGTCTGGGAGTGAAAAGGCAAAAGGGAAGAGGGACAAAGGAGGAGGAAAAAGAGCGACATAAAACGACTGAAGAAGAAAACGATACAAAGAGAGAGAAAAGAGAGGGAGAGGGAGTAGGAGAGAGGAGAGAAGAGAAGAGAAGGAAGGGGAAGGGAAAGGGAGGGAAGAGAGTGAAGAAGAGATGTGAAGAAGAGAAGAGAAGAGAAGAGCGAGAGAGAGAGAGAGACCACCGTTATCTCCCGCGCCAGCTGAGTCACCTGCACGAGACAAAATAAAAAAAGAACTTTGGTATTATCATTCAGTTCCTGCGCCTGAGAGTGTTTGTGGTTGGGGGTCTGTATTGTCTGAGATCTCTGGGGGACGGTGGAGGGAGGGGAGGAGAGGAGAGGAGAGGAGAGTAGGAGAAGGGAAGGAGGAGGGCGGAGAGAGGAGGGAGGAGAAGAGGAGGGAAAGGATGGAGGAAGAAGATAAAAGAAAGACAGAAAGAAAGAAGGATGGCAGGGGGAGAGGGGGAGGTGAAGGAATGAGGGAAAGAAGACAGAGGGCTGCCAGGGGACACAGGAAGGGTGGGAGAGAGGCGGGAGTGGAGGGGTGGGGATGGGGAGACAGGGAAGAGAGGAAGGAGGGAGACACAAGAGATGAAGAGAGAGGAGTTAGAAGGAATGGAGAAAGGAGGAAGAGAGAGAGAGAGAGAGAGAGAGAGAGAGAGAGAGAGAGAAAGAGAGAGAGAGAGAGAGAGAGAGAGAGAGAGAGAGAGAGAGAGAGAGAGAGAGAGAGAGAGACAGACAGAGAGAGAGAGAGAGAGACAGACAGAGAGAGACAGAGAAAAATTAACCTAACAAAAAGAAAGAAACCTAAAAGAAATAACACAATAACACACGACCCGAAGTTAAACCTACAATACACACCAGACACACAGACAGACAGACAGACAAACCAACAGACACAGAGACACCCTCAACTGAAGCGCAGGCCTAAACGCGCCCGCACCCCGCAGGCAGCGTGAAAAGGCACGTCACTCAGGCAGGCAAGCACAGACGACCCCCGCGGGCCAGG
>NC_091564.1:4999648-5019648 GCF_042767895.1 Penaeus vannamei | reverse complement strand
TCTCTCTCTCTCTCTCTCTCTCTCTCTCTCTCTCTCCACAATCATTTTCTCTTCAATGGAGCGATGGGGGCAAGGGGGAGGGGGATTTTTTTTTTTATGCCGTTTGGATGTTTTAATGATAGGCCTAAGATAAATTTCTACGTTTGATCAATCTACTTTCTCGATCTGCATTCATGTTACTTGGAGAATTCTCTTTCTTTCTTTCTCTTTCTCTTTCTCCGTCTGTCTGTCTGTGTCTGTCTGTCTGTCTGTCTATCTGTCTGTCTGTCTTTACCTGCTCCTTCCCTCCTTTCCAGCCTGTCAGTGTGTGGGAGGGGAGGAGAGGGCGGGGATGGAGGAAGACGTACAAGATTTTTTTCCTTTTTTAGGGGGGGGGGTTGATTAAGGATAAGCCTAAGATATATTTCCTAAATTTCTATTATTGGGTCTTCTATTTTTCTGGATCTGTATTTCTTTTCCTTGGGATGAATTTCTTCTTCTTCTTCTTCTCTCGCTTTTCTCCTCTTCTCTCTCTCTGCCTCTATGTCTCTGTCTCTTTCCTTCCTCTTCCTTCCAACCTTCTTTTTCAACATATACACCTCTTTTTCTGCATTTTACACCCGTTCCCCATACTTCATTTAATCCAGCTTCAAGACCTTCTAATAAGAAATCTTTCCCCACCTCCGCCCTCTTCCTCTTCACCTCCTGTCCCCTCCATCTTTCACCCCTCCTCCTCTAAAGTCTCTCCCCCATATTTCCCCTTCTCCTCTCCTCCTTCCCCCCTCCTTCCTTTCGAGTCCTCCGTCAATGCCAGTGAGTTCTCGCCTCGCAATTCTACACCCTTTTCAAAATGACTTAAATGAAGTTCTTTTTCTTTTTCTTTCTTTTTTTCTGGAAACGCCTTTCGTGAACTGCCTTCCTTTCCTTCACATTGTAAACACTCGATTTTTTTCTCTCCCTTCTCCAGGGCCTTTCCGACAATGTTATTGAAGTAGTGCCATTAATGTAGAACATTTTTTTCTTTCTCTCTAATTAAAAAATGCACGCGGTCACGCACGTAAGCGTTCGCACACACGTCTGCATGTACGGCACGCACGTACAGACAAATGTAAAGACACGAAAATCTTCTCCCGTAGAGACGCACATACGCGTACACACGCATACACGCACACAAGCACACCCCGAAGCAGAAATAATTAATGGATAAAGTAGACCGGAGAATAACGCCTTTAGTGCAGCCCCATTTTGCAATAACGGAACAATGTGGGTCAAGGAAAGTAACTCCCCATTTCCGCTCCACCTCCCTCCCTCCTCCCTGCCCTTCCCGCTCCACCTCCTCCCTTCCTCCTCCCTGCCCTTCCCGCTCCACCTCCTCCCTCCCTCCTCCTTGCCCTTCCCTCTCCCACCTCACTCCCTCACTCTCCCCCTGCAACTCCACTTCTCCCTCCCTCCTCCCTGCCCTTCCCATTCCTTCTCCTCCTCTCCTCTTCTCTCGAGCCCCCACCACCTCTTCCCACCTTTCCCTTTCTTCCATCTTTCTCCTCCTTCCCAGCTCCCCTCCTTCCCTCCCTTTCTCCATCCCCCTACCCCATTCCATTCTCCCTCCTCTCCCTCATCCTACCCCATCCTCTTACCTCTCCTTCATCCCCTTCTCTATCCCCCTTCCTCTGTCCTTCTCACACCTCCATCCCCTTCCCCATCATCCCCCAACCCAGCAACCCCCCATCCCGGCCTCTCTACATCCCCCCTCTCGCATTCCCCCATCCCAGCACCTCACCACCCCACCCCCTTCCCTATCCCAGCATATCTATCCCTCCTCCCTCCTTATCCCAGCACCTCACCACCCTCCCCCTTCCCCATCCCCCTTCAAATCACCGCTGCACCCTCTCCTCACCCCTCTCTCCCCAGCATCGCACCAACCCTACCCCGTCACCCATCCCAGAATGGCACTACCCTTCCCCTTCCTTCCTTCCTCCCCCTCCCCCATCCCCCCATCCCATCACCACTGCACCCTCTCCCGTCACCCCTCAAGAATAGCCCTACCCTTCCCCTCCTCCTCCCCCCCCAGCGCCGCATCTCGCCCCGCTCCATCTCTGCCGCCCGCGCCCCCGCCCGCCCTCGCTCGCAAAGCCCGGGGTCCTGTCAGGGCGTCGCTCTGAAAAATGCGCCAGGATTTTCCCCCTCCATCCGTTACGCGCTCGTTGGGGGAGGGGGGGGGGGGAGGGGAGGGCACAAACGCATGCCCCTCCCCACCCTCCTCCTCCTCCTCCTCCTCCCCTTCTCCTATCCTTATCCATCATTCCTTCTTACTTTCCCTTTGCTTTCCTCTATTTCATTTTCCTTCTTCTTCGCTTCCTATCCCCGACTTTCCCCCACCTATCTTACGCCTTTTACGTGTCTTCCTCTCCCCTATCGCACCCCCTCCCCCCTATCTTATCCCTTGCCCTATCCCTCCCTTTACCCGTCGCCTTATCCCCTTCTTCTCTCCCCTCTTCTTACATCACTTCCCCTCTAAAAAGACAACATAATCCGCTTCATTTTTTTCTTTCTATGGAAGGGGGTGAAGCATGGAGGAATAGGGAAGGAGGAGAAAGGAGGGAGGGGAGAATCAGGAATAAGAAGAGGGAGGGGGTTAAGGATAGTGAGAAGCATGGAGGAATAGGGAAGAAGGAGAAAGGAGGGAGAGGGAGAATCAGAAATAGGAAGAGGGAGGGGGGTAATGATAGTGAGAAGCATGGAGGAATAGGGAAGGAGGAGAAAGGAGGAGGGAGAGGGAGAACCAGGAATAAGAGGAGGGAGGGGAGTAAGGATAGTGAGGAGAGAGGGAAAGACTTGAAAGTAAAAGGGATGGGAAGGAGGAAGCTAGGAAATAGAGAGGGTTTAGGTCGTGATGAAGTGACTAGGAGGAGGGTATAGGAATAGGGGAAAAGGAGAAACGAGAGGGAAGAGGAGGACCAGGAAAAAAGAAGAGGGGGAGGGGGCTAAGGATTCCTTAGAGAGAGAGAGAGAGAGAGAGAGAGAGAGAGAGAGAGAGAGAGAGAGAGAGAGAGAGAGAGAGAGAGAGAGAGAGAGAGAGTGAGTGAGTGAGTGAGTGAGTGAGTGAGAGAGAGAGAGAGAGAGAGAGAGAGACAGAGTGAGTGAGAGACAGAGAGAGAGAGAAAGAGAAAGAGAAAGAAAGAGAAAGAGAAAGAGAGAAGAGAGAGAGAGAGAGAGAGAGAGAGAGAGAGAGAGAGAGAGAGAGAGAGAGAGAGAGAGAGAGAGAGAGAGAGAAAGGGGGGGGGAAGGGGAAGGGGAAGGTAGGGGGAATGAGAATAAGAGGGGAGGGAGAGCCTTTACAGGGGGGGGTAGGTGTGTGGACGACGTGTAAAAAAATCCAACAGACGATAAAAAGACGAGGGAACGTGTGAGTCTCCGAGGGAAAACTCAGGGGGAAATTTCAGAGGGGAGGGGAGGAGGGTGGGAGGAGGAGAGTAGCGGTTTAAAAGCAAAGGTATGTGGGAGGGAATAACGTGATAGGGACAAGTGGAGGGAGGAAATCTGTGGGAGGGTGGGAGGGAAGAGGAGGGAGGAGGGAGAGGGAGAGGAGGAGGAGGAGGAGGAGGTGGAGTGGGAGGAAGAGGGGGAGGGAGGAAGAAGAGGGGGAGAAGCAGGGGAGAGAGAGGAAGGAGAGAGGAGGAGGAGTAGGAAGAAGGAGGGAAGAGAAGAGGGGGAGGAGCAGGAGGAGAAGAGGAAGGAGGAGGATAAAGAAGAGCAGGAGGAGGGGGCGGGCAGGAAGAGGAGGGAGAGAGGGAGGAGGAAGAGAAGAAGGAGAAGGAGGAGGAGGAAGAGAAGAAGAATGAAGAGCAACCTAATCATTGCCAATATCAATAACTAGGCAACATTATATCACTGTTCAAGAGCACTGATAATGGGGGTAAAATACCTATAATGACAAAAGGATATACAATTCAATCAACAATAACGGTAATAACATCACAATCAACTTTGACAGCAATGAAACGATACGCTCAGAGAGACACAAACAAAAGATAAAACGGAAAGGCCACTTAGTGAATGAGAAGGATGAAGGAAAGGGGAAAGCGGGAGAGGAGAAGGGGAAAAGAGGGAGAGAGAGAGGGAAGGAGGGAGAGAGAAACGAAGGAAGAGGAAAGAAGACAAGAGAAGGGGAGAAAAAAGAAAGGAGGAAGGGATAAACAGGTGGGGACGGGCGGAGGCGAGGCGAAGGAGAAGCAGAAGAAGAAGGAGACAGAGATGAGGAGGAGGAAGGAGGAAGAAGGAACCGGAAGAAGGAGGAGGTTGGAGGAGGAAGTGCCCGGAGCTCCGCCAGGTGCGATAATGCTCAGGAAGAGGCGCATTACACCTTCATGCACAATAATATGTCAAGACTTCAACCGGCTTGATTCGAGAGGATTATTAATTGTATGATCCTACAAACACATGTGGATTATACATGCACACACACAAACATAAACGCACATACAGCCACCCCAGACGTAGACTGCAACATACACAGACAGACACATGCATAGTTAACGACACAAACACACAAATACACACGCATACACACAAACAAACAGACAGACAGAGAGACAGGCACACACACACACACACACACACACACACACACACACACACACACACACACACACACACACACACACACACACACACACACACACACACACACACCGTAGACACTGAATCGGACAGTCAGTCTGTCAATCTGTTAGCGTGACGGTAAAAGCATCTGTGAATAAAGAATACAACACCAACGTTACGAATCTAAAAAGAATGAGAGTAAAAAAAAAAACGCAAGCACGTGCTCAAACAAAATCCTCACAAAATATGGTAAGCGGCAACTCGCGCGTAAGTTGCCCGACGTGAAAATTTCACCATTTTTTTTCTCTATCGGTCGTTTATCTAGGGCGGAAAAAAGACAAAGTTTTGGTGACATAAAAAACAAGAATAAGGACCCTTTCTTCCACGTCGAAACGCCGCCGAGGAAGCATTAAATCCACACAAACTTTACAGTCGATCTTCATCCCTTATCAAAAAAAAAAAAAAAAAAAAAAAAAAAAAAAAAAAAATGTGTGATGGATTTTGGCTCCTTCCCCGCCCTTATTACGTCATAAACCACACTACTGCGCTGCGGTACTTTGGCCACGCATCACGGTGTACTTCGATAATAGGTTCCAGAAGCTTCCAGAAAGTTCCAGATGGTACACACACACCCCCTCCCCTCCCCCCTTCTACACGGCAGGTTGTCCTCATTACGAATCATTTATATCATCAATCACCAAGCTCATTAATTATGCAGATGGAAAAAGCAAACTCACAGACACATTATCCTCCGCGGAGTTTGCTGCATTTTAATCACAGTTACGAACATTTTTTTTTCTTCTTAATAACCTCGTAAATGTAAACAAATAAATGGAACGAATACAATGCAATTACTTATACACAAACTAATCAAAAAATAAATATGATGAACAAAATGTTGCAAAAAAAGTTCTTTGCCACCACAATCTCAATAATTTTTAAAATTAGCGAAACATATATATAGGTATATATGCAAATAATATCAAAATTAGTAAATTAATAAATAAAAAATTATAATACTACATTTCCTTTTTCATCTTAGTGTATTTCAGACGTTCCATAAACCTTTCAAAACCTTTTATATATATTAAAACCTCTTCGGTAAAGTTGGTCCATTCTTCCCCAACCTTCACTAATGCGCACAAGGCAAAAGTGTTCAAGTTTCGTGATAACTGTTCACGCCTCTCGATGAACGCAGACATAGCTCTTTCCTCTGGAGGAAGAGAGGAAGAAGGAGAGGGAGGGAGGGAGGGAGGGAGGGGGAGAGGGAGGGAGGAGAGGGAGAGGGAGGGAGGAGAGGGAGAGGGAGGGAGGGGAAGAGGAGAGGGAGGGAGGGGAGAGGGAGAGGGAGGGAGGGAGGAGGGAGAGAGGGAGGAGGGGGGGGGAGAGGAGAGAGAGAGAGAGAGAGAGAGAGAGAGAGAGAGAGAGAGAGAGAGAGAGAGAGAGAGAGAGAGAGTAAGTGGGGGGATGGCTCTCGTCCCCTTGAGACCGCCACATCCAGCGAACCGCTCCCCGGCCCCGATGGGAACAAGACCTCTGGTAGTATGGCACTCTGCCGTGGCACCACCAACAATGGCACCCGCAGAATGGCGAGCAGCTGATGTGTCCTCCATCACGCACCAACAACTTAGGCCAGTTTGCCCGCCTGTGGCCGCAATTTTGACAAGATACAGTGTGTACTTAGCTCAAAGTTTGGCTCGGCGCGCGGCCTCCTTGGCCCGCCTGAGTCCGTCTCGGGTCGCCCAGCGCGGCTCCTCACGCACGCGCGCGCACGCACTCGCCCTCTTTTCTCTCAATCTTCCAAACGCAAAACAAAAACGTCTTCCTTTACTCCTTTTTCTCTCTCTTCACTAAATATTTGATGGCGCACGTGCTCGCCCACATGCAGCTGCTCGATTTCAATCCCCTTCTATTTTGCCGCCCCTCCTATTCCTCCTTTCCGTAAATCCCTCATTTTGCCTTCGCTATGAACTTTCACGGATATTCCCGCATAAACCCCAACCGCCATCGAGGTTTACCGAATTACACAATGGCTTATACCCCGTGTAATTATTAAAATCATGCCATCGACTACACAAACACCGACGTTGTTGTGCCTCAAATTAAGGCCCTAAGTGCCATTGCGTCATCACACAATCTAATCAGCACATGTCCACACCCCGTTGCCAGGACTACACCATCGCAACGACAAACCGCTGCCATGACAACACCCTCACCACACTCGAACCATACACCCAAAATTCTATTTTTTTCGCCATCTTTTATCAAGGGCTCTCTTTCTCTGCCTTTGTCTGTCTGTTTATCTATCTATCTATCAATCTACCAATCTATTTTTAAATATATATCTACCTAGCGATCTATCTATCTGTCTGCTTGTCTCTCTTTTTCCCTATCTCCCTCCCTCTCACCTCCATTTCCCTTTTCCTCTTCCTCTTCCTCTCCCTCTCACATACCTCACCATTACCACACTATACAACCCATTCACCGGCGACTCGGCCCATCACCATCACTACACATTCACACCACAGCTGTCATTACCAGGCGAGGTGGTAGGTAAGGGGGCATGGGTAGGGGTATGGAGATAGAGGGTAGTGGGGGGGAGGAGGAAGGAGGGGGGAAGGAGGGACAGGGGGGGGGGGGGAGGAGGAGAGGAGAGGTAGGACTGCCGTTATCAAGCGATGCCATGTGCTATGAATAAATTTACATGAATAATTTATTTTAGGGGGCATCGGTTCGCGCGTCTTGCTGGCCTCGACCCGATCAAATATGCAACAGCTCCGACCCCGTGTTTTATGGTGGGGGGCGGGGGTGGGGGGGGCATGGGGGAGGAGTCACGCCGAAATAGACCTAAAGACCGGACGCCACAGGGGAGAGCGGGTGGATGGGGGGGGTGGAGGAAGGAGGGGGGAGAGGGGGAAGAAGGGGAGCAAAGGAGGAGGAGGAGTAGGGAGTAGGGGAGGGGGGAGGGTATAGGTGTCTCCCCCGCGCGCTCTAATTACACGTCTTAAACACGGGAAGAATGAGGAAGACGAAGGAGGCAGGGAGTGGGGGTGGGGAGGGGGCTGGTGGGGTGAGAGGTCTCTCAGGAGGAGGCTATGCATTATTGAGGTTCGAAAAGTACCGATCTATATCATAGGTCACCAAACAGTTTCTAAATGAGGGGAGAGGGTGTGAGGTAGGCGGGCAAGGAGGGGGGGGGGGGGCTGGTCGGAAGGGGAGGGGAGTGAGGGCAGAGCGGGAGGGAGTGGAGACGGGGGGAAAGGTCAGGTCAAGTCGATTAGGCACCCTCGTTTGATAGCCTGGCGACCTGATATCTCCTCCCCATTACCCTTCCCTCTCTACCCCTACCCTTCCCCACCCATTCCCCCTCCCCCTCACCCCCGCCTCACACCCATTTCCCCAAATCGTCGTCAATGGCCGACGATATCCGCCCCTCACTCCCCGACTGCCAAACTCGAATAAAACACCCACCAGCACGGACCGAGTCGAGAAATACCCGCCGGTCGCACTCGATATAGAATACCCCTTAAAATACCCGCTTTAACCTTATTGGACTCTCTAGACAGACAGACAGACAGACAGGCAGGCAGGCAGGGCAGAGACGAATTAATCACTTTTCTCTTCTTAATCGGATGTGCGGCAAATCCCCCGTTAATCCCCCTCCCTCCCATACCCCATACCCTTTACCCCCCCCCCCCCCCAGGCCGCGTCCTCTGGAGACAGCGCACCCAATTAGAAGCGAGCGATATCTTATCGTCTACTCGGTGCGCGAGGACGACAGGCACCCGACACTACAGCGCGGGAGGGGAGGAGGGTGCGGGGTGGGGTGGGGGTGAGGGGAGCTATAGGGGGTAGGGGAAGGGGGTGGGTTGGATTTGGGGAAGCTATCGGGGGAGGGGGAGGGGGTGAGGGGAGCTATAGGGGGTAGGGGAAGGGGGTGGGTTGGATTTGGGGAAGCTATCGGGGGAGGGGGAAGGGATTTTTGGGGATGTTACTGAGGGTAGGGAGAGGGGGGGGTGGGTTGAGGAAGCTTTAGGGTGGGAAGTGGGGGAAGTTTTAGGGGGGGGGGATACGGTAGGTTTGGAAAAGTTTTCGAGAGGGGAGGGGTAGCACAATCTTTCTCTTCATGACACCCTAATATGCACTCTTCTCCCCCCCCCCACACACACACACACCTTCCCGCCAGGCTTCTGCTTCGGTTTAAATTAATCTTACTCATCTTAATAAACTCCCCATCCTCACGTTACTCTGTAAATCATATTCTTTATATAAAAAACACGACTACTAAAGAGACCAAAGTACTCCTTATCTATCTATCTATCTATCTATCTATCTATCTATCTATGTATCTATCTATGTATCTATGTATGTATGTATGTATGTATGTATGTATGTATGTATGTATGTATGTATGTATGTATGTATGTATGTATCTATGTATCTATGTATCTATCTATCTATCTATCTATCTATCTATCTATCTATCTATCTATCTATCTTTGCTGAGTATCGATGCCCGGCGCTTACGTGCATGTGACCGAGCCATGCATGTGCGTGTGCTCGGCCTGTTCGTGTCTGCATAGTCAGCGGGGTATCTCGATGTGCAAGCGACTTCGTGATATGGACGTAATATAGCTTGAAATTCGCCTTCAAGGAAATGTGTTGCGATCCACGCACAAGCGGGCGCGCAATCTCTCTTTTATTTCTCCCTTTTTTTCCTTTTCCTTTTCTATCTCATTTTCATTTTCTTTTCATTTATCCCCCCTCTCTCTCTATCTCTCTCTTTCACTCTCTATCGCTCTCGCTCTCTCTCTCGCTCTCTCTCTCTCTATCTCTCCCCTCTCTCTCGCTCTCGCTCTCTCTCGCCCTCGCTCTCTCTCGCTCTCGCTCTCGCTCTCGCTCTCGCTCTCGCTCTCGCTCTCTCTTTCCATGTTTTGTTTTTGTTGTTTTCCCTTTCTCTATCTTTATGTACCCGTTTGTATTTATCTCGATCTCCGTCTATAAAACAGAAACGTTAGGGACAAACACGAGAGCGAGTGAGTCGCAACAAAAATAACAAAGAGAGCAACAACAACAAAAAACAAAGAAGACAAACGCCCCCACAACCACCACCACCACCATCACCACAACCACAACAACAACCAGGAGCAACAACAAAAAACAAAGAAGACAAACGCCCCCACAACCACCACCACCACAACAACAACAACCAGGACGAGACCAAACGAGCGCGAGAGAAGGAAACAGCTGGACGATCCGCGCGGGGTGGGGTGAGGGGGGTGAGGGGTCGGGATCGGATGAGAGTGGGGAGTGGGAGGAGGAGGAGGAGGAGGGCACGAGACGCACAAACTACCGAAGAAAACCAGCTGCAAAACGCCGATAATCGATAGTCACCATCTCGGGGCTGCCAGGTGGAGTGGCCAGAGGTGCATATTTCATTAAGTGTGAGGGGTATTGACGGACAGAGAGAGGGGGGGGGGGAGGAGAGCGAGTGAGGGAAAAGGAGTAGAGAAGATGCGGGAAGAGGGGTGGGAAGGAGGGAGGGAGGGAGGGAGGGGAGGGGAAGGGAGAAGGGAGTAAGAAAGATATATGTATGTATGTATGTGTGTATTATATATATATATATATATATATATATATATATATATATATATATTTGTGTATATATATATATTATATATTATATATATATATCTATATATCTATATATATATCTATATATATATCTATATCTATCTATCTATCTATCTATCTATCTATCTATATATATATATATATATATATATATCTATATATAGAGAGAGAGAGAGGAGAGAGAGAGAAGAGAGAGAGAGAGAGAGAAAACAAGAAAGAGAGAGAGAGAGAGAGAGAGAGAGAGAGAGAGAGAAAGAGAAACAGACAGAACAACGATAAGAAAAGGGAACAGACAAGGAGGAAAGTAGAAGAAAAAGAAAGAAAAGTGAGAAAGAGAATCCCACAAGACCAAAGAGAGTGCTTCAGCTGCCATATAAGCAAGCGCCCCCCTCCCCCTCCCCTTCCCCCCTTCCCATTACAGCCTCTCGTGAGCGTAAGGGAATAGCAAGAATCCGCACGGGAAAAAAATCCCAAAACAAAAGCGAAGACGGAGACAAACATTATAACAAAACAGACCCCCCTCCAAAAAATAAAGATAAGACAAAGAAATCGTAAGAAAATACAGTTTAAAGAAGATAAAAAAGCATTAACTAAAACAAAAACAAGAAAAAAATCGAATACTGTACTTACTGAGACATGAATCCGTATCACTTCGGACCCTAAAATACAAACAGACAGACAGAGAGACAGACAGACAGACAGACAGACAGACTGACAATGTGGGGCCCCGGGGCAACGTGCGTAGGCGAACATGCCAATATAACATTAGGACAAGGAGCGGATATTATCGTTTTAAGTAAAGGGATAGCAGGAACAGAGGAGGAGGGAGGGAGGGAGGGAGGGAGGGAGAAAGAGGGAGAAAGAGGGAGAAAGAGGGAGAAAGAGGGAGAGAGAGGGAGAGGGAGGGAGGGAGGGGGTGGAGGGAGGAAGGGGAGGGTGGGAGGGAGAGAGGGAGAGAGAGAGAGAGAGAGAGAGAGAGAGAGAGAGAGAGAGAGAGAGAGAGAGAGAGAGAGAGAGAGAGAGAGAGAGAGAGAGAGAGAGAGAGAGAATGTAAAAGAGACAGACAAGGGTGGCATGGGAGAAGACATACGAACAAAAAGAAAAACACGGTAAAGAAAGAGAAAAAAATAAAGACAACTGTCGAAAAGAAGATGAAGAAATGAGAAAAAGAAGAAAACACCAGTCCTTGGAAACAAAAGCAAAAACCGCAGAGACACGTAAACACGCCATAAACCAACAGCAAATTGTTCAACATGCATCATTCGCCCAACAGATCCTTCACACTAAACTCACACTCCATTCTTCATCGCGACTCAGGTGTCAACATCAACAAAAATATAATTCACAGAGCTCTGAAATATTCAACACAACAAAAGCTTATTCTCTCCGCCGCTGGTGACTCGGAGACTCTAATATAAAAGCTGCTATATATTCCTACAGCCTATGAACACGTCATCCGTCTTTGATCCACGAGAACATATATATATATATATATATATATATATATATATATATATATATATATATATATATATATATATAGATAGATAGATAGATAGATAGATAGATAGATAGATAGATAGATAGATAGATAGATAGATAGATAGATAGATAGATAGATAGATAGACAGATAGACAGATAGATAGATAGATATATAAGAGCAACCTTATAACGAATTAGAAGTACCTTTTAGCAATATAATCGACTAATTAGTGAATAAAAAATACACAAAACAAAATTTAAGTGTCTTTTAACAATCGTAACAGAATTAACCAATCAGTGAATAAAAAATATATATACATAACAAAATTTAATTATCTTTTAACAATCGTAACAGAATCGACCAATCGGTGAGTTAAAAAAAAAATATATATATACAACAAAACCTAAGTACCTTTTAGCAATCGCAATACAATCATCCAATCAGTGAATAAAAACAATACATACCAAAATTTAAGTACCTTTTAGCAATCATAATAGTATCGACCAGTCGGTAAATAAGAACAAAACACAATATCTAGAAAAACGCCGATTTAACCCAGACGGAAATCTGTGCCTGAAACTCTCAGTCAATTTCCGCGGAAGCACCAGATATATGTGTAATATCTGTCCGGTAAACAGGCATAGTGAAAAAAGAAATGCTTATTTACTCATAAGCTTATTCATCTACGTCGTTCACGCCTTTTGTAGCAGATCTGTATAAACTGGAAGGTATTTTTGTCAGGGTACAGTATGCATTACTGATTTTCATTAAAAAAAAAACTTTCTAAATGTCTAACCTGAATAACATATACAAAAGAAAAATGCAATAACCTGCCTATAAAATGCAGTACGAAGTGTGACAAAAGCGTATTAAGCGTATCTCTACAAAAATGTACATAAATATCATTCATAAATATTTTTGTCGTTAACACACATACTGTTTTCTTTTTATAGTAACTTATTCCATTGGCAGCTAAACAGTATTATATTGTGTGCATGTATACGAGTCCAACCGAGGAGGGAGGGAGAGAGGGGGAGGGAGGGGGAGGAGAGGGGAGGAAGGAGGGAGAGGGAAGGAGGGAGAGGCAAGGAGGGAGGGAGGGAGGGAGGGAGGGAGGGAGGGAGGGAGGGAGGGAGGGAGGGAGGGAGGGAGGGAGGGAGAGAGAGAGAGAGAGAGAGAGAGAGAGAGAGAGAGAGAGAGAGAGAGAGAGAGAGAGAGAGAGAGAGAGAGAGAGAAAGAAAGAAAGAAAGAAAGAAAGAGAGAAAGAAAGAAAGAAAGAAAGAAAGATAGAAAGAAAAAAAGAAAGAGAGAAACAGACAGAGACAGACAAACAGACAGAGACAGACAACCAGACAGAAAAAAACAGATGCGACCCCCCCCCGCCCCCCCCGCAAAGCAGATCTGGAATCGGTTCCAATCCGCAAACTATTTAGAGTATGTGTTTCCATAAGAGCATTTGCGTGTCAGTTCGGGCGCGTTGCTTTTGTTACCTGATCTGCATCCGCTTTATTTTTAAGGCGATTTAAATTTCCGGCAAAATGAGAGACCGCTGTAGGAATTCGCTTAATGTAGGCGACGCCACAACAATTAGAATACATCCGATAAAATACTTGTACAGAACCGGTACTAAAATGCGGTACGTGATTTACTTTGGAGGAGATATGAAATATGAATTTGGTGCCAGTTGGACCAGGTTAATGCCATATGTTAGGAGATATATATCGCTATACACACTTAAAATATCAATACCATAAGTACACCCAAGCCTGTATACATCTGCATCAAGATAATTCGCATATAAAAATCCGCTTTTTTTATCGAAATGTCATAAAAAAACATCAAAATAGCAAAACCTTCCAAAACACGCGCATATAGTTATACTCAAACACAACAACAAAACAAAAATAGGAACACGCTCGTTCGCTCACTCACTCGCTCACTTTCTTTCTCTCTCACTCACTCACTCGCGCCACACACACACACACACACACACACACACACACACACACACACACACACACACACACACACACACACACACATACACGCACAAACACACACCATCCCAAACCGCATCCCCGCCACACCCTGACCGCCACACCCCCGGAGTGCATTCCACGCCGCCGAAATGCACCGGTGGCTCTCCCGGCCAGGAATACACCCGGTTTCGCCCATTCCGCGCCGCAGTGGAGTCCCAGGGCCACACACATGCATTCCCCGATATACAGACGGACCGGGGGGGGGGGGGGTCGCAGTCGCCGCCGCCGCCGCCGCCTGACCACCGCAGACCGCCGGCCCCTTGAATATTCATCAGCGGTGACCCCCGCTTGCCGTTCGCTCTCCCCCTCTTGCTCTCTCGTTCTAATTCTCTCGCTCTCGCTCTCTCTCTCTCTCTCTCTCTCTCTCTCTCTCTCTCTCTCTCTCTCTCTCTCTCTCTCTCTCTCTCTCTCTCTCTCTCTCTCTCTCTCTCTCCCCCCTTTCATGCTTGTTCATCCCCATCGCTGGCGGGAACTCCCTCCCCTCTCGACAGTCTGTTCCATTAAAGCATTTCGTTACGTGAGGGGAGAAGAAGGAAAATGAGGGGAGGGGGTAGAGAGGGAGAGGGATGAGGAGGGAGAGAAGGATGAGGTGGGAGAGAAGGGGGAGTGGGAGAGGGAGAGGGGAGAGGGACAGGAGTGTGAGAGGGGAGAGGAACGGGAGTGGGAGAGGGTGGGGAAGAGGGAAAGGCGGTAAGGCAGAGGGGAGAGGAGAGGGGGAAGGGGTGTACAGAGAGGCGGTGTGGTGTAGCTCGTGCCTGCAGTAATTGCTTGCCTGCAGTGACAGCATTACCAAACGGGAAACGATACCGGTAAAAAAATATATATCTATAATAAATGATAATACTGATAATGGTGGCGATAAGGATGCGAGTAACAGTAATCAAACCGATACAGATAGTGATGACCGCTCAAAAATGAATATGTAAATGCAGATGATTATGCTAACGACGCACAGTGAAAGGCCCGACCGCACAACGAAAAACCAATCAAATAAATCAGGAAGAAAGCGACGAAAGGAAAACAAAAAATCAAAAATATTACACTCACTCGAACGCCATCAATTTCCATCTACGTAGCAACCACAACAGGACTACACACACACTACACTCCCGGCTTGAAAATGGGTGTTTTCCTGTGTGTGTTACACTCCCTTTGTTATCTCCCAGCGCAATATAAACTCCCCTTTGTAATTATACTCCCTTCTGTAAGCACACTCCCCTTAATTAATCCATTTTTCCCCTTTTCTCCATTCTTATTTTGGTACCTCTTTGCTGACAGACTCTTACGTCTTAAGTATTCTTCCCTTTGTAAGTATTTTTTCTTTTACTAACTGTAGTACTTAAAGTACGCTTCCCGCTTTTTATTTTTCCCTTCCCTTCTCTCTTTCTTCTTCTCTTATCTTCCATTCCCCTCTCTTTCTTTCTTTCTTTCTTTCTTTCTTTCTTTCTTTCTTTCTTTCTTTCTTTCTCTCTCTCTCTCATATATATACACACACATATATATATATATATATATATATATATATATATATATATATATATATATATATACATATAAATATATATATATATATATATATATATATATATATATATATATATATATATATTCAAATATATATATTATATATATATATATATAATATATATATATATATATATATATATATATATATATAAATATATATATATAAATATATATATATATATATATATATATATATATATATATATATATATTCAAATATATATATATATATATATATATATATATATTCAAATATATATATATATATATTCAAATATATATATATATATATATATATATATATATATATATATATATATATAAATCCTTCTC
This sequence comes from Penaeus vannamei, assembly GCF_042767895.1. Lineage (NCBI taxonomy): Eukaryota > Metazoa > Arthropoda > Malacostraca > Decapoda > Penaeidae > Penaeus > Penaeus vannamei. Next base: position 5,004,053 of record NC_091564.1, on the reverse strand, counting down.
TCTATCCTTTTCCTCCTTCTCTCTATCCTCCTCCTCCTCTTTATCCTCCATTTTTTCTCTCTCCTTCATTCCTTCTTTCACCTTCAGAGTCCTTCCAGAACCTCACTAATGCAATATGCCCCCCCCCCGTCCCCCACCCCCTGCCCGCCCGTGACTAGGCCTACGTCGCGCCTCCGACATGCGCCATCTTCTTGGCCTTCCGTTAAGCGCGAGAAATGATAATGGCTTCGTGTGTGGGTTGGCGTGGCACATGTGTACACAGGAGGAGAGGGTGCGGTGGGGGAGAGAGTGAGGGAGAGGGTGGGTGGGGAGAGAGTAAGGGAGCGGGTGGGGTGAGGGAGAGAGTGAGGGAGAGGGTGGGTGGGGAGAGAGTAAGGGAGCGGGTGGGGTGAGGGAGAGAGTGAGGGAGAGGGTGGGTGGGGAGAGAGTAAGGGAGCAGGTGGGTGAGGGAGAGAGTGAGGGAGAGGGTGGGTGGGGAGAGAGTAAGGGAGCGGGTGGGTGAGGGTGAGAGTAAGGGAGAGGGTGGGTGGGGGTGAGAGTAAGGGAGAGGGTGGGTGGGGGTGAGAGTAAGGGAGAGGGTGGGTAGGGAGAGAGAGAGTAAGGGAGAGAGTAAGGGAGAGGGTGGGTGAGGGAGAGAGTAAGGGAAAGGGTGGGTGCGGGTGAGAGTAAAGGAGAGGGTGGGGTGGGGGAGAGAGTAAGGGAGAGGGTGGGTGGGGGTGAGAGTAAGGGAGAGGGTGGGTGGGGGTGAGAGTAAGGCAGAGGCTGGGGTGAGGGAGAGAGTAAGGGAGAGGGTGGGTGAGGGTGAGAGTAAGGGAGAGGGTGGGGTGGGGGAGAGAGTAAGGGAGCAGGTGGGTGGGGGTGAGAGTAAGGGAGAGGGTGGGTGGGGAGAGAGTAAGGGAGTGGGTGGGGTGAGGGAGAGAGTAAGGGAGAGGGTGGGTGGGGGTGAGAGTAAGGGATAGGGTTGGTGGGGTGAGAGTAAGGGAGAGGATGGGTGGGGAGAGAGTAAGGGAGAGGGGTGTAGGGAGTGGGGAGTGAGTAAGGGAGAGGGTGGGTGGGGGTGAGAGTAAGGAGAGGGTGGGTGGGGAGAGAGTAAGGGAGAGGGTGGGGTGGGGGTGAGAGTAAGGGAGTGGGTGGGGTGAGGGAGAGAGTAAGGGAGAGGGTGGGTGGGGAGAGAGTAAGGGAGAGGGTGGGTGGGGAGAGAGTAAGGAGAGGGTGGGTGGGGGAGAGAGTAAGGGAGCGGGTGGGGTGAGGGAGAGAGTAAGGAAGAGGGTGGGGTGAGGGTGAGAGTAAGGGAGAGGGTGGGTGGGGAGAGAGTAAGGGAGAGGGTGGGTGGGGAGAGAGTAAGGAGCGGGTGGGGGTGAGGGAGAGAGTAAGGAAGAGGGTGGGGTGAGGGTGAGAGTAAGGGAGAGGGTGGGTGGGGGAGAGAGTAAGGGAGAGGGTGGGTGGGGGAGAGAGTAAGGGAGCGGGTGGGGTGAGGGAGAGAGTAAGGAAGAGGGTGGGGTGAGGGTGAGAGTAAGGGAGAGGGTGGGTGGGGAGAGAGTAAGGGAGAGGGTGGGGTGAGGGAGAGAGTAAGGGAGAGGGTGGGTGAGGGAGAGAGTAAGGGAGAGGGGTGTAGGAGTGGGGAGTGGGGTGAGGGCGAAGGAGGGTGTCAAATTGGGAGTGAGGGAGAGGGGTGCTGGATTCGGGCGAGAAGATAGGAAGGGCGTGGGCGTGGGGATACGAAAGGGAAGAAGGGATGGGAATTAAATGGGGAAAAAAGGAAGGATAGACACAGGGAGACGAAGGACACGAGAAGGGGAGTGAAGGAGTGGCAAGTGGGGAGGTGGGAACAGGAGGGGGGAGAGGAGTCGGGGGGGGGGTGAGGGGAGAAAAGGGAGAAAAAAAATCCTAAAAGAAAGCTAAGGACTTGGGCGTCGTTCTAAGGTGGGGGGGGTTATAATGATGATCCTTCTATATCATTTGTGGATTCCCTGAGGGACGGAGTGGAGGAAAGGAGGGGAAGGAAGGGGAGGAGGAGGATAGAGGGAACGAGGAAAGGAGAATGGGGAAGATGAGAACAACGAGAGGGAAATGGAGGAAATGCGAGGGGAAAGAGAAGCGAGGGGGTTGCTGGTAAGCCACGTGTTCCCCCTCTCTTTCCCTTACTTCCCCTCATACGTCAAGCCATGCCACGTGAGCGCTCTTTTATCAGCACTCCCCTGTATACGGACGCTCCGCCTCCTCTTCCTACTCCTCCTCCTCCCTTCCCCATTCTCCTTCCCTCTTGCCTCCTTCCACCACCACCACAACCCCCTCCTCCTCCTCCTCCCTTTCTCAGTTTTCCCTCTTGCCTCCTTCCATACTCCTCTCTCCTCCTTCCATCTTCCTTCTTCCGTCCTCCTCCCCCCTTCTTTCCTCCCCTAATCCCTCCTTCCTCCTTCCTCCTCCTCCTCTCACGAAACCTTCATAAAAGATCAAAGCTGCGATAAAGACAGAGGCATGAAGAGGGGAACGAGATAAACAAACACATCCATATCAGAAGAATCGGCTCTTCCTTCTATTCTCCCTCCATCCTCCGCCCTCCACCCTCCGCCCTCCGCCCTCCACCCTCCGCCCTCCACCCTCCGCCCTCCACCCTCCACCCTCCACCCTCCGCCCTCCACCCTCCGCCCTCCACCCTGTACCCTCCGCCCTCCACCTCCGCCCTCCGCCCTCCACCCTCCACCCTCCACTCTCCACCCTCCGCCCTCCACCCTCCGCCCTCCGCCCTCCACCCTCCGCCCTCCACCCTCCGCCCTCCCCTCCCTCCGCCATTACTCCGAGAAAAAAAAAAGTTTATCTCCTCCAATAAGATTTTCTGAACGAATTTATCTAATGTGATTGAAATTACCGCAGCAGAAAGCACGTGAGCAGCTGAGCGTCCCGCTGTATCGCTTTTCTATTTGCTCTGGGCGGTTGAAAACAGGTCATACGTGAAGAAGAAAAAAAATATGCGATATACGTAATTTTCAACATAATAATCAAAGTCAAGTGTAATCTGTATGTATGCAAACACGCACAGACAAAAATACAGATATATGGATATATAGACAGATAAGACATGCCTAACTGACAAACAGACGCACAGATATATAATACAGACAACGTGGCTGGTAACGGCAATAAATACAATAAAAATGAAGGTGGGAACGCCAATAATAAACGTGAATCCACCAAAGACGGTGAATCTCCAACACAAGCATATACATCACCGTGGTTCAGAGCCATCGATCGCCTCGCAGGAATATATCGCATATACAGATATATCATTTTATAAATCACGAAATCACAAAGGAGGGGGGGGGGGCATGGGAACAGGAGCAGCCAGCCCCCCCCCCTATTTTCCAGGAGTGATAAGTCACATCCACAGCATACAAGAAGGTTACACACAAAAACCACCTTTTCGGTTCTCCCCTCTTCACAGCTCTATAACTCTGGCCTCCTGCCCTTCCCCTCTCTCCTCTCCTCTCTCTTCTCTCCTAGCTTTCGTTTCCCTTCTCTCTCTCTCTCTCTCTCTCTCTCTCTCTCTCTCTCTCTCTCTCTCTCTCTCTCTCTCTCTCTCTCCCCTTCGTTCATTTCTCCTTATTTTACCTGTCTCTTCAATCTCCCTTCCCTTCTCTCTTCTTTTCCTCCATTTTTATTTTGTTGTTGTCTCCTCCCGTCTCTCTCCCCCCCTCATTTCTATTTTATCTTCTCCTTTTCGCTCACTTCTTTCTTATCTAATTTCTTACCCTCTCATTTCCCCTCACTCCTTTCTCTTCATATTTCTCCCTTCCTCATAATTAATTCATCTTTTTAATCAGAAATAAATTCTCTTTCTTTCTCTCCTCTCCTCTTCTTGTCTTCTCCCTCCTCCTCTCCTTTCTTCCCCTCCCGTCCCCTCCCCACTCCACATCTTCTCACCCCTCTTCTCCCCTCCCCTCCCCTCCCCTCCCTTTCCCTCTTCCCCTCAACACCCACTTCCCTAGAAATGAGTTTCATGAATATTTCATCGAGAATTTTAACACCAGTCCTGACCTCACTGCCACGTGATGGCAGGAGGTGCGGTAAATATCAATTACAATGCGATGGTGGCAGTGGCGCAGTGTTGGCAGTGATAGTTCATTGTGGCGCTGTGTTGACAATGTGGTGCTACAGTGACGGAGCATCTACTTAGCATGGTGTTGGTAGTGACATGGCAGTGAGGAAATGATATGACCCGACACGTGAAGATCGACTCTGGATCGACAGTGAAGGTTGGCAGTGCCGACGCCTCCGAAGCGACCAGAGCGGTGAAATGTCTCCAGCAGGCGTGAAGGCGTGGCCCTCCAGTGCCAGCGAGCGGAGGGAGGCACTGTGCCGGGCCGCCGCGAGAGCCCTGAAGAATGAGCCGGTGCCGGGGCGGTTA
>NC_091564.1:4979648-4997148 GCF_042767895.1 Penaeus vannamei | reverse complement strand
CTCCCTTTCCCTCTTTATCCCTACCTCTCTCCCTCTCCCTTTCCCTTCCCCTCCTTGCAGCTACCCTTCTCTTCCTTTCCCTTTCTATCTCTACTTCTCTCCCCCTTTCCCTTTCTACCCCTACATCTCTCTCCCAATCCCTCCCCATCCCTACCTATATCCCGTTTCCCCTCCCTGTCCTCCCTTCCCCACCTGAGGTGAGTTTGCGTTCGCACTTTTTACGGTCACTCCTCCTTGCCTCATTCCGTGCCGTTCTTCAAACCGATTTCCTCATCCTTCTCCGTCCTTAAACATCGAGCTGTTTTTTATTTCCACCAATCTCTACCATCGTGATCATCAGCAACATCCATTCCTATTTCTTCCGCACTCCCTCTTTCCCTCTCCTTCTCCTTTTCCCTATTCCATCTTCCTTGACCTTACTTCACCATATCATTCCCTCGTGCCTTAACTCCTTGCTCCCCCCTCCACTCGCCCTTGCTCCTCCCTCCCCAATATTTATCCCCATTCCACCCTTGCAGCCCCCCGCCTCCTGCAGCCTCCACGCCCCAATTTAACTGGTACAAAATCTCCCTTAATCCCTGGATAAAAGGATAAATAGGTTTCCGTTCGGGTCAAAGTACTCTCTCATATGCCTCATCCTTTGAGCCTGTAGTCGCTACCTGTACAGTAATAGAATGTAATGTTCTGTAGTGTACAGTACGTCTAATGATAGTCTCTCTCTCCTCTTCTCTCTCCCTCTCTCTCTGTTCTCTGTCTGTCTGTCTGTCTGTCTGTCTGTCTGTCTGTCTGTCTGTCTGTCTCCCTCTTTCTCCCCTTCCCTCTACCCATCTATTTGCCCTCTTGTCTTCTCCTCCCCTTTCTTTCCCCTTCTTGCCCCTTTCCTCTACCTTTTTTCCGAATATCCTCGTCTTGGGAATAAAATACGAGATATAACTTTCAATAAAAGTACCACCGAGTACCTTCAAGGGCAAGTTCCAAAGCGACGTACTAAAAAACACTACAAGTCTCTCTCTCTCTCTCTCTCTCTCTCTCTCTCTCTCTCTCTCTCTCTCTCTCTATATATATATATATATATATATATATATATATATATATATATATATATATATATATCTCTCTCTCTCTCTCTCTCTCTCTCTCTCTCTCTCTCTCTCTCTCTCTCTCTCTCTCTCTCTCTCTCTCTCTCTCTCTCTCTCTCTCTCTCTCTCTTTAATTGATGCAAAAAAAAAAAACGATTTCTACTTTACTATAATTATTATTATGATTATTACTATGATTATCATCATTATCAATATCCTTGTCATTAATATTATTAAACAATTAATTTACTTTTTTGAAAGGCATGTGTTTTCACTAAATGTCCATAGAAACATCAAATTACCATACTTATATACTCAAAAATCATATATATAATGTTTAGAAACAACACACCAGTCAAACAATATAAATCCACCAATTAAATAATATTTAAACCTATAAAATATAACAAAAAAACAGTAAAAAACAACAAAAAACAATTAAAAAAAACACCCACACACACTAGGCATACAACTGAACACTCCCCTAAATTGGGAAAAAAAATATGGAGGAAAAAAAGTTTAAATAAATTACATGATTATAAGAACGGATGAAGTTTGGTCCTTCGGTCGTTAGCTTGATAAAGGAGAAACAGCGGAGAAAAAAAAAAAATCACAGGATTCTTAAGATGAGTCTAATGGCGTGTATGTGTGCGTGTGTGTTTCGGGAGCGCGAGGGCGGGGGTGGGGTGGGGTGGGGTGGGGGGGGGTGTTGTGGGGTGGGGTGGGATGGGATGGGATGGGGTGGGGTGGGAGCAGGGCGGGGATGGGGTGGGGTGGGGTGGGGGTGGGGGTGGCTACTTGTGTGTTTGAATGGGAGTGGGAGTAGGTGCGGATAGGCATATACATGCATATGCCTCTCTCTCTCTCTCTCTCTGTGTGTGTGTGTGTGTGTGTGTGTGTGTGTGTGTGTGTGTGTGTGTGTGTGTGTGTGTGTGTGTGTGTGTGTGTGTGTGTGTGTGTGTGTGTGTGTGTGCTTGTGTGTGTGTGCGTTTCCGTGTGCGTGTGTGCGTGCGTTGGCGTGAACGTTTGTTTGTGCCCGTTCACATCCAAGCTCTCCTCACCTCGCCCTCGCCCCAGACAGCGCCCCAGATGCCAACCCCTCCCCATGCCCGTACCCCTACCCTACCCCCCTCCTTACCTTCCTGCGTACCCGGAAAGGCGCCGTCGGAGGGTGACTCGAGGAGGGCGCCGGGAAGAAGGGGGGACTCGACCAAATTTCAGGGACGACACGCGACCGTTACCCGTTTACTTGAGGGAAGGGGGAGGGGGAGGGGGAGGGGGAGGGGGAAAGAGGGAAGGGAGGAGGGAAGGGGAAAGGAAGGGTACGGAGGAGGGAAGGGAAGAGGAAGGAAGGGAGAAGGGAAGGGAAGGGGAAAGGAAGGGAAGGGAAAGGAAAGGAAAGGAAAGGAAGGGGAAGGAAAGGGAAGGGAAGGAAGGAGGGAAGGGGAAGGAGAAGGGAAGGATAGGGAAAGGAAAAGAGAAGGGAAGAAGGAGGAGGTTGAAAAGAGGACGGAGGCGAATGGGGAACAGGGGGAAGGGGAGAAAAGGGAGAAGGAGAAAAGGAAAGGGTGAGGGAGAGCGAGAAGGAAAGGGGGAGAAGGCGTGGGGGAGACGCTTCAGGGATAGGGCGGTACCAAGAGGATGCCACATACCTTGGTACTGAATGGTATGGGCAAGGGAGGGGGGGAGAGACGGGTACATGCCCGTGGGTGCATAATTAACGCTAGGGTACTACAAGAAAAAGGGAGTGACAACACACCCGAAGACACAAAGCGGTATCACAACGGTACCACGAGATTAAAAAAACAAAACAAAAACACAAAAACAAAAACGATATAATTCGTATCATCATAACCACACCACAAAAAGAGGAATACCGAACGAATATTACAAGCTGCTACTCTTTTCTTTTACATTAGGCTAGAGGCGGGGGTACCATTAAACATCCGAAAAAAACTCATAAAACGAGAGAAAAAAAAACAATCAGTTTAACCACGCCCTCACTGCCTCCAGAACAGACCTACCTCACCCCCCGCACAACCATGTGGGGGGGGGGGGTTGCTGACTTGGTTCTCTCGCTTGCATACTCACCTGTTGGTAAAAAAGAAAGAGAAAATTAGTTTCATTCAACGTTATCTAGTCTTGCTCTCAGTCAAAATAAAGAGAAAAAGAAAATTTGTTTCATTCAGTATCATTCAGTGTTGTTCTCAGTCAAAAGAAAACATATTTACGCAAATAGGATTTTCCATTCGCGCAATATACATATCATACATTTCCAATCGTAAAAAAAATATATATGTTCAAATACACAAATACACTTAGATACACACATAAATGCTTCAAAAGTGTGTGTATGTTTTTCTACGTGTACATATGCATATAAACTTTATATAAATATATATATATATATATATATATATATATATATATATATATATATATATATATATATATATATATATATATATATATGTATATATATATATATATATATATATATATAAAACACACACACACATATGTATGCATGTATATATGTATGTATATGTCTTGTGTGTGTGTGTGTATTTACATATGCATATGTGTGTGTGTGTTTACAATGCAACACCTAATGTTGACATGAATTCACGCACAAATACCCACTCGCACCTCCGGCCCACACACAGAGCCTATGGAGCATCCGTTCACAACCTCCCCCCCCCCACAAACGCACCCGCTTCCCCCCCTCACACACCCGCCCGCGCGTGTGTATGAAGAGCACCCAAGCCTAACCCAGATACACCGCAACGAGAGCACCGATGTATGGGGGAGTCGGCCCAGGTTCATGACCTGTGGAGCGGCGACAAAAACTCGTTCTCGAGGTCGGAGGAAGAAGAAGAAAGAGGAAAAAAAAAGGAGAGAAGAAGTGGGCGGGGCCGGGGTATGGCTGGCCCGCCGCCGCCACTCTCGCCAGCAGACGCCGGGAGCCTCGGAGCATGGTCGCCGCTGGTTGGGTCCAGTCTCTCTTCTCTTCTTCTCTTCTTCTCTTCTTCTCTTCTCTCTTCTCTTCTCTCTTCTCTTCTCTTCTCTTCTCTCATCTTATCTCCTCCCCCTCCTGTCCTCTTCCCCTCTCTCCTCCTTCTCTCTCGCTCTCTCTTATTCCGGTCTTTTTCTTCCATTCCATCATTTTCTCATTCTACACTCTTTTCCTCTCCCGCACCTTCATTCCTTCTCCCTCCTTCCATCCCTCCCCCTCTCTCTCTCTCTCTCTCTCTCTCTCTCTCTCTCTCTCTCTCTCTCTCTCTCTCTCTCTCTCTCTCTCTCTCTCTCTCTCTCTCTCTCTCTCTCTCTCTCTCTCCGATGGTGTATGTCTGCGCGTATAACTGAGCATCCACACTCGCCCGGTAAGTAAAACAGCGTCGCCTGGTTCGTCTCGAAGGGAAAAGACACGAAAAATACACAATAAATACAAAAAAAATCAGAAATAACAAATAAACGGAAGGACACTAAGACGAACGCGTGCCCATGCTCTCAAAACAGAACACGTAGCACACACGTCTAAGCATCTGATACCCACAAATCACAAACCAAAATCGCAGCAAACGAGACATAAACCCAACAAGCAATTCGCAAACCCAAACCTCAAAAAACAACCCCCTCCCTAAAAAAAAAAATAATAATAAAAACCAATCGAGACAAAAACCAAAACAAAAACAAAGACAAAATCCGCACAAACCCCATCTGTGCAGAAACGGCGCCTTGTGAGACGACCACAAAATTCGTCAAAAGGAAACGACGCATCCCTCGTGGACGCGGAAGGACTGCTACTACATCGCCGGACTTTGAAAAAACGCCCGGTTGGGATGTATGCAAATTCCTCATTGGCGAGGAAAGAGGGGGAGGGGGAGGGGAGGAGGAGGGGGAGGGGAGGAGGGAGGAAGAAGGAGGAGGAGGAGGGGGAGGGGAGGAGGAGGAGGAGGGGAGGGGAGGAGGAGGAGGGGAGGGGAGGGGAGGAGGAGGAGGGGAGGGGAGGGAAGAAGCGGAGGGGGACGGAGGAGGGGGAGGGGAGGAGGAGGAGGAAGAGGAGGAGAGAGGAGAAGAAGGAGAGAGGAGTAAGAAGAGGTGTTGGAGGAGAGGGAAAGAGAGGGGAAGACTGGGGAGGAAAAGGAGGGGGAGAGCAGGGAGAGCACGAAGAGACGATAGGAGAGGAAAAAGAAAAGAATAAGCCAGAACGGAAAACAGAAAACAAAGCATATAAAAAAAACTAATACGGGGGAAAACGTCCCCCTATAAAAACAGAAAACGGAAAAAGGCAAAGAGAAAGAAAAAGGAAAAAAAAAAACGAAAAGCAAAAAATGAGAGGAAAGCGAGCCAGCGGGATCCGAGGAACGGCGCTCTGGCAAGGAGAGACAGATGATGAATGCCATAATGAAGCTCATACATATGATAAAAGAATCCGGCTTGATCGATGATGACGATAATGAGACCTGGAGATGACTTCCATGAGGTGGGGAGGGGAGAGGAGAAGAGGGAAGAGGGAGAGGGAGGAGGACGAAAAGGGGGAGGAGGAGGAGGAGAAGGGGGAAGAGGAGGAGGAGGAGAGGAGAAGAGGGGAAGAGGAAGAGGGAGGAGGACGAGAAGGGGGAGGAGGAGGAGGAGGAGGAGGAGGAGGAGGAGGAGGAGGAGGAGGAGGAGGAGGAGGAGGAGGAGGAGGAGGAGGAGGAGGAGGACGAGGTAGAGGAAGAAAAAGAAGAAGAAGAGGAAGGGGAGAAAAAGGAGGAGGTGCAGGGAAGAGGAAGAGGAAGAGAACGTGGACGTCGAAGACCGACAGACAGAGAAAAAAAGCAAACTACAAGCAGCCCCAGACACGATACAAGAAAAAAAAACTACCCATGATAATAAATGGGTATATAGGATTCCGCCGATAAGAAAAAAAAAATAAAGCGATATCAATAGCACGAGATAAAAGGCCTAAAAAATGATCGGTGTAAAATGTACAGTCCTCGGGGGAAATTATATGGAAATCGAGGGAGAGATACGGATGTCTATTCACTGTGAGTGTGTGTGTGTGTGTGTGTGTGTGTGTGTGTGTGTGTGTGTGTGTGTGTGTGTGTGTGTGTGTGTGTGTGTGTGTGTGTGTGTGTGTGAGTGTGTGTGTGTGTGTGTGTGTGTGTGTGTGTGTGTGTGTGTGTGTGTGTGAGTGTGTGTGTGTGTGTGTGTGCGTGTGTGTGTGTGTGTGTGTGTGTGTGTGTGTGTGTGTGTGTGTGTGTGAGAGAGAGAGAGAGAGAGAGAGAGAGAGAGAGAGAGAGAGAGAGAGAGAGAGAGAGAGAGAGAGAGAGAGAGAGAGAGAGAGAGAGAGAGTGACTGTGTGAGTGAGTGAGAGAGTGAGTGATCGAATGAACGAGCGTCTGTGCGTGCATGCACATTTTTTTTTTTTTACATCACATACTGTAAAACACCAGATGCATCATGTCAGACCTATCACTCCTGCAATGCTCTCACCACCTGAAACGGGATGCGACTTCCCCTGTTTCCCCATGTCCTCTTGATCCTTTGAAGGAGGGATCTTACCGCAGACTGAAACACTGCTCGATATAAGTCTATGTAAATGAACAAAAAACGCGATAATCAGAGCAGAGAGGAGAGGAAAGGAGCGAGGCATCTTCCCGGAATCCGAATCCCGAGCGAGCCGCCGCCGCCGCCCCTGCCCTGAGGGAAAGGGCCCTCCCACCGCCCGAATTTTCACTCGCTCATTAACATAAAAAAACATTTGATTCCTGACAATAATGAACACGAAGCCGGGGACGAGGTGGGGAGGTGGGGAGGGGGGCGAGGGGTGCTGGGGGTGGAGGCCACTGGAGGTCTTTTCATGCACGGGATTTCAGTGCCTATTCCATTTGCACTGTTCAGGTGAGGGCCTTTAAAAGGAGGGGGGAGAAGAGGAGGCGGGGGAAAAAGAGGAGAGAAGAATCAGAGGAGGAGGAGGAGGAGAGAAAAAGAAGACATGCGGCGGTGGAAAGTCGAAAAAAGAGAGAGAAAAAACACGTGACCTTCTCAGTCCACGAAAATTACTAGATTCATGCACCTCTTTTCGGCTAATGTAACGGCCTGGCCCCACCCCCTACCCGCCCACATGCACGCACGCATGCAAACACGCCCGACAAGAACCGAACCGAACCCAACCCGCCTCCAACAAGAAACGTTCAGACCGCTACGGCCTCCTCCACGTGACGCCCACGACTTACAGCGGGGTGGGGATGGGGGGGGGCTATGTTGCAGGTTCCGACGGCTGCAGCCGGTTTCGCAACTGCAATCGGACGAATGTGCAACAGAATTTGCCGAATCCCTAGACGCACTTCTCGTTATTTTCACTGAGGTTGACAAGCTAGATATTCCTGATGAGAGCTAATTGACAAGTCAATGAAAATAAATTGATAATTGACAGGATGACGATCATAATTATTTGAAATACAGCAACATTACTCGAGGCCGTTGCATTCAGCCAATCGTCACCAACCCGCCGTGTGCATCTTCAAAAAGCACCATTACCGTTGGCTGTTACGTAATTACTCGAGTGACCGAAATCAGGCTTCTTGCAGGTATAAGCTGATGAAGACTTTTTAAGACTGATACCAATTGTTTTTTAAGACTAGGAGCCACTTGGAGATAAATACACACTTCCTCATATTGTGTAGGCCTACTTGTCGCGCCAGTGGCCAAGACAAAAGAAATCACCCTAACATTATCTTTCCAGGCTCTTGGACTGCGCGCCAGAATATAAGAAATTGACACAAAAAGAGAGAATGAAAAGAAAGATGGAAAGAGAAACAAAGGTATAAAATCGGGAATAAGAAAAAAACTTAACGGCTTGTAGATTTTTTTTTTACCCATTTTTCTTTATCAACGAACCGTTCACTGCTAGTTTAATGAGCAGCATAAAAAAATAAAATCATTTAAGGGCCCATTTTATGGAACCGCTTTTGTTTCAGTTTGAAATACCTGTTTTTGGAGAATGTATAAAAATGGCAGTTTTTCTTTCTGGTTGACCTATGTACACTGTAGAGAATCCGGATATTTACCATACATATTAATGAGTCATTTTTTTTAACATAAAATTCCACCTCTCATGTCAAAAAATATGGGAAAATTACGCTGATATTCGCAAAGAAAGAAAGAGAGAGAGAGAGAGAGAGCAAAGAGAGAGAGAGAGAGAGAGAGAAAGAGAGAGAGAGAGAGAGAGAGAGAGAGAGAGAGAGAGAGAGAGAGAGAGAGACAGAGAGAGAGAGAGAGAGAGAGAGAGAGAGAGAGAGAGAGAGAGAGAGAGAGAGAGAGAGAGAGAGAGAGAGAAATATCGAGGCCCAAGAAGACACTTCCTCGGCGGTCTTCTTCCTCCCAGATGGTCCTGATTAATATTCCGGCCTTTGTATTGAGAAAACTCAATAATATGCAAATCTGAACATTTTCCTTGGGATTGGTATAAATTTCACTTATTTATCTCTTGGGGTCTTTGACAATGCCGGCGGCCAGAATTTATTAGAAAACGCCGAAAGTGTGAGTGTTGGGGGGGTCGGGGAGGGACGGAGGGGGTTTTGAGGGAAGAGGGAAAGGAGGAACGGAGGGAGGGAGAGAAGAGGAGACGAAGGGGGAGAAGCAGAGGAGATAATGGGGTAGGAGGAGGGATAGGGAGAGGGAAAGGGCGTAGAAGAGGGATAGAGGAAAGGACGGAGATGGGGAGGAAGAGGAGATGAGATGAGATGAGATGAGATGAGATGAGATGAGATGAGATGAGATGAGCGGAGAGGAGAGGAGAGGGAGAGGGAGAGGAGAGAGAGAGAGAGAGAGAGAGAGAGAGAGAGAGAGAGAGAGAGAGAGAGAGAGAGAGAGAGAGAAAGAGAGAGAAAGGGAGGAGGAAAGAAAGAATGAAAGAGAGAGAGAAAGAAAGAAAGAAAGAGAAAGAGAAAGAGAAAGAGCGAGAGAGAGAGAAAGGAGAAATTCGGCCATAATACACCTAATCATTATGTGCATCAATAGAAAGAGACGAAAATCCAACGAAGCGATCAAGCCACAAAATACAGAGCCATCTAGTCACAGAGCCAAAGAGAAACAGAACCCACAGGGCCATAATCAAAGAACTATAGAGCACAAAGCCAAGGGGAAACAGAACTCACACCCTGAATACCAGAACCACAGAGACACAGAAATACACTGCCGAAGAACCCACAGAGCCAAGGAGCCAAAGATCAACAGACCCCAAAGATAAAATAACTACAAAACTACAGAGCCAATGAAGAACAGAGCCCAAAACACCCCCAGAGCCACAGAGTAGATGCGCAACAGAACCCAAAGAACCATAACCACAGACCTAAAGCGAAACCAAACAACAGACCAACAGAGGACTACAGAGAAACATAACTAAAGAACCCAAAGACCGACAGAGCTAAAGACCCGTAAAACCAGAGAACAACAGACCTCCACAGCCACTCAGCAACATGGCCAAAGCACACCCTAGAGCCACAGCGCTAACAGAACCGAACCCACAGAGCTAACAGAACCGAATCCACAGAGCTAACAGAACCGAACCCACAGAGCCACAGAGCTAACAGAACCGAACCCACGGAGCCACAGAGCTAACAGAACCGAACCCACAGAGCCACAGAGCCAACAGAACCGAACCCACAGAGCCACAGAGCTAACAGAACCGAATCCACAGAGTCACAGAGCCCCTTCCTTCTCGCCTGGCCAAAATAAAAGCAGCATCCGGCCTCGGGTAACAAGCTGCTAAGAATAGTCTTAGCGATGAGGTGGAAGAACTTTCGCTTCCAAGTTACACACCAATCGTTAATGTTTCCGCGCGGTTGCCCTTGAGGGGGAGGGGCGGAAAGAAGGGGTTGGGGGAAGAAGGAAGGAGGAGGGTGAAGGGGGTTTAGGAAGAAGGGGGTTAGAGGGGAGAGGGAGGAGGGGGAGGAGGGAGTGTGCGGGGGGTTAGAGGAGGAGGAGGGAGGGGTGAAGCGGGTATGGAAAGAAGGGGGCAAGAAGGGGGGGTGAAGGGAGGGGGTTGACGGGGTTTAAAATTGAGGGCAAGGGAGGAGGGTTCAAACGCTGACGGGGTAGGTTTGACTGATAAGGTTGGCCCTTCTTTATAAAATGGAGGTGATAGATATATTTACGAGAGAAAGAAGAAAAGAGGAGAAAGAAAAAGTTGACGATAAAGGAGAAAGAAGAAGATGAAGGTAAAGTGGAGGAGGAAGAAGAAAACAACAATCGAAAATAGAGTCACATCTGCAGGACGATTTTTCTCCCCTTCCCCTCTCCCTTCCCCCCCCCCCTTCTGCCTCCCTCTCCGCCCTTCCTTCAAAGAAACTTGCGCGAGAATTTTAGAGCAAGTCGGCATCTCTTTGTTTCATTAGACGGCGAGGAATGGCCACACTTCGGTCATGTCGGCGAGGTCCGGAGCCCGAGTTTTCGACAACTTCCTGGGCTGACGGTCGCTCGCTCGCCCTTTTTCTCGCGCTCGTTTGCCCTGCGTCTCGTGGGCTCGGTTTTTCTTTCCTTTTTCTGGTTTCTCGTTCTCTTATGTCTGCCTGTCTGTCTGTCTGTCTGTCTGTCTGTCTGACTTTGTAATCTATACAGGGTGTGTGTGTTTATATGAACCTGTTTTATATCTATCTACACATATAAACATATTATACATACAGATATATTTACAGATACATCAAAAGCCAAAGACAGAGCCAAACCACACATACACACGCATACGTGCACATACACACGCACACACACACACACGAGAACCCCTTAAAAAGCTCAACACATAAACCACCCCTTATCCCGAAACTCCTCAGATAATGACATCAAACCCCCACCCCAGCCTGATCATTACCAAACAAATTATCGCTTCGAAAACACAATGACCCACCTTTAAAAGCACCATAACCCCCCCCCCCACTTCCCCCTCACCCCTCACCCCTCGCCCCCCTCACCCCGGGATAATAAACCCCAACCCACTGCCCCGGAAAGACCGAAATTAGCGATAAATTTTGGATTTTACACTCTTCCATCGACACAATTTCCGACGACCCGAAGGATGGCCGGCATCCAAGCCACGAGGGGGGGGGGGGGAAATCGTCTGATAGGACTGACTGATGAGAATGACCGCTTGAAGGGACTGACTGACTGACTGACTGACGAGATTGACTGATTGGGGGGACTGGCTGACTGATGGGACTAATTAACTGATTGATGGGAATGACTGACTGATGGGTCCGACTGACGGGATTGACTGATTGAAAGGACTAACTGATTAATGGGACTGATTGACTGACAGGCTGACTGATGGGACTAACTGATTGATGATACTAATTGGAGTTAACGCGGGTGATAAAGAAGGGGTTCGTGGCGAGGCATGAGAGCGTCGAGATTAATAACAACGATAACGATACTAATGGCTTATTGCATTATCAACAATAATGAGAATTGCAGTGGTGGTGGTACTAATGAAGACTATCGCTATTATCATCATCATACTGTTAATAATCACATTCGCATTCCTATCACCATCGCAGCGTAATCAACAATCAAAAAAAGGAAATAACTCGTACATCAACCAACAACAACAACCCCCTCTGCCCCCTCCCTTCCCCTACGTGCGGCAGCAACAAGTCAGGGTGCTCCTACGTGTAACAAAGTCCCTATCATCCTCGTGTTCCCTGGGGTAATAAAAACGCCCCTCCCCCCCCCCTTACCACCCTCTCCCCCCCCTACTGCGTGCGTGTCTGTCCGTCCGTCTCTTGATATTGTTTTTCGCCCTTTTAATTTTCTTCTACTTTTTTAATTTTTACTTCTTTAATCATGACTTTGTTCTTGCCTTTCTGTCCCCTTTCAGAAAGAAAGTGACTGGCTTAAATTTTCTTTCTTCTTTTCTCTCTCTCTCTCTCTCTCTCTCTCTCTCTCTCTCTCTGTCCCTCTCTCTGTCCCTACCTCCCTGCCTACCTCCCTGCCTACCTCCCTGCCTACCTCCCTGCCTACCTCCCTGCCTCCCTCCCTGCCTCCCTGCCTCCCTCCCTCCCTGCCTGCCTGCCTGCCTGCCTGCCTGCCTGCCTGCCTGCCTGCCTGCCTGCCTGCCTGCCTGCCTGCCTGCCTGCCTGCCTGCCTGCCTGCCTGCCTGCCTGCCTGCCTGCCTGCCTGCCTGCCTGCCTGCCTGCCTGCCTGCCTGCCTGCCTGCCTGCCTGCCTGCCCTCTCTCTCCATCGTTGCCTGCTTCCCTGCCTCCTTCCTCCCCCCGAAAAACTCTCCTCCGCGTGGCTTTTCATAAAAATGATAACGAGGAGAGGCAAGGCCGGTTCGCCGCCCGAGTGAACACTTACCGTTTGATTCAAATAAAACAAACAAACAAGTTCAGAATTTCTTCTCCGCCAGATACTGAGAAGTCAAGTGGGAGGGGAGGAGGAGGAGGTGAGGAGGAGGAGGGGAAGATAGAAGAGAGAGGAAAAGGGAAAAGGGGGAGAGGGAGAGAGGAGGAGAGGGGAGGAATAGGAAAACCACAAAAGGGAAAAGGTGGAAAGGGGAAATGGGGAGAGGCGAGGAATAGGAGAGAGAGGGGAAGGAGGAGGAGAGGAAAAGAGAGAAAGGTGGAGGGGGGAAGGAAAAAGACAAAGAAGTAAAGGGGATGGGAAGAAACAGGAGGGGAAGAGAGGCCTTAGAGAAACAAGAGAAGGATAGATAGAGAGAGAGAGAAAAAAAAGTCCTTGTTCTTCCTCCCTTTGACATAATTCCGGAAAATCATACTGGCTTGTTATTCTTTGCGTGCGGAAGAGAAGAATATTTTCATGCACTCGCTGACAAATGGCAGATCGAGGTTGTTTGCGGTGGTTGTGGGGTTGTGGTTGTGGTTCGTATCTGTGGCGTTGTGTGGCTTGGTTTGTATGTGCACGTGTGCATTCACTTTCGAGGAAATAAGTGCATCGGTTGCAGTAAAAAAAGAAAAAGAAAAAAAAAATACATGGATAACAAAGTTGAAAAGAGACACGCTCACCATCATGAATAAGAGCAGTAACATCAACAAACACAAAATAGAATAATAACATCAAGCACATTTATAACAATGACAGCCGCAAGTGCAGCCATAATAATAATATACATAAAACACAGCAAGCACAAGCATTATAATAATACCAGCAAGCACAACCGCTATAGTGAAATACACACCCACACCCACACACAGAAATATATATAATGTATGTCTATATATATATATATATATATATATATATATATATATATATATATATATATATATATATATATATATATAACAATAGCAGTTTCTCTCGAAAGAGTTCTGGACCCTGCTTCCAAGAACGTCCCTCTCCTCCACAAGCACTTGTGAAGTCTCCGGAAAACAAACCTCTGCACTTCGAAGAGGAGGAGAAGGAGGAGGAGGAGGAGGAGAAGGAGGAGGAGGAGAAGGAGAAGGAGGAGGAGGAGAAGGAGGAGAAGGAGGAGGAGAAGGAGGAGGGAGGAGGAGGAGGAGGGGGAAGGGAGAGGGGAGGGCGGAGGACGGGAAGAAGGAAAATGGGAATGAGGAAAAGAGAATGGGATGGGGAGGAGGAGAAAATTTGGAAGGAGGGAGGAAGAGATGAGAAGGAGAAAAGGGGGACAGGACGGGGAAGGGATAGAAAGGTGGAGAAGGGGAAGGAGCAGGAGGAGGAGGCAAAAAATAGAGAAAGAATAAGAACGATGCAAGAGGGGGAGGGGGAGGGGAAGAAAAAGAAGAAGAAGAAGAAGAAGGAGGAGGAGGGGGGAGGGAGGGAAGACAGACGTCGTAGCGACTATAAGGACAAGAAGTAAAAAAAAAAAAAAAAAAAAAAAAAGAGAGTTCACACGTGACCAAACTATAGTACAACGCCAATATCACGACAATGCCCCGCCCATTTCCCCCTCTCTAAAGAGCACCGCACGCAAAAACAACCGCGCAACTTTAACCGCCGCTGTTTTGATCCCGTCTGGATTCTACGGAGAGGGGGGGGGAAGGGGAGAGAAATGAGGTATGGGGATGGGGAGGGGGGGGTGATGGAAGAGGGACAGGTAGGGGCGAGGAATAAGATGAAGGGCTGAGAGGGACGTAGGGAGAAATGGAAGGAGTGGGAGGGAGGGAGGGAGGGAGGAATGAATAGGTGAAAGAGTGGGAGGGAGAGACGAAGGGAGGGAGGGAGGGAGGGGGAGGAATGAATAGGTGGAAGAGTGGGAGGGAGAGAAGAAGGGAGGGAAGGAGGGGAGGAATGAATAGGTGGAAGAGTGGTATGGAGAGACGAAGGGAGGGAGAGAGGGGGAGGAATGAGCAGGTAAAAATGGAGGAATGGGTGGGAGAGAGGGAAGGATAAAGGAGGAATGGGTGGGAGAGAGGGAGGGATAGAAGAGGAATGGGTAGGCAGAGGAAAGAGAAGGAAGAAAGGAAGGAGGGAAGAGCAGGGGGACAAGGAGGGGAAGGGAGAGGGGAGGAGCTAAAAAAAAAAGAGAAAAAAGGGGAAAAAAAAGTTAGAGAAAATCCCTTGATGGGTTACACACAGCCATGACGGGATGAGAGAAGGACAATGTCGCTGTGTCTTTTGTCGCCGATGCAACCCTATGGGGAGCGAGGGGAGCGGACGCGGGGAACGGGGACAAAACCAAGGGGAAAAAAAGAAGAGGGAAAAAAACACCAGAGGACTGTACTACAACCTCATAATATGCTCCTGCAAGACCTCTGGTGAGACGAGGGGAAACTAAAAGGCTTACGGACTGAAAGCTTCGGCCGAGGGGAGGGCCAGAGGAGGGGAGTGGGGGAGTGAGCGAGATTTATGTGGACTGAAGAAAGGCGGAAAGGGGGTGAGGGGAGTGGGGAGAGGCAGAGGGGAGAGGAAAGCGGGAAGAAGAAGGGAGTTGCAAGTGGAAAAAGCAAAAAGGGAGATAGGAACATGGAGTGGGAAGAAGGGAGCAGGGAGACGTTTGGTAATGAGTGAGTGGGGAGTTGGAAGAGGGAGGAGAGAAGAAGAGAGAATAGAAAGAGTGGAAGGAGAAAGTAGGGACAAGGGACTTGGAAGGGGGAAAGAGAGCAAAGAGAAAATGAGGAGTGGAGCGAGGAGCGAGACGAGAAAGAGGGGAGAGGGAAAACGAAGAGTATCGGCCCATGAAGCCAATCTCGGGGCATGAAAAGGCTCGGGTTTCGGAAGATACTGATTGCGTTGTGGAAAAGCTTCGTGAGATCCGAAGAAAAAAAAAAATTCAAGAGCCTCGGAGAGAGATCAAGAGTCGTGGCCAAGATTCCGTGGGTCGCGGTGAGGCTTCTGGAGACCTCGGCTGATGAGTCGTCGGAGGATTTAACGATTCACTGGATACCGGATCGTTGCATGACTCTTCGTAAGGCTTCTTCACGGCACGCGGAAAAAAATAAAATAATGGGTCGTGGAAACACCTCATGGCTCGGGGGATTATCTAACTAATTCTAGTGAAAATTTCAAGAATCGCGAGAACATTTCCTGAGTCGTAGGGACATGTCAAGGCCGCGAGAACATTTCCTGAGTCGTGGGAAAATTTCACGACTCGTGGGAAAACTTCTAATGAAGTGCGGGATCACCCAGAAGGACACCAAAGAGCTGTTTAACGTGCCAAGAGTCGTAAGAAGAAATCATGATGTGGAAACATTACAAGAGCTTATGTGATTGATCAAGGAATATAGGAAAGGTATCAGGAACGTCGCGAAAATCTCACATTGTAAGGTAGGATTTCGTGAGGCGAGACTTCAAGAACCGTGGGAATATTTCATGAGTCGTGGGAAGATTTTAGGAGCCGTGGGAAGAGAGCCTCATGAATCATGGGAACACTTGCCATGTAGCCCGAGCACAAGATAGATTATGGAAAGGCTTTCACGGTGAGTGAAATGCTCCGACGTTATGCCTCGGGACAAAATCGCTCTATCAAAAAAGGAAGAAAAAAAATAAAAGTTCACCCTAAAAGATGAAAGCGGGAGGAGGACACAGGAAAGCCCTAAACACATACACAAAACACACACACAAAAGACTCATCCTCCGGCCCTGAGGGTCTAAGAGAGGGAAGAGAGAAAGGGAGAGGGAGAGAGGGGGAAGGGGAGGAGAGAGAGAGAGAGAAAGGAAGGGGAGGGAGAGAAAGGGAGGGAGGGAGAGGGAGAGAGAGAGAGGGAGGGGGAGGAGAGGGAGAGAGAGGTGGGGGAATTGAGGGAGAGGGAGGGAGGTGAAGGAAGGAGGGCGAGGGGGAGGGCGAGGGAGAGGGAGAGGGAGAGGAGAGGGAGAGGGAGAGGGAGAGGGAGGAGGAGAGAGAGAGAGAGAGAGAGAGAGAGAGAGAGAGAGAGAGAGAGAGAGAGAGAGAGAGAGAGAGAGAGAGAGAGAGAGAGAGAGAGAGAGAGAGAGAGAGCGACAGACACAGAGAGAGAGGTGGGGAAATTGAGGGAGGGAGGGAGGG
Source organism: Penaeus vannamei (assembly GCF_042767895.1). Lineage (NCBI taxonomy): Eukaryota > Metazoa > Arthropoda > Malacostraca > Decapoda > Penaeidae > Penaeus > Penaeus vannamei. The sequence continues at coordinate 4,980,620 of NC_091564.1, read as the reverse complement.
AGGGAGGGAGGGAGGGAGGGAGAGAGAGAGAGAGAGAGAGAGAGAGAGAGAGAGAGAGAGAGAGAGAGAGAGAGAGAGAGAGAGAGAGAGAGAGAGAGAGAGAGAGAGAGAGAGAGAGAGAGAGAGAGAGAGAGAGAGAGAGAGAGAGAGAGAGAGAGAGAGAGGGAGAGGGAGAGAGGAGAGAGAGGGAGAGAGAGAGGAGAGAGAGAGAGAGAGAGAGAGAGAGAGAGAGAGAGAGAGAGAGAGAGAGAGAGAGAGAGAGAGAGAGAGAGAGAGAGAGAGAGAGAGAGAGAGGGAGAGAGAGAGAGAGAGAGAGAGAGAGAGAGAGAGAGAGAGAGAGAGAGAGAGAGAGAGAGAGAGAGAGAGAGAGAGAGAGAGAGAGAGAGAGAGAGAGAGAGAGAGAGAGAATGAGAGAGAGAGAGAGAGCTAAGCCCGGATGCCACCAGCGACCTGCCCTTGTCTTAACTTAAATAAATACACCGAAAAGGAAGCGATCACCCCGTGGAAAATATATGTAAATTGTCAAAGCACATGAAGACTATCTCGGTCCCTCGGCAGCACGGCGGAGAGATAGAGAAAAGGAGGGCAGAAGGGAGGGAGGGAGGGAGGAAGGGTAGGAGGGAGGGTGAGGGTGGAAGGGTAGGAGGGAAGGTAGAAGGAAGGGAGGGAAAGAGGAAAGAAAGGAGGAAGGGAAGGTATAAGGGAGGGAGGGTTTTAGGAACAGAAGAAGGGGAAGGGGAGAAAGGAGAGGGGGCGAAAGAGGGGGGTTACAGTAGGGACGTAGGGAAGAAGGGAGGCAAGACAGAGAAGATAGAAGATAGAAGAGAAAAGAAAGTAAAAGAGAGGACAGAAGTAAGGAAAGAAATGACGATGTGAAGTAGAGAGAGAGAGAGAGAGAGAGAAAAAAAAAAAAATATATATATATATATATATATATATATATATATATATATATATATATATATATATATA
>NC_091564.1:4964648-4972148 GCF_042767895.1 Penaeus vannamei | reverse complement strand
AGAGAGAGAGAGAGAGAGAGAGAGAGAGAGAGAGAGAGAGAGAGAGAGAGAGAGAGAGAGAGAGAGAGAGAGAGAGAGAGAGAGAGAGAGAGAGAGAGAGAGAGAGAGCGCGTGCACCCGAGATCGTCCAGCTCCACCGCGCCGCGTAATGGTCAGCAACCCGACCCACTCGCAGCGAACGCATATACAAATTTGCCGAGCGGGAAACCCAATCTCATAATGGCGCCAAAACCAAACTATTTATGTAACAGCTTTCACTTTACACTTAATTGGGTAGGGTATCAATTTTAATGGCCAATATCATTAATTTCCATTATCCCTCCAACCACCGAAAAAGGCACGATAGCATTTCACACGAACTTCCGCCGACATCACGTGTTTCCACCTTAGCAGTATGAAATGAATAATATCAAGTTAAAACAAATGCAAATATGGAACCCCACCCCCACCCCCCCGCATCCAAAAGCAACCTCACCCGTCACCCAAATTATTCCTTTGAGCCGCCCGCAGAAAATAATGCAGTACCGTAACTTTTTCTCTCTCTCTTTTTTTAACCCGCGCGTTATGCAGTATAAATGTTAGTAGCCAGCGCACATACGCAGCCACACGCACACACCTACACACGCACACATACGCACACGCCCACCAGAGCAGCGCCGCATGTCCACAGGGGGAAAACACAGCTTCCATGAATACTCAATCACCTCCAAGGTACAACTTCCCTTGCCGTCGGCGCAGAACGCGTGGGGAAAATATCACTTTGAAAAACAAAACAAACAAAAGCAGAACCGCAAGGAGATATTACTACATCACTATATTAAATAAACATAAATATAACTACGATTCAAATACACTTTGTACCTCGTCCGTCTACACGACTAACAGACAAGCACGTAAACCCAACAACAAGAAAAATCACAACACAGCCACCACAATCTCTAACACGAACCGCTCAGTCAGCCCTCTCCAACAACCCGCCTCGCCCCCGCTCTCGCAACAATTCCAAGTTGCAAGTTGCACAGTGGCAGAGCGACCTGGCCAGGCGACTCTCCGCGGAGACACAAGAGTTTAATTAGAATAAACATCAGCCCTTATGAACCTTTGCGAATGCCGACTCTGCTGAGGAAGACGGCGACCTGTTCATAATACGGTTTCGCTTTCTTCGGATTTAAAGGCGAGGCTGGAGGGTGGGGAGGGGGGAGGGGGGAGATAAGGTGAGGGAAGGGAGAGGGAGAGGGGAGAGGAAGGAAGGGAGAAGGGGTACGAAGTAGAATGGGTGGGAGAGGGAGAGGAAGGAAGGGAGAAGGGGTACGAAGTAGAATGGGTGGGAGAAGGAGAGGAAGGAAGGGAGAAGGGGTAGGAAGTAGAATGGGTGGGAGAGGGGAGGGGGGATAAGGGACTGGGGAAGGCCGAGATAACAAAGAGGGAGAGAGAAGGGATGGAGGGAGGAAGGGGGGGAAGAGGAGAAGAGAGGGAATGAGGGAGAGGAAAAAAGGAGAGAGATAAAGAAAAAGACAAAGACATGGAGAGCACAAGAGACACTTGGCTACCGGTTGACCTGCTGATGGGTTTCCATTCTTTCTGTCTTTTAATGTGCCTGCTTTCTGTGCTTGAAGGCATCGATCTCTCCTGGTGGTTGTTTGTTTGTTTGTTTGTTTTAGTGACTTTGAGTTTGTGTGTGAATGTGAAAGTGTGTTTGCATCTCACTGTCTCCTCCCATGACCTCCGCCCCTTCCACACACCCCTCCCCTCCCCCCCTTTTCTCTTCTTTCACCTTCACCTTCACCTTCACCTTCACCTCCACTTCCACATCCATCTCCCCTCTCTCGTTCCACACCCTTCCCTTCTTCCTCTCCACCACCGTCTACACCCTCACCATCACTTCTCCCTCACCCTCCATTCCATCCCCCCTTTCCCTCTCTCATTCACCTTCGCCTTCACCTTCACCTCCTACCCCACACCCAACCTCCAACCCCCACCTTCCACTCCGCACACTCCACGCCCCTCTACCTCCCTGCAAGTACCACACCCACTGAATCTACTTTGTTCCACGAGATCAGGTCGACGGTCGGCGGCAGGGGCGGCAGGGGCGGCGTCGACCCGGCCAGCCCCGCCAAAGCCAACATCTGTCAAAGCAATCAAAGACAAGCCCAGCACTGGAGCGTGGGAATGCAAATGACTGTCCCTGGAACAATACACGTTATCTAAATACCACGGTGATTTCGTTCACTTACTCCCACCACATCAAAAAGAGAGAAGGTGGGGGTTAGGGGTTGAGGGGGGGGGGGATAGCAACGGAATGGAAATTCATCTTTTAATATTCCATTCCGTTATTACTCCCCCCCCCCCGCCGCCTTCTCACTCTTTTTACACGGATTCCCAACAGAAATGTTTTCTTTTTCATCATTTTTTTCTTTATCTATTCAACTGTCTACTCATCTTATCTTTTGCACGATTGCGTTTATTTTCCCTTGTTTATGTCCATCTGAAAGCCATATATATAATTACATGTTTAACTTTTTTTTCGAAATAGGCGCAAGCTAGGGTGCAGAGCCAAGGGGAGGGAGGGAAAAGAAGGGAATAGCGAGGGACAGAGAAAGAAAAATGGAAGGAAAAAAAGGAAAAGAAAAAAAGAAAGGAGGAAGGGAGAGGCAGGGGAAAAGTGACATGATAAATGAGGAAAGGACAGGTGGAAGGTGGGAGAGAGGGAGGGAAGAGGAACGGAGGGAGGGAGGGAGGGAGGGAGGAAAGGGAGGGAGAGAGGAAGGGGAGACGAACGAAGGGAGGGGAGAGGAAAGGAGGGAGAGAGGGAGGGAAGGAGGGAAGAGGAACGGAGGGAGGGAGGGAGGGAGGGAAGGAGGGAGGATTATACAAAAAGGAGAAAATGAGTGAGAGAACTGTAACAAAAAGAGAAAGTAAAACAAAAAGCGAGAGAGAAAACGTGTGCATGCATTAGCTTGGGCGAGGTTGAGGCGGGATGACGCTACATGTGTGCTGAGTAGTTGGGTTGGGCAGCGCTCGCTCTCTCTCTCTCTCTCTCTCTCTCTCTCTCTCTCTCTCTCTCTCTCTCTCTCTCTCTCTCTCTCTCTCTCTCTCTCTCTCTCTCTCTCTCTCTATATACACACACACACACACACACACACACACACACACACACACATATATATATATATATATATATATATATATATATATATATATATATATATATATATATATATAATTTATATGTATGCATGCATGTACACATGTATATATATATATATATTTATATGTATACGTACATTAATATGAATATGTATGTGTAGTTATGTGTGTGTGTGTGTATGAGTGTGTGTATGTGTGTGTGTATGTGTGTGTGTGTATGCATGTATGTGTGTATGTGTAAGCATGTGTGTGTGTGTGTGTGTAAGCATGTGTGTGTGTGTGTGTGTAAGCATGTGTGTGTGTGTGTGTGTGTGTGTGTGTGTGTGTGTGTGTGTGTGTGTGTGTGTGTGTGTGTGTGTGTGTGTGTGTGTGTGTGTGTGTGTGTGTGTGTGTGTGTGTGTGTGTGTGCGTGTGTGTGTGTGTGTGTGTGTCTTTGTCTCTGCCCCTCTCCCATCTCCACTCCCTCTCTCCCCATCCCCGGACGGCAAATGCGTCCACACTCTTTCTTTATGCATCGAATCATACCCGTAATAACGTAGCTTAGCGCAACGTGGGGGGGAAAATGTACACAGCGTTTGAAAAAAAAAGAAGAAATCTGACAATTAAAAATCCCGCATCGTTGAAAATATAGAAAAAAATACATAATACAAAAATACAAAATACATATAAAATGGAATACGTAAAGATCGCACCCACAAAACAACGAAAAAAAAAAAAAAAAAAAAAACAGAAACGAAATCCCCAGAAATAAAAGTCAAACGAGCCGAATTACAAGCCAGATAAAAAGCCCACGCCCACGCCCACCAATCACAGAGTGCAACGTGATTATTAAAATACCTCTCGCGTGGGTGGCACCGCGGCACGATGGCACCGACGCGCTAACAAGGGCACTCTTCCGCCTCTTCCTCGGCCGCTGGCATGCAGGCTTCCCTGCATGCACGATTCTCTCTCTCTCTGTTTGTTTGTCTGTCTGTCTCTATCTTTGTCGGTCTGTCTCTCTCTCTCTTTGTCTGTCTGTCTCTCTCTCTTTGTCTGTGTCTGCCTGTCTGTCTCTCCCCCTTTATTTGTTTGTCTGTATGTCTGTATCTGTATCTCTCTCTCTCTCTCTCTCTCTCTCTCTCTCTCTCTCTCTCTCTCTCTCTCTCTCTCTCTCTCTCTCGCTCTCTCTCTCTCTCTCTCTCTCTCTCTCTCTCTCTCTCTCTCTCTCTCTCTCTCTCTCTCTCTCTCTCTCTCTCTCTCTCTCTCTCTCTTTCGCCTTTTGCACGAGGGAAATTTAATTTTCCCGTCATATATCCGGAGACTTTAATTAAAGCGCATCTCTAAAAGCTTCCATGCGAGAACATTTTGAAAAATAATGGCTTTAACCCCCTACCCTGCGAAAACCTCATATTTTGGCCTTGTTTTCTTGCTTCTACGCATTTTTCCCTCGTTCTTCTTATCTTTTTTTTCTGCTTTCCGAAAATGTATGAAACTCCGTATTTGCTTTTCCCTAGCCCACCAAAAAAAGAAAGAAGAAATTAATCGAAATAAAATTAAATTTATTAATTCCGTGTTTTATAAGTTGCAAAATCTTCTCCAGGAATAAAAAATCTTGACTGAAACTAAACAGCGCTTTCTCTCAATGTTTTCTCCCCTCTGCACTTCCCTATCCTTCCTGCCTTTTTCTCTCCCCTTCTTCAAATTCTTCTCATCACTCCCCTCTCATTCCTTTCCCTCATTCAATCGCTCTCTCGCTCGCTCGCTCGCTCTCTCTCTCTCTCTCTCTCTCTCTCTCTCTCTCTCTCTCTCTCTCTCTCTCTCTCTCTCTCTCTCTCTCCCTCCCTTTTCCTTACCTCCTCTCTCGAAGAATATGAAGCAGAAAAAAGGAAAAGAAAAAAAAAGGAATGGTACCATCACAACAACAAAAATAAAAACAATAATAATTATCATAATCAACCCAAAAACAACAGTAATAACGCGAATGAAAAAATAATAAAGAGAAAGAAAAAAGGCGAAATAACACTAATAAAGACAAGAAGACAAGAGGGGAGCTCTCTCAGGACTTCTGACCTTCGCCAATCAAGAACTTCCACGCACACCTGAGGACTCCTGCGCTCGCGTCGTGGAGGGAGGAGGACAGGCAGGAAGGGGCAGGAAGGAAGGTGAATTAAGGGGGACTTGAAAGTGTCTTAGAGCAAGTGTCCGTGTCTCTTGAGGGCTGAGGAACGGGTCAGCTGAAGACAGACACAGACAAGGATACGAACACGAACTTACAGACACAAACCCCCTTTCCTCTTCCCCTTCCATATCCCATCTCTGCTTCCCCTCCACAATCCCCTCCCGCTTCCCCCTCCACAACCCAATCCTTTCCCACTCTACAACCCCCTTTCTATCTACATCCGCTCCCCTCCCCTCCACAACCCCCCCCCCCTTCCCCTTCCTCCTCCACAACCCACTCCACCTTCCCCTTCCAGAACGCCCCTCCATCTTCCCCTTCCCCTTCTACTACCCCCTCCTCCTCCACAACCCCCCTCCGCCTTCCACACAAACCCCTCCAAATCTCGCAGGTAGGACTCCGCCACGCGCCATAACCGGAAGCTCGGCCGGTCGCGACAGTGGGCGGCCAATTAACCCTCATATAACGAGACGCATCTTGCTCGGCGGGTCGCTGTTATTGCGTCCATTCCGTTATAGAGAGCCATTAGCCCCGGCGCCGTAGCTTCCTAATGGTCACTTATCGCTAATAAACTCATTTCGCGACAAAACTCGTGTGATTTTTCTCTCTCTCGTTTTTTCCCGTTAATTTTCGTACTACTTCCACCCCGCCACTTGTTTTCCGCCGTTCTGATCGCGCGACGAGTCAATGCATCACCAAATCAACATCTATATGCCTATAGAGAGTAGTGTCCTTATAGGCCAATCAGTAACTGTAAAAGCAAAGGGTAAACAGACCAAACGTACGTAAAGAAAGGGGGGAGAGTAGAAGGAAGGGGGAGAAGAAGAGGAAGAGGAAGAATGGAGAGCAAAAAGGAAGAAGAGGAAGGAAGGGAGAGGAAAAACAACGGAGAGTTGAAGGGGGAGAAAAACAAGGATAGGGGGAAAGAAAGGAGAGGAAGGAAAGAAACGAATATGAAGGTGAGAGGGTGATACGAAGGAGAAAAGGAAACAAGAGAACTGGAGCGAATGAAGGGGAGGGCGAAGGGAGAATAAACAAGGGGAGAGGGAGGAGGGGAATCTCAGCACGGGCCGGCGCAGTGGTCACAGCACGCGACCGTTGCAACACGCCCCACAGGTGGTTATGGCACCGTGCACGCCAAACGGCCGGAAACAAGGACGCAGAGGGAGGGCCTCGGCGGTGGCACTGCTGGGGGGAGAAGAAGGTATGAGGGGCATGGTGCTGCTTGAGGGAGAGAGAGGAGGGGAAAGAGCGAGAAACACAGACAAAAAATGAGCCTACATAACTAAAAAAACAAGATTCAAATAATCTAAATAAAAGAAAAAGAAGATAGAAATGGAAAGAAATCCCGCCCCTACTAAGAAAAGGAGAGACAAAGAGAAACGGACGCGATAAGGACGGCGACGAAGGCTACCAAAGGCTACTCTCAATCTTCAGGAAAAGCGACCACCTCCAAGACAAGAGAACCGGCTGAATGGAATGCACTGAGAGGGGGGATGTGGGGGAGGGGGAGGGAGAGGTAAGGTGGTGTCTCAGTGGTCTACGAACGGTTCTTTACTCCCACCCCCTCCTAAAAAAAAAAAAAAAAAAAAAAAAAAATACCGATAGCCTACATAGAAAAAAGAGAGAAAAAAAGATTACAGTTAATCTCGTCGGCCGCCTCAGACCGTTCCTTTTTTTTCTTCTTCTTCTTCGTCCCGCCCATAAAAAACGAGTTCCGCCGCCCATCCGCCCGAAACGACACCACCGATCCGAATCCAGAACAACAGGCTATTTAATCAACAACAGTATTCCTTGTAATCACGCATAGAACTAGGCCTATAAAGCCGGAGAGACGGAGGGTTTTATTGGCAGCTGCGTGGAGGCGGGCGGACGGCTGGGCTGATGGATGGATGGGCCTTTTCCCTCCCTCACTGCTTGTTGCCTTGTTTATTATTCATGGGGGCTGTTGAGGAGCACCGGGGGTATATATACTGCCTGGATATATTTCTTTGTTTGTTTGTGCCTCTCCTTCTTAAGATGCTCTCTCTGCCTCTTTCTCTTCCTTCTCCCTATCCTTCTTCTCTCCCTCCTCCCCCCTCTCCTTCCTTTCTACCGTCCCCACCCCTCTTGTTCCCTCCCTCTCCTTCATCCTCCCCCCCCCCTCAACTCCTTCCCTTCCGCCACCTTCTACCCCCACTCCCCCCTCTCCCTCCCCA
>NC_091564.1:4954648-4959648 GCF_042767895.1 Penaeus vannamei | reverse complement strand
ATGAAGAAGAAAAAAGGAAGAAAAGGAGGAAAAAGAGGAAAAGAGGATGAAGAAGAAGAAGAGGAGGAGGAAGAAAAAGGTGCAAATGGAGATGGAATAACCTGGTCCACCAAGGTGCCCTTACAAACATTTGCTATAAACACACACAAAAAATATTTAAGGTTAAAAAAAAAGAGAGAGAGAGAGCACGGGTCCCTCGGGCAACACGAACACAAAAACCTGCCCCCGTTCTGTCGTAGGTAAGCCTCATCCTCCCCTACCCTTCTCCCTCTCCCTACCTTCTCCCCATCTCCCCATCCCCTTCTCTCTCCCCACCACTTCCATCTTCTTACCTTCTCCCCATCTCCCCACTCCCTTCTCTCTCCCCACCACTTCCATCTTCTTACCTTCTCCCCATCTCCCCACTCCCTTCTCTCTCCCTACCACGTCTTCCCTCTCTTTATCTTCTCCCCATCTTCTCTCTCTTTATCTTCCCCTTATGTTTCTTTTTCCTACCTCCTCCCTATCTCCCTTCCTCTCCCTCCGTCCCCCATCTTCTACCTCCACGCCCCCTTACCTCTCCCACCATCTCTATATTACCCCCGACATTCTTAAACTCCCTCACCCCTTTTACCCATTCCTCCCTCACCCTACCTTCTGTCCCTCTCCCCTCTTCGTACCTTCTACTTATTTCAATCTCCCTCTCCCTCTCCATACCTTCTTTTATCTCCCTTTTCCTATCGTCTGCCTATCTCCCTCTCCTTCTCCCTACCTTCTCCTCATCCCTCCCTCTCCCTCTTCTTACCGTCTCCCCCATCTCCTCTCCTTCTCCTCATCCCTCCCTCTCCCTCTTCCTACCGTCTTCCTAGCTCCCTCTCTCTCCTCCCATTCCTCCCTCTCCCTCTCCTCCTCCCCATCCCTCTTCCTACCGTCTTCCTAGCTCCCTCCCTCTCTCTCTCCTCCCATTCCTCCCTCTCCCTCTCTCTCCCTTCTGCCGATCTCCCTAAGCGAGACCAGTGCCCCCCCAGCCACCGCCTCCGCCCAGCCCTAAACTCCCTCCTCCTCCTCCTCCTCCTCCTCCTCCTCCTCCTCCTCCTCCTCCTCCTCCTCTTCTTCCTGAATTCGTAAAAAGCAACATCTCTTATGAATACCACGCGCCTCCTAAGATTACACTCATCCTTATCACCATCACCGCTATCCTCGTCATTATCATCACCACGGACATCATCACTACCATTATTAATGATTATAAACGTGATAAGTACATAGCACGCTCATCACTCTCCATGATATCCTTACTACCATCATCATCCTTATACTCCGTTTTAAACCTGTCGTACTGATTTGACTACCTATGCCTACCCCCTCCACCCCCCCACCCCCGGTAACTCGGCCCCACTGTCACACCCGCCGCTCCTCTTCGCCGCCGTCACCCTCGCTCCCCGCCGCTCCCCTTGCCAGCGTCACAGTCACCGTCTCACAAGCCGTCACCGCTCGTAACGCGGAACCCCCCCCTCCCTCCTTGAATGGTTACCCTCCACGCCTCCGCCCACTGAAGGTCACTGTCGCAAACCACCACTTGCAGCGTCGCAGTTTTATAAATATTTACAATGCGGGTTGACACGCCCTTCGTTTTCTTTATATGGCGTCGTTTTCTTTGCGAACGGCTCGACACGTGACTCGATTTCGCTTTGAGGAACTTTCAGCGTCTTGCAATTGCTGGCATGATAATAAGAGAAAAATTACTACAACAACACGAAGAAAAAGACGGAAAACAAGTATTACTAAAAGATAAAATACCTGATAATAGATTACACGTAGAAAATATCAGAGAAGACAAAAAAAATAGAACGGAGCTTACCCTAGAACAACATAGAAACCACTACGAAATGTAGCCAATCTCGACACTGTAAACGAACGAAAATACCTGAAATCACGAAAATATTAAACCAAAATAATGCAAACGCAATTGCAGGACATGACTCACGACCCAAACAAAATCCAATCGCCAAAACGCTGAACTAAAAACAAATACTTTAAGAGCGATCGAACACAACTTTCACAGCAACGATATTAAACTAAAATAATAATTAAAAACACAATAATGATAACAATAATGATCATGATGATTATGATGATGACAATAACTACAACAGTATCATTAATAATGATGATGATAATAATGATAATAATAATGATAATAATAATAATAATAATAATAATAATAATAATAATATTAACAATAATAATAAAGCTAATAACAATAATAGTAACAACAATGGTCATCATAAAAAAAACTAGAAATAAAAATTATAATAACAACAATATTAATAACAATAATAATAATACTAATGATAATAATAATAACAACAAGAAAATTAACAAACCAACAAACACAACCAAATCTCCATAGTGTACCGAATTCATCACGTGACAAGCAGCAATTCCTCCCCAACCTGAGCTTTCCCTTTCTAAAAAATTTCTTTCGCTTTCCTTTCGCAAACCCCTGAAACGAATGCAATAACAGGCCAAACATTACTGCCAGCACTGTGGGCAGAGTGGCCTGGCCGAGGTCACGGGAAGTTGCACACACTCACCGGCAGCGGACGGTCATGGCACTGGCTCTCCCGTGGCACTTACCTGGGGAGACAAGAAGAAAAAAAATTAGTAAATAAAATAAGCAAAGGGATTTGGATAAACTGCTGTGTTTGTGCGCTGTTTGTTTGTTTGTTTGTTTGTTTGTCTGATCAAAGCCGCTTCCTTGGATTAAAAATCGAAGCCTGGTCAGCTTTTTGTCTATTTCTTTTTGTCATTTATACATTTCAGGTTTCGGTTTCGGTTTCTAGTTCATGTATGTCTCCGTCACTGTCTGTGTCTGCTTGCTTTGCAGGTCCCGTTTCTTCTTCCACGCTCCGTCTCTTTTCTTGTTTTTCGTTTCCCTCTTTTTTATTACTCTCCTCCCTCGCTCACGCTTCTGCTTCTGCTTCTCTTCCTCCACCTCCTTCTCCCTCACCATCTCTCCCCACCTCCCTCTCGCCCTCTCTCCTCCACCACGGCCACAAACAAACACATCCCCGACAAAAAACGTTTAAAAAAAAAGCCTCAGGACGAAATGGATCAGGAAAATAAACGTCAGCAAATGATCAAAATAAAAGAGCGAGGACGCCCGTCGCCGAAGACATGGGCGGAGAGAGCGGGAGGGGGAGAGGGGGAGGGAGGGAGGGGAAAGAGGGAGAGGAAAGGAGGGGGTAAGGACAGGGAGGGAAGGCAAAAAGGGAGAGGAAAGGAGGGGTAAGGACAGGGAGGGAGGGCAAAAAGAGGAGGAAAGAGGGGAAAAACAGGGGGAAGGAGGGAGAGGGAGGGATAGAGGGAGAGGGAGAGGGAGAGAGGGAGAGGGAGAGGGAGAGGGGGAGGGGGAGAGAGAGAGAGGGAGAGAGAGAGAGAGAGAGAGAGAGAGAGAGAGAGAGAGAGAGAGAGAGAGAGAGAGAGAGAGAGAGAGAGAGAGAGAGAGAGGACACCGCAGTGGACAAAAAGAGTTAGAACAGCAGTCTAGACCGGAACCATGGATCTTAAGGGGGTCACAAATGGGAGGGAGAGGGAGGGGCGGGGAGGGGAGGGAACTTCTTCACTCTCTAACGTTGAGGAAAACGTTTCCTGCAGTACGTTTTTTATTGTCTCTATTCTTTTAGGGGCTGGGGTGGATAGGGGGCTAGACTGCTTCGAAAAAACGGCAAGTTGCAATCCTGTAAACTCAACCCAACCTAATGAAGCAACCAAACCTAAGGCAACCTACCCTAACCTTACCTAATCTCACCTGACCAAACCAAGCTTAATCTGCTCTAGTTTAACCTAAACTACCCTTATCAAAACAAAGCAAACAAAACCTCACCTTCCTTACCCAAACCTTAAAGTAAATCTGAAGATAAGACTGTATACACACCTCTCTATTTCTATCTCTTGCTTGCTTACTTTTACGTCCTGCACCCTTTCCCAAGCTATGAACGATGAATTTTGCTACAGCGCATTGCCAAATGCCTGTCTCCACTTCAATCGAAGGTGTGTGCGTGTGCGTGTGCGTGTATGTGTGTGAGTGAGTGAGTGAGTGAGTGAGTGAGTGAGTGAGTGAGTGAGTGAGTGAGTGAGTGTGTGTGAGTGAGTGAGTGAGTGAGTAAATGAGTGAGTGAGTGAGTGAGTGAGTGAGTAAATGAGTGAGTGAGTGAGTGAGTAAATGAGTGAGTGAGTGAGTGAGTGAGTGAGTGTGTGTGTGTGTGTGTGTGTGTGTGTGTGTGTGTGTGTGTGTGTGTGTGTGTGTGTGTGTGTGTGTGTGAGTGTGTGTGTGTGTGCGCGCGCGCTTACGTATATACACGCACGCTCGCCTGCGCATGCGTGTGTGAATACGCGTATTTTCTTTGTTTTTTCCCCCCTTGTTTCGTTCTTTCTTCCTCGTTTCTCGCTCCCCCCTCTTCTTCCCGGCACGCAATCCTGGCTGCAAGACAATTCGCTCTAATTCCCAATCTCTCTTCAAAAATAGTTTTTCTGGCAAACACAGTCGACCCAGGAATCCTATTTTCCTGTAGCAATAACGACTCCAGAGTCTATAATTACTTCATTAACTCTTTTCTTTCCTCGGATGTGTGCGCAAGATTGAACCATCATCAAGGGGAGGGTGGGGGGAGGGGGGAGGGGGGAGTTGGTCCTTTGAGGACCCTTGTCTCCTTATATCATCCGGGTACATACATAAGACACCCACACATACTTACAAACACTTACATTCTCTCTCCCTCTATCTCTCTCTCTCTCTGTTTCACGCACACGTACATACACACATAATCCATTCCCCTTCACAAACAAAAAAAAACAAGCGCACAAACACACACACACACACACACACACACACACACACACACACACACACACACACACACACACACACACACACACACACACACACACACACACACACACACACACACACACCGTCTTCTTTGATCTTCTTCCGAGTCCTTCCCCTGATCTCCCAA
>NC_091564.1:4944648-4949648 GCF_042767895.1 Penaeus vannamei | reverse complement strand
TATATAGTGCCTCTTCTTGACACCTTAGGCGCTGTATCATGTATGGCACTTCATGACACTTCGGGGTTTTATGGCAATACATGCCACTTTATGACACTTGGGCGCTTTATGACAACACATGACACTTCATGACACTTCGGTGTTTTATGACAACACATGCCACTTCATGACACTTAGGCGCTTTATGGCAATACATGCCACTTTATGACACTTGGGCGCTTTATGGCAATACATGCCACTTTATGACACTTTGGTGTTTTATGACAACACATGCCACTTCATGACACTTGGGCGCTTTATGGCAATACATGCCACTTTATGACACTTCGGTGTTTTATGACAGCACATGCCACTTCATGACACTTAAGGCGCTTCATGACAACACATGCCACTTCATGACACTTAGGCGCTTTATGATGCCTTGGCACTTGAAGTGGTAATGTCCTTAATGACACCTTAGCAGGCCTTGGCACTTCATGGCACAAGACCCTTTATACCATCTTGGAACTTAATGAAAACTTGGCCCTTGCTTTGGCACCTCCTGACACGCGGCCTTTCATGACATCTTCATGGAACTTGGCACTGCATGACATGTGGCTCTTAAGGTCAGGCTATAATATCCTCCACCTCCATCAAAGGCCTTTTGATTACGAGACGCAACGTGGAGATTCTAAGAAACGAGAGGCAGAGAGGACGGGTAGAGGTTTAGTGAGCGAGTGAGGGAGTGGGGGTGAAGGAGAGCGAGAGCAAGAACGAAAGAGCGAAAGAGCGAAAAAAGCGAAAGAGAGAGAGAGAGAGAGAGAGAGAGAGAGAGAGAGAGAGAGAGAGAGTGGGGGTGAAGGAGAGCGAGAGCAAGAACGAAAGAGCGAAAGAGCGAAAAAAGAGAAAGAGAGAGAGAGAGAGAGAGAGAGAGAGAGAGAGAGAGAGAGAGAGAGAGAGAGAGAGAGAGAGAGAGATAGAGAGAGAGAGAGAGAGAGAGAGAGCGAGAGAGAGAGAGAGAGAGAGAGAGAGAGAGAGAGAGAGAGAGAGAGAGAGAGAGAGAGAGAGAGAGAGAGAGTGGGGGTGAAGGAGAGCGAGAGCAAGAGCGAAAGAGCGAAAGAAAGAGAGAAGAGAGAGAGAGAGAGAGAGAGAGAGAGAGAGAGAGAGAGAGAGAGAGAGAGAGAGAGAGAGAGAGCGAGAGAGAGAGAGAGAGAGAGAGAGAGAGAGAGAGAGGAGAGAGAGAGAGAGAGCGAGAGAGCGAGAGAGCGAGAGCGAGAGCAAGAACGAGTGAGAGAGAGAGAGAGAGAGAGAGAGAGAGAGAGAGAGAGAGAGAGAGAGAGAGAGAGAGAGAGCGCGAACAAAAAAAGAGGTGAATTAAGTCGAGCTTTCTTTTCTTAAAAGGTCCTTTGTCAGCTGGAATGACTTACAACTCGATCAAACCGGTAAAAGTTTCCTTGCAGGTCGCCCTCCCTCCCTCCCTCCCTCCCTGCCTCCACCCTCCCCCCTTTCCCTCGCCCCCTCCTCCCCCCGCCCAGCCTCTCCCCCCCCCCCCGATAATGCCCTAAATCATCCCATCTCCGTCGGAATCGCTTTTTACGGGCTCCCGATGCGTGCGCCCGCGAGCCCTAATCGCCCCAGCTATCGTCGACGCAGCAGCCCGCGGGACAGACGGGAAAGAGCGAGGGTCATCATCGTGAAAATGGAAAAGGAAAAGGAAAGAAACCGAAAGAGCGAAAAGAAGAAGACAGAGACGACGTAAACATGACGGGGGGAAAAAAACACGAACACGAGTTTCTCATGAGACGAAGATGAGCCAACCCTTTCCATCTACCCTTGACCCTACCCCCTTCCTCCAGTTACCCACCCCTCCCCCACACCCACTTCCGCCCATTTCGTTTCCCGTCTTTTTGCCCATGCGCTCAATCTCCCCAACCACTAGTCTTCCCCATCCTACCCCCTTCCCCCCCAAAAAAAAAAAAAGAAAGAAAGAAAGAAAAAAAAACCCGGCGAGTTTGTGCCTTCTCGACTTCAAAATGGCCGCAATTAGCCCCGAGCGGAAGGACTCATCTGCATAACTTCGTTTCTCAGACGGGCCGGATAACTCCTCGCCGATTCGTGTATCGACAATAAATGCACTGGAAGGCTCTCTGGCCGGCTCCGCTCGGATTAGCTGCGAGACGGCGAGGAGGAAAATGGGGAACTGGGACGCACACGGACACGAAAGGCTTGGTGCACATACAGTACAGGCATAGATTCCACACTCAGGCACAGACACATCGGCTCTAGACCCAGACGGACAGATGTGGTTTCAAGCCACAGTCAGACATATATTCCAGACATAATCACAGACAGAAACAGACATATGCATGCGTATGAATTATGAATAAAGTCCTGAATAAAGTTACTGAAGTATACAGTATATACACCAACAAGAGAATGAAGGTATCATACAAATACAGATAGACGGATAGATAGATAGACAGACAGACAGATAGATAGATAGAGATATAGAGGGAGGGAGGGAGGGAGGGAGGGAGGGAGGGAGAGGGAGAGGGAGAGGGAGAGGGAGGGAGAGAGAGAGAGAGAGGGAGAGGGAGAGAGAGGAAAGAGAGAGAGAGAGAGAGAGAGAGAGAGAGAGAGAGAGAGAGAGAGAGAGAGAGAGAGAGACAGAGAGAGAGAGAGAGAGAGAGAGAGAGAGAGAGAGAGAGAGAGAGACAGAGAGACAGAGAGAGAGAGAGAGAGAGACAGACAGACAGAGAGCAAATCAGGATCCCAAATATAGGAATCCAACCTCGCAGTTTCCTCGCTAACGACGTCCGCCAAAGTCACCGCCATCTTGCATGACGAAAGGACAATGCGCGGACGGAGGCAACCCCTTAACAGCCTTCCCTCCCTCTCTCCTTCCCTTCTCCCCTTTGCCTCTTTCCCTCCTTCTTTCCCTTCTCACCTTTGCCTCTTTCCCTCCTTCTTTCCATCTCTCCTTCCCTTCTCCCCTTTGCGTCTTTCCCTCCTTCTTTCCCTTCTCCCCTTTGCCTCTTTCCCTCCTTCTTTCCATCTCTCCTTCCCTTCTCCCCTTTGCGTCTTTCCCTCCTTCTTTCCCTTCTCACCTTTGCCTCTTTCCCCCTTCCTTCCCTCTCTCCCATCCCTTTTCACCTTTGCTTCTTTCCCTCTTTCCTTCCCTCTCTCCCATCCCTTCTCACCTTTGCCTCTTTCCCACCTTACCTTGCTCCCTCCATTATCTTCTATTTGCTTCCTTCCCTCCCTTCCTTCTCCACTTTGCCTCCCTTTTCCCCTTTGTCTTCTTCCTTCCCTCCCTCTCTCCCCTCTCCACTCTGCCTCCTTCATTCCTTCCTTCCTTCCCTCCTCCCTGTTTGCCTCCCGCCGAGTCCCTCTTTCCCTCCTCTTTGCCTCTCTCTTCCCTTCCTCACTCCCTCCCTTCTCCTCTTTGCCTCCCGCCTAGTCTTTTTCCCCTTTTCCTCTGCCTTCTTTCCCTTCTTTCCTCCCTAACCTCCCCTATTTCCATTCTATCCCTCCCTCCATTTCTGTCTTTCCTTTTATAGTCTCCCTAATTTCCTTTCCGCCTCCGTCGTCCCCCCCCCCCCTCTCTCTCTCTCTCTCTCTCTCTCTCTCTCTCTCTCTCTCTCTCTCTCTCTCTCTCTCTCTCTCTCTCTCTCTCTCTCTCTCTCTCTCTCTCTCTCTCTCTCTCTCTCCTATCCATATCATTACCCCTAAACCTCCCCCCGTTCCTTTACCCCCCCCCCTTTTCCCCAAAAGCCAAGAAGCGGTTCCCCCTTTTTACGAGATGCAAAGAGCCGAAGTTAAGAGACGTTTTGCAGTCCCTTTTCACGAAGAAATGAGACTCATAAATCAGGTTTCCCGGGGCGGTTGGGTCGAATCGAGGCTTGTCGGGTCGTATCGGGTTGGGTCGGAGTCGGATCGGGTCGCCGTCGGGTCACGTCGCTTCGAGCGTCAGTGGAACCGAGGGAGGTGGGAAGGAGGAGGGATGGGTGGGTAAGAAGGAGGTCGGGGGAGAGGGAAGGAGGGAGGGAAGGAGGAAGGAAGTAAGGAAGGATGAAGGGAGGGAGTGAGGGATGGAGAGGGAGAGTAAGAGAAGGGGAGGGAGAGAGAGAAAGAGATAGTGAGAGAGAGACAGAGAGAGAGAGAGAGAGAGAGAGAGAGAGAGAGAGAGAGAGAGAGAGAGAGAGAGAGAGAGAGAGAGAGAGAGAGAGAGAGAGAGAGAGAGAGAGAGAGCACATATTTTTCCGTTTGGCTTGTAATCTCCTCTTTTCCATCCTAATACAACCTTTCTTCTCGTTTCTTCTTGTCATTCCTTTTTATGTCTTGAATGCGATTCCGTTAATCTTGAGAAAAAAAAAACGAAATAAAAAATCGTTTTTTCCCGTTCTTCACTCTCTCTTCTTCCTATCTCTCTTTACATACCTTCCTTTGATGTCTTCTTTTATCTCATTTTTTTCCTAATTACTTCCTTTTGTGACTGATCTGTTTGTTTCCTGATCGCCGGCGAATATAGAAAACGGTAAGAATCTATCATAAAAGAAAATCCTTTTCTATTCTCGTTTTATGATTTTCTCCGTTTCATCTCCGACTTTTTATAAGGTTGAATCGATATCTCCTCTGAGCATATAAAAATATGTTTTCTTTTTTGTTTGTCACCTTTCTCTTCTTTTTTCTTCTTTGCTCTAATGCCATGAACATTTTTCCTTGTCATTCAATTTTCACTCTATATTTTGTTTTTGGTTTTTGTGTGGCTTGTTTTTGCACGCGGTTTCATCTTCTCTCGCTATTGTTCTTTTCTATCTTCTCTATTCTGCGCCAATTTCATTTTATTTATTTATTTTTTTTCAATTTCAAAGTGAAAATACTTTTTTTCTGTTCTCTCTCTATCTCCCAATCTCTTTCTCTCTCTCTCTCTCTCTCTCTCTCTCTCTCTCTCTCTCTCTCTCTCTCTCTCTCTCTCTCTCTCTCTCTCTCTCTCTCTCTCTCTCTCTCTCTCTCTCTCT
>NC_091564.1:4912148-4942148 GCF_042767895.1 Penaeus vannamei | reverse complement strand
CTCTACAGATGCACCCTCCCCCCTCCACCCACCCCCCTTCCCCCAGCCCAAGTGTGAAAGTGTACAAGTGTGCCTTTTCCCGCACACGTGTCGCACAGCCACTCGTACAGGATGGCGGGCCGACGTTTCCCATACTGTTTGTGTCGAAGGCATTTCCCCTCCGCCGCACGCCGCCCTCCGCGCTCCTCTGCACCGGGAGACGGTCCTTCAGGAGTCGGAAGGCGGCCGTGAGTGACGCGCGCGCCCTCCGTTCTCGCCGCGCGTTCGCTCCCCGCGGGTAATGAGGTCCGGGCGCAGTTCCATGGACCTCACAACCTCTCATGTTATCGCCTCCCCTCTCGCATCGACTCATTCTTAATCTACGTTTCCCTCGTCACATGACCTTCCTCTCCCTTCCACTTATTCCCTCCCCCCCCCCCCACACTACATCACGGGACACGCCACGTGTAGGTCCTCTTCTGCCAGCCACTGCGAGAAGCTGTCATTTGTCACGTGGTTTTCGCTGAGGGGAGAGAAAGCGAGGGGACGGGAGAAGGGGGAGATATATCTCCATTCTTCATTTTCCATTTCCCTCTATCTCGGGTCTCGCTTTCGGCATCTCTCGGTATCTTATCTGTGTCTGTGTCTACCTCTCTCTCTCTCTCAATCCTCTTTTCTCCTCTCTATGCCTCTCCATCCACTTCCCTCTCTTTCCCTCCATCTCCCCTTACCCCCTGCTCTCTTTCTCCCTCAAAATCCCCCTCTCTCCCCCCCCCCCACTTCCCCCTACAAGCCCCGCCATTGTACTTCCCGCTGACAAATTGTGAGTTGGATGATGCCACGCTCCATCCATCTTATTTCTTTAAAGCGCGTGGCACCCTCGCTCTCCACGCCCGCCGTATCGCTGTGGCACACCCTCGCACCGCATGGCACCGCCAGGGAACTCTCCCCCCTCTCCCCCTCCTTCCCCTCCCCCTTCGACCCCCCAGGGAGTCCCACGAGGGAAGATATGAGAGAAGGGGAGAGAGGGAGGAAGAGGGGAGACGGGGAAGAGGAAAGGGGAGAGGGGAGAGGAGAAATGAAGGGAGGGTGAGAGGAGAGGAGAAAGGGGAGAGGGGGAAAGGAGTGGGAGGGAGGGAGGGAGGGAGGGCGGGGGAGGAGGTAAGAGGGCCGGAGGAAAGGATATCTAAGATTAGCGAATAGGGCGCCGAAAGGGGAGATGCCAGTAACGAGTGCCAGATTCTGTGCCTTCGTTCACTCCGGCACCGTTTCGATTCCCTCGCTTTTGACACTTCATGTTCTCTTAGTCATATCTTGTTTCATGTTCTTTCGTTCCTCCTCACTTTCTTCGTGTGTGTGTGTGTGTGTGTGTGTGTGTGTGTGTGTGTGTGTGTGTGTGTGTGTGTGTGTGTGTGTGTGTGTATGTATGTATGTGTATGTATGTGTGTGTGTGTGTGAGTGAGTGAGTGAGTGAGTGAGGGAGTGAGTGAGTGAGTGAGTGAGTGGGTGAGTGGGCGAGTGAGTGAGTGAGTGAGTGAGTGGGTGGGTGAGTGAGAGAGAGAGACAGAGAGAGAGAGAGAGAGAGAGAGAGAGAGAGAGAGAGAGAGAGAGAGAGAGATCAAGCTTGCATGTACGTGTCTGTGTGTGCGCGTGCTCGCTTTCCATACTTCTGTATCGGCATTATGTTGCCTCAACTCGTCTGCGCAAACGTAAACACCTGTGCATTCTTCCCAAAAAAAGCCAAGAATCAAAACAGCAGAACGCGAACTCACCTTCCGTCAATGTCCGTCATGTCATAGCCTTCGAGGAGCATGTTCCCGGCTAAGCAGGCGTCCGCAGCCGACCCCGAATGCGCTCCAAATAGCTTGAGAATTCCAATCGGCGGGAGGGAGCCTTCGAGCACAACACACGCGGCGTGGATACGGGGTCCAGAGCCGAGCAAAACAATAACACGCGAGTTTATCAACGGACGAACAAAAGCAATATATATCTCATAAAATCAACACTGGATAAAATGTCTTCTGACGGAGAGAGAGAGAGAACGATATCATACAAAAAAAAAGTATTCCAAAGTGTGTCCATCCACGAGCGCCGAGGTAAGTGCACAACAAAACAGTTCCAGTCACCGACACAAGGCAAGACAAGGCAGCGACCTCTCTCTCTCTTCTCTCTCCTCTTCCTTCTTCTCACTCTCTCTCTCTCTCTCTGCCCCTCTCTCTTTACTCTCCTGCGGGGTGATACTGGGCCAGTCGCTCCTCATACACAACACGGCCACACTCGCGCGCGCGTCCTCCACTCACCAGCGTTACCACTATGACTGAGGCCACACTCCTCCCCCCAGCACACCACTACAACACCGGATCTCTTCCCTAACCCTCCCCCCTGACCCTGCTCCACCCCTCCCCCGTCTCCGCCACCACCACCACCACCAATAACAACATCACCATCGTCAGCAGAGGGTGAGGGAGAGTGGGAGAGAGCTAAAGACGAATCAAGACGGAGATAGAGGGAGAGAGAGGGAGGGAGGGAGGGAGAGAGGGAGAGAGGGAGAGGGAGAGAGAGGGAGAGGGAGAGGGAGAGAGAGGGATAGGGAGAGAGAGGGATAGGGAGAGAGAGGGATAGGGAGAGAGAGGGAGAGGGAGAGAGAGGGAGAGGGAGGAGAGAGAGAGAGAGAGAGAGAGAGAGAGAGAGAGAGAGAGAGAGAGAGAGAGAGAGAGAGAGAGAGAGAGAGAGAGAGAGAGAGAGAGAGAGAGAGAGACGGATAGAGAATGACACGAACAGATAAATCGATTAGCAAACACAGATACACGGATGAAAGAGAGAAATTGGCAGATGTGTAGATTGATAGAGAGATCCCCGCCAGAGAAATTACCATAAAACAATCCACCATTCCGCCTTCTCACTCACGTAGTTTCGTTCTTTTTTTGTCTCTTCTTTTTTTTTTCATTCTTCCCATGACTTGTAAATAATTTGAACTCAATATCATGGGATTTGTTTCTAGACTAAGTGAAGAGGGTGGGGGTGGACAGGAGGAGAAGGAGCCGGAGGAGGAGGAGGAGGAAGGGGGTGGGGTAGGGGTGGAGGGAGGGAGGAAGAGGTGGGGGTGGAGTAGGGGTGGGGGTGGAGGGAGGAAGGAGGAGGGGGAGGTGAGGTGGGGGGTGGAGGTGGGAAGGAGGGGGAAGGAAGGACGAGGTGGAGGAGGAGGAGGAGGAGGAGGAGGAGGAGGAGGAGGAGGAGGGAGGGAGGAAGAGGCGGCTTCTACTAGCTACAGATTTATTATGGAAATAAATTGGCAATAAACTTTGCCGTTACCATTAGGAGGCGAGTAAACGTCTACATCGGATTTTATTGTCGTGTCAATGACATGATCGCCCTTCTGGTCACCACCAAGTATGTTGCTGTCATACTTACCATGCTACAAGTGAGCAATAACAATTTGTATATAATAGAATGAATAACATAGCCTTTCTGTGACAAAAATATGTAGAAAACAATAATTAAAACAATATGTAGCTGACCTATACAAAAAAATAAAACTTAAAAATGTAGAAAATCCATATGAAAAATCATTAACTAATCCTGCTTTCGACGCTGAGTCAACGAAAAGAGGACACGAGGGCAGAAGGAGAAGAAGAAGAGGGAAAAAAAAACGACGAGAAAGTGGCGCAAAGGCAAGGACACGGCGGACGGCGGCGCTGCCCGAGTGCGTCGACGAAGCCAAGATAAGATAAGCTCCTTATCTCTCGCTCTTCCCTTCTTTCCCTTGCCTCTCTCTCTCTGTCCATCTCTTTCTGTCCCTCTCTCTCTCTCTCTGTCCCTCTCTCTCTCTCTCTCTCTCTCTCTCTCTCTCTCTCTCTCTCTCTCTCTCTCTCTCTCTCTCTCTGTCTCTCTATTTCTCTTTCTCTCTCTCTGTCTCTCTCTTTCTCGTTTTCTCTCTTACTCGCTCTCTCTCTCTCTCTATATATATATATATATATATATATATATATATATATATATATATATATATCTTTCTCTCTCTTCCTCCCTCTCTCCCTCTCTCTCGCTCTCTCTCCCTCTTCTTTTTCGTCTTTCTTCCCTTTCCCTCATTTTTCTCTCTCCCACCTCATCTGATACCAAAGAACAAACCATGCGAAGGGATAAAAAAAAAAAAAGAGAGAAGAGGGGAATATAGAGGAGTTACGTTTCCCCTCTCTGACTATTCTTACATATCCCCTCCTATACCAACCTCACCCTCACCACCTCCCACCCCCACCCCCACCCCCACCTCCCCTCGAAAGGCATATCGATATAGGTGACGCAAAGTGTCCGAGGCGACGCGGCTTCTCCCCCATTCGAGGCCATGACATTTACCTTGCGCCTCCCTCCCCCCATTCCCCCATTCCCCCCCCCCCCACACGCCTATCCTCTCCCCCTCTTTCATACGCCACTCTTCCTCCTCCTCCCCATTCTCCCCCTCTCATACGCTCCCCCCTCGTCCTCCTCCTCCTCCTCCCCCTCTCATATGCCCCTCCCTTCCTGCCCCTTCCTCTGACATGTCCTACGCCCCCCCCAGCAAACACGCCCACAACCCCCCCCCCCCACTTCCCCTTCCGAACCTGAGCCCCGGAACACGCCCTAGACAACCACGCTCGAGAGTAAACAAACACAACAAAAACATGAAACTCGGTAGAAGGACAGCCCCCCCCCCCCCTCCGAGCCTATCCTGACACCCCCCCCCTCCGCTCCCTCTGTCCCACAACACGATTTCGTCGAATTCCAAAAGCGATTTATTTGTCTGTTTTTAACTTTCGTTTTGCTTCGTCACTCGTTCGCTACGCATTTTCCCGCTATTTTTTTCTTTTTTTTTATCTACGATTTAATATCGCTTCGGATACCTCCGTCATTAGCGAAATATTGACGGACTAATAGCATATTACCTCCGTCCCTCCCTTCCCCCCCATGCATGTTACAACCCCCAAAGGAATGCTTACACCCCCTTCCCAACCCCCACTCCCCCTCTAACCCCCAAGAGCACTCCAATCCCACACAAAAAACACTCCTTTTAAGCTCCCCTCCCTCAAAGTACACTCCACCATCCCCACCCCACGCTCTCTGCCCCTAACCCCTCCCCCACTTGCTCCTACCAGAACACCCCAATACTCACCAGCATTACCACTATGACAGGCTACATTCCTCCCCTTCAAAAACAAGAATGATAATAATAATAATAAGAAGAAGAAAGAAGAAAAAGAAAGAAAGAAAAAAAGAGAGAAAAAAATATATATATGTATATATGTATATATATATATATATATATATATATATATATATATATATATATATATATATATATATATATATATATATATATATATATATATATATATATATATAATTTATATATATATATATATCTATATATATATATATATATATATATATATATATGTATGTATATATATATATATATATATATATATATATATATATATATATATATATATATACATTATATATAATTATATATATCTGTATATATATATATACATATATATGATGTATATACATACATATATATATATATATATATATATATATATATATATATATATATATATATATATCTATATATATATATATATATATATATATATATACATTTATATATATGTGTGTGTGTGTGTATATATATATAATCAGTCAATCAATAAAATAGATGCTTCATATCCTAATCGCCTCCTCTTCCCTCTTTAGCACCCCTCCCCTCCATCTATGACTCCTCCCTTCTCTTCAGAGCCCCTCTACCCTCTCTATCGCCCCTCCTCCCTCTTTAGCACCCCTCACCCCTCTCTTCAGAATACCCTTCCCCTCTCTTCAGCACCCCTCTCCCCTCTCTTCAGCACCCCTCTCCCCTCTCTTCAGCACCCCCTCTCCCCTCTCTTCAGCACCCCCTCTCCCCTCTCTTTAGTGCCCTCTCCCCCTCTTCTATATGATCAATAGCCACAAGGCCGAAAGTACACATCATCCTTGCAGTTCATTAGTTCGTATAGCGCACGGCACAATACTCTCAAAAATAAAATCAATAAAAAATAACAACAACAATGATAAAAATAATGATAATAATTGATGATACTGATACTAAAATCAACAACAAATAACAACAACAATGATAAAAATAATTACAATAACTGATGATACTAACATCAACAACAATAATAACAATAAATGAAAATTGGTGAAATAAAAATTTGTCAGAATGTTCCCGGATATCTCACGGGCGCGGATGAGGAAAATGAAAATAATAAAGATAACTTGGATAAACGAATAAATTTAATTAAATGCTACGTATTCAGTGTTCTATTAAATCAACTTGAAATATAGTGATCCGTATTCTTTTTATACGTTGCCATTAAATCTACTTGACACTACACTAATATGTTTTCTTTCTTTATATTACCGTCAATTCTACTTAAAATGACCTTTTCCTTATTTTCTAATTCATTTTTTTTCCTCATGGGTATGAAATAAGTCGGGTTTATTTACGAGTTTCATTACTAATGAACAGATAACGTTCATGCACTGTTCCATTTTGTTCTACGGGGTATACGTGAGGAGTAGGTTGCGGGAGAGAGGGGAGAGAATGAGGGAGGGAAAGGTGGGGAAGAGAGAGGGATAAATAATGAATGAGGCCATGGGGGAAAAGGGAGGGAATGGGAGAAGTAGAAGAGGGAAATGGAGAAGCAGGAAAAAGAGAGAGGGAAAGAAAATGGAAAGGAAAGGTGAATGAAGAGAGGCAGAGACAGTAAGAGATAGAGAAGTGTGTGCGTGTGTGTGTGTCCGTGTGTGTGTGTACGTATGTGTGTGTGTGTGCGTGTGTGTGTTTGAGAGAGAGAGTGAGAGAGAGAGAGAGAGAGAGAGAGAGAGAGAGAGAGAGAGAGAGAGAGAGAGAGAGAGAGAGAGAGAGAGAGAGAGAGAGAGAGAGAGAGAGAGAGAGAAAGCCAAAGAAAATCAAGGAGACATAAAAAAAGACTCAAACGAAACGAGAAATCTGAGAACGCATTACAAAAAAAAAATAATAAAAAAAGAGAGAAAAGTCCAGGGATAAAGAGAGAGAGAGAGAGAGAGAGAGAGAGAGAGAGAGAGAGAGAGAGAGAGAGAGAGAGAGAGAGAGAGAGAGAGAGAGAGAGAGAGAGAGAGAGAGAGAGAGAGAGAGAGAACGAAAAAAGGACCCGTTACATTAACGAAATTTGGCTAGCATAGTGTAGACGACCACGCCCTACAAGAACCTATCTACCCAGCCTTGCCTCCCTCCCCCACCCCCACCCCCACACACAGTCTGACAGGGTTTGGTGGCAGGGAGAGGAGGGGGATGGGCGTGTGGGGGCGGGAAGGGGGGAAAGGGGGTGGGAAGAAAGGGACGACAGAGGGAGAAGCAGTGGAAGGTGAAAGGGTGGGAGTGAAGGGGAAGGAAGGAAGAAAAGTAGGGCAGAAGGCGAGAAGGAAAGGACGCAAGGAGGGAGGGAAGGAAGGGGGAAAGGGAGAGGGAAGAGGGGGAGAAAGAGAGGGAGGAAGGGGAAGGTGAGAGGGAACTGGGGAGGAGAAGGGAAAAATAGAGAAGGAAGAGAGGAAAGGAGAGAGGGAAGAGGGGAGGAGAGAGAAGGAGGGGGAATCAGAAAGGAAGGAGGGGGAAGGAGAGAGGAGAGAGAGGAAGAAGGGGGAAAGAAAGAGGGAAGAGGGGAAGGAGAAGGGGAAGAGGAAGGAGAGAGAGAGAGAGAGGGGAAGAGAGAGGAAAGAGAAGGGAAGAGCGAAGGAAGAGAAAGGAAAGAGGGGGAAGGGGAGGGGGACGGGGGAGAAAGGGAGGGGAGGTGGAAGGGAAGGGGATACTGACCTCTTACCCAACGAGAAATAATCATCACCACAATGCGTTTCAAGCAAGGCCAGCGAGGAGAAGGTCGCTGGGCTGAGCATTGTGAGGGAGAAGAAAAGAAATTTGTGCATGCGAAGGAGTAGGCGATCAAGGAGGAGGAGAAGGAGGAAAGAGGAGGAGGAGAAGGAGTAGGAAGGCAAGGTGGAGTTGGAGGTGAGGAGGAGGAGGAGGAGGAGGAGGAGGAGGAGGAGGAGGAGGAGGAGGAGGAGGAGGATGAGGATGAGGATAAGAAGAAGAAGGAGAGGGAAGAGGAAAAAGAGAAGGAGAAGAAGGACAAGGAGGAAAAATGAGAACTGGAGGAGGAGGAGGAGGGAGAGAAGGAGGAGGGGAAAGAGAAGGAGAAGAAAGAGGACAAGGAGGAAGAAGAAGGAGAAGAGGAGAAGGAAGAGGAAAGGGAGCAAGATGAGGAGAAGGAGGAGGAGGAGGAGGAGGAGGAGGAGGAGGAGGAGGAGGAGGAGGAGGAGGAGGAGGAGGACGAAGAAGAAGAGGAGGGTGAGGAAGAAAAAGAGAAGGAGGATGAGGAAGAAGAAGAGAAGGAGGGGGAGAGGGAGAAGGAAGCTGAGAAAGAATATAGGAAGAGGGAAAAAAGAGTGCCCGTGCTTACCGCGTGGTGTTCCCGCCCCACCCATAACTGTAGTAAGGGCGCTCTCCCCCCCCCCTCCTCCCGACTTATGTTCTCCCTACCTTTCCTTCTTTTATCGTTACCCTCCATTTTTTTCTCCTCAGTGTATCGCATCTACCAGCATTATTTCTTCTTACTATCCGGCTTCTTTTTATTCTTCATTTTATTACATTTTCTTCCTCATCCTCCCCCCTTCCTTATCCTCCTCCTTCCTCCTCATTCTCATTCTTCTTCTTCTTCTTCTTTTCTTCCTCCTCCCTCCCTTCCCTCCCTCCTCCTCCCTCCTCTCTCCTCCTCCCTCTTCCTCCTCTCCTCTCTCCTCCTTCTCCCTCCTCCTCTCTCCTCCTCCCTCTTCCCTCCTTCCTCCTCCTCTCCTCCCTTCTCCCTTCTCCCTCCTCCTTCCTCTCTCCTCCTCCTTCTCCCCTTCCCCTCCTCCTTCCTCCCTCCTCCCGCCACCTCCCTCTTCCCTCCACCTCCCTCCCTCCCTCTTCCTTCCACCTCCTCCTCCCTCTTCCCTCCACCTCCCTCCTCCCTCCTCCCTTCTCCTCCCTCCCTCCCCTTCTCTCTCCTCCTTCTTCCCTCCTTCCTCCTTCCTCCTTCCTCCTCCCTCCTCCCTCCTCCCTCCTCCCGCCACCAACGTCGCCGCCGCCGCCTTTTGCCGCGAACTCTGACATTAAGACTTCAACAACTTTCTCTACTTTCTACCTCCCTTAATAAGAGCGTCTTATCATCGACTGCAGGTTTTTACGCCTTCTTCTCTCTTTTTCTCTATCTCTCTATCTATCTTTATATTTATTACTGAGTGCGTCTGTCTCTCTCTCTCTCTATCTTTCTCTTTTTCTTTCTCTGTCTCGCTCTCTCTCTTTGTCTCTCTATCAATCTCAATATCTATTATTGTCTCTATCATTGTCTCTCTCTCCCTCCCTCCTTCCCTCCCCCACCTCTTTCTTTCTCTATCTCTTCCTCTCCTTCTCCCTCCCTCTCCCTCTATCTTACTCTTCCTCTTCCTCTTCCTCTCCCTCCCTCTCACTCTCTCTTACTCTTCCTCTCCTTCTCTCTCCCTCTGTCTTACTCTTCCTCTCCCTCTCCCCCTCCCTCCCTCCCTCCCTCCCTCCCTCCCTCCCTCCCTTCCTCCCTCCCTAGCCTTCTCCCCCTCCCTTCTTTTCTTACTTGTAGAATAGAAAGTTCTCGAGTGAACACTTTACTTACATTTTCTACACGAATAGAGTCTACTGACCCGCTGTTAAGAACTAAAGAAAAAAAAAGAAAAGAAAAATGTCACCCTGCTTGGCCAACCAGGAAGAAGGTAGTGGGGGTATGGGGGTATGGGGAGGGGGAGGGGATATGGGCATGGGGGCATGGGATGGGAGATGAGATGGGGACATGGGATGGGGGCATGGGATGGGGGATAGGATGAAGGCATGAGGGTGGGTGATGGGATGGGATGGGATGGGGCGGGTGATGGAATGGGTGTGGGATGTGGGGAATGAGGTTGAGTGGGTGGGGGGAAAGGGGTGAGGGAAAGAGACAGGGTGGGAGGTACACCAAACTATCGTTTAAGGTCCAAATATTACATTATCGAGATATGAAGCAATCATAAATCAAGTTTTATCTCCTTGCGATTACTTTTTTCGGGGTTGGACGTGGGGGGGGGGGGGTATTAAATTAACTTTATAAAAACGGACGACAAGAAACGAGCAAAAACATGGAGCCTTCATTAAAATATCAATATCAATCGAACATGGAGTTTATAATAAAAAGAGACATAAGCGTAAGAGAAAATATGAACAAAAGGCACACCTTGGAAGTAAGAAGGACACAAGCGAATGCAACTTGCATAATCGTTTCGTTATTTCACATCATATGCAATCTTTATCTTCTGCAAACGTTGCACTGTAGTTGATCTTAATGTTCCTCCTAACTGCCCTCTGACGAAGATCATTAACCTATATCCATGCCAAGGTATTCTCAATTGTATTTCCAATATGACCTGAAGGAGCAATCAATAATAGAAATGGGGTATGACATGGCCCCCGCGTTTACTGCATAATTAAAGAACTAAATAAGCTGGATAAACAAGCGGTGGAATATATTTCGCTCCGACTTTATGTTCCCTCCCTTCCCTTCCCCTTCTTTTGTCTTTTCTCTTCTTTCCTTTCCTTTCCTTCTGTGTCATTTCCTTTCCTTTCCTTTAATTCCCTTCCGTTCCCTACCCACTCCTTTATCTCCCCCCTTCCCTCTTCTCTTTTCCCTTCTTTCACCATCCCTTCCTCTTTTCCCTTCCTTCTCGGTTCCTTCCCTTCCCTGTCCTCTCCATTCTCTACCCCCTCTCCTTCCTCTTCTCTCCTCCCTTCCTTCCCTATCCTATCTGCTCTTTTCCCCTTCCCTCTCCGTCCCTTTCCTTTCCTTTTGCCTTCCCCCTTCCCCCCATCACCCCTCCTATCCCCACCTCCCCTCGCCCTTCCCCCTTCCCCCATCACTCCTCCCTATCCCCTTCCCCTCGCCCTTCCCCCTGCCCCTCCCTACCTAAAAGCAAACCAAACACACACATACATATTCATCATCGTTATCATTCCAATTACTCGGGCTACTAAAGTTATTTCGTCACGCTATTCCTGATTGATCGCCCGCTAATAACAACACGCGTCATTATCGTAATAACCTTTCAAATGAGCAGAGCACGATACTCCTACAGGTGTGGCGTGGGCTGCATCAGCTGGTCGGGGGGGGACCTGACCGCCACTTGTGTCCGTCACCTGCCGCTCTGTCTTTCTCTTTCTTCCTTTCTCTGGCGCTGTTTGTCTGGTCTGGTATGTCTGCCTGTGTCTGTGTGTGTTTGTCTGTGTTTGTAATTGTGTAAATGTGTGTGTAAGAGTGTAAGTGTGTGCGTGTGTGTGTGTGTGTGTGTGTGTGTGTGTGTGTGTGTGTGTGTGTGTGTGTGTGTGTGTGTGTGTGTGTGTGTGTGTGTGTGTGTGTGTGTGTGTGTGTGTGTGACTGACTGACTGACCCTATTTCTCTCCGTTTCCTGCTACCCCTTCCCCTCTCCCTCTTCCTCTCCCCATTCTTCCTCAACCTCTTTCTAACTCTCCCCCTCTCCCTCCACCTCTCCCCTCCCCTTCTCACACCACTTCTCCCTGACGGCCTCTCCGATTCCCCGCCCACCAACCTGCCCGCCCTTTCTTTGCATATAAATATTTGTATGTACATAAATGTTTGTATACATATGGGTGTGACTTACCTCGCGTTGACTCCGCCTTCAACTCCGATGAAAACCATGGTTGTGAGAGAATACGGGAAATATGAGAGAGAGAGAGAGAGAGAGAGAGATAGAGAGAGAGAGAGAGAGAGAGAGAGAGAGAGAGAGAGAGAGAGAGAGAGAGAGAGAGAGAGAGAGAGAGAGAGAGAGAGAGAGAGAGAGAAAATAATATAAGACGGAAGAGACGTAGAGAAACAGGGTCACAAGGAACACGCGCGAGAAATTTCGCCAAGGAACCGCAACGGGGCGCCTCGTCCTTGTCAGATTTCCATCGATCAAAAATTGTTCACCACCCTTGATAGGGCTTGTCACTATGGCACTACACACTCGGGCACTACAGAGGCATCCCACGGCGATTCGCTTGGAGATTCGCAGGCCTGCCACCGAGCGCGCACGGGTGGAAGACTTGGACAACCAGGTCAGGCAAGGGAACAGAAAGGGTGGAAAGCCAGGTCAGGAGAGCAGGGCGCGGGGCAGGGCAGGGCAGGGCAGGGCAGGGCAGGGCAGGGTGGCAGCGCAGGTGTGTGAGGCAAGGGGCGTGCACAGGGCGGGAGAATCTGGCAATACTGCAGGAGATGGAGCTGACCCTGGCTTATGCCGACACAGACTGACTGACCAAAACACGCTGGACTAAATTACTTGCAGACACGACCTATAGCCGCAAACGCATTATTTGACGGCATTCAATGTTAGCGACTCTTGCGCGGGAGAGATTCTGAAACGCCTTTTAATTGGATATCAAACAGGAATGCGTATTACGACTCTCCCCTTACGCAGAATCCGTTACAGCCACGGCCGGATACCGAGGGGGAGAGATCCGTTCCGCCGTCGAACGCGAGAGAGGTTTTACAGATCGATACAAAAACACACACACACGTACACACGTACACACAAATCCAGCAACTTTTTTTTTTTTTTTTTTTTTTTTTTTTTACACCGTATCATTCTCGAGAGCGACTGGACCAACAATCAGCATAACCAGTTACAGATTTTATTCACTAACAACGCCCGCGTCAAATTTCACCTTTGGAGCTCCGGCAGCCATTATCGAAACCGTATCCGTATTTTGGGAATAATCGCCCTTCAAAACCTAACAGCATCATTATCACATTATCACTTCCCCCTTCCTGTCATCACTCGCTTTGCTTTCCTCTCTCTCTCGAGCCTCTCCTTTTCTTTCCATCTACTGCAGGTTCACTTTAGTTCGTTCGTTCTCCCGTCTCTCTTCCTGGTTTGTACGGTGACTAAGCACAGAATCCGATCGGCATGTGACTCCCGAGATTGTTGCTTACATTCTCTCTCTCTCTCTCTGCCACTCTCTTTCTCTTTTTCTCTCTCTTCTCTCTGCCACTCTCTTTCTCTCTTTCTCTCTCTCTCTATCTCCTTTCTCTCTCTCTCCTTTCTCTCTCTCTCTCCTTTCTTTCTTCATTCTCTCTCTCTCTCTCTCTCTCTCTCTCTCTCTCTCTCTCTCTCTCTCTCTCTCTCTCTCTCTCTCTCTCTCTCTCTCTCTCTCTCTCTCTCTCTCTCTCTCTCTCTCTCTCTCTCTCTCTCTCTCTCTCTCTCTCTCTCTCTCTCTCTCTCTCTCTCTCTCTCTCTCTCTAGTAATGATGCTATTCAATGTGGTCTGCTAGGTGTTTCTCTCTCTGTCTCTTTCCACTTTCCAACCAGTCACGATGTCTCTGTGTGTGGTCACTGTCTCACGGTCTTTCTGTCTTTCTGTCTCCCTGAATGAGACAGAGGACGAGGGAGGGAGGAGGGAGGGAGGGAGGGAAGGAGGGAGAGAGAGAGAGAGAGAAAGAGAGAGGGAGGGAGGGAGGAGGGAGGGAGGGAGGAGGGAGGGAGGAGGGAGGAGGGAGGGAGGGAGGGAGAGAGAGAGAGAAGAGAAGAGAGAGAGAGAGAGAGAGAGAGAGAGAGAGAGAGAGAGAGAGAGAGGAGAGAGAGGAAAGAGAGAGACAGAAAGAGAGAGATAAACAGTCAATAAATTAAATGAATCATTCAATCTATCTGCCCGTCCATCTCCCTGTCTGCTCCCTCCCTCCCTCCCTCCCTCCCTCTCTCCCTCTCCCTCTCCCTCTCCCTCTCCCTCTCTCTCTCTCTCTCTCTCTCTCTCTCTCTCTCTCTCTCTCTCTCTCTCTCTCTCTCTCTCTCTCTCTCTCTCTCTCTCTCTCTCTCTCTCTCTCTCTCTCTCTCTCTCTCTCTCTCTCTCTCTCTCTCTCTCTCTCTCTCTCTCTCTCTCTCTCTCTCTCTCCTCCCTCCCTCCCTCCCTCCCTCCCTCCCTCCCTCCCTCCCTCCCTCCCTCCTCCCTCCCTCCCTCCCTCCCTCCCTCCCTCCCTCCCTCCCTCCCTCTCTCTCTCTCTCTCTCTCTCCCTCCCCCTCCCTTCCCATTCTCATTCTGCCCTCTCCCTCCCTCCCTCTGTATAATTGGGCCTCAGATTCGGGGAAGTGCGCATCTGTTTCGCTGACATTGGAGACCTCAAGGCATCCTGTTGCTCCGTCTCTCGCTCCTCTCGCGCTCCTCTCCCGCGCGCTAATCACTCGCCTCCTCTCGTTCCCAGTTATTCCCGGCGCATAATTAGCCCGCGTATCGAGTCCCCGCGGTGCAACGTTATCCCGGCGTTCCCCCTGTGGCTCCTCTACGGCCCTAAGTACCTCCTGCGAAGGGGCCCTAACTTTATCTATATTGAGGGGGGGGGAGAGCAGGGGGGGAAAGGTGGGACACGGAGGGGAACGGAAGGGGGGCGGGGGGGCTTCAGATAGCAGTTCGACCTCCTTCCCCACTGTCGTAGTCTCCCCCTCCCCCTCTCCCGAGGATAAAACGGTAAAGCGCTTATAATAATACTCGTATACTCGCATCGTGGTCATAGGGCTGGGCTCCCGGCTCTCCCCTTATCACGGCCCAGGGTTCTGTGGCACTCCTGCAGCCTGGAAATAACAGGCACTGTCCCCCTCCCCCCTCCGACTCGCCCCCCTACCCCTTTCCTATCCTCCCCCTTTCCCCTCCCTCATGGCGCGTGTGAGGGGGAACCTCATTACTATAATGGTTGGCCACCGCCCCCTAGAGTGCCTGGCCAGGGTGTCCCCGGCCACACACAATGGTGGAAGGGTGTCCTGGTCGAAGCCTTTTATCGCCTGGCTGACGGAGGGCGGTGCCTACGGCCGGCGCACAATGCAGGAGACGGCGCCCGCAAAGCGAAACAGCTTGGCCTCTATCGCCCGCGTCACACTTCGCGGCTGGGCGCTGGGTGTGGCCCTCCAGATAACACGCACGCATATACACGCCCACGCATACTGGTGTACTGGTGTACGCACACACGAGCGCACACATACATACACACACGCAAACGCACGCACACACACAGATACACACACGTGCTCACACGTACTCAGACACACAGACACACGCACAAGCACACACACACACACACACACACACACACACACATGCACAAGCACACCCACACAAACAAACACATACACAGACATACAAAGTTTCTAAAACAAACACAAGCATAATAATGTAAACATACAAACAATCCACACACGTGCAGTGCAGATACACCCACACCCACGCACACACTCAAAACACACACTCACTCCCATCACAACACACACAACCCCATCAAACAAACACGCACACATAATATAAAAACAACCCTCACACAAACACGGTAAATGTAAAAGGTCAATCGGGCAAGTAAAAGGCAACGCGACCATTGCAAGAGAGCAACTGCAACCCGGGAAGTTTTTTACGGAGTCACATCACATCCATTCATACCAGGCAATACGTACATAATAATGTTTTTTTTTTTTTTTACATGTACGCCATTTCAAAATCTACCATTTCCTCTCTTATCTCTATCAACCTTTTATATATTACTTCATCTTACCAATTAATTTCTTATTTTTCTTTTGATATACGAATTTCATGTTTTCACGCTTTCGTAACATTAATGGAATTTTCTCTCATTATATTCGCATTTCCGATACGTGAACTGTAACAATACCTACTAATGCGCATAACCTTGCTATTATCATGAAATTAAAAGTTAATTGGTTGCCCGTTCATAATAACAAATGTCACAGCTGATTTACGGATATACACACTGTGTGTTCGTGTGTGATATATATATTTATACACACAAACACAACACACATATATATCTATATCTATGTATATATGTATGTATGTGTGTATTTATGTATGTATGTATGTATGTATGTATGTATGTATGTATATGTATATGTATATGTATATATATATATATATATATATATATATATATATATATATATATATATATATATATGAAGAGGGAGGGAGGGAGGGAGAGAGAGAGAGAGAGAGAGAGAGAGAGAGAGAGAGAGAGAGAGAGAGAGAGAGAGAGAGAGAGAGAGAGAGAGAGAGAGAGAGAGAGAGAGAGAGAGAGAGAGAGAGAGACAGACAGACAGAGAAGAGGGGGGGGGGTATGGAAGAGACTCCAGGCACAGGAACAGCCGGGAGATCGGAAGAGATAACCGGGACAGGCAGGAAGGGGAGCAGGGATCTCGTCAGGCACATCCGGAAGGGGGAAGGAGGAAGGGATGTCTATCAGCGATGTCTATCAACAGCTTCTATCCCTGAACAGGTAAGCTCGCCATCCCACCTTCCTGTAAAGGTCTGTGCCACCCCCACCCCCCCTACTTGGTCCCCCTTTCATAGGCCTAACTCCCCCCTTATCTTATATTCCCCTCTTCTATTTTCTCCCTCCTTTCCACTCAGTTCTTATGTATTTCTCTTTTTTCTCCCTTTCCTTCCCCCCATTATCTATGTCCATGACTTTTTTCCCCTATTCCTTCGATTCATTTTATTTACCCACTTCTATTTACTAATTTTTATATCATTCGCCTTTTCTACCTCTCTTCCTTCTACTTCTTTCCCCCCTACTTATTTGTCCCTTCTCCCCTCCCATTTAATAGGTCATTCTTTTTTATGTCCCGTCCCCTTATTTGTCCTTTCTTCAATTCAATCTCAATCTTCCCTCATTTATTTCCTTCCTACTCTTCCATATTTCACTTTCATCCTACTCATTCTATTTTTTTCCCACAATTCTTGATCTAATTCATCATAACTTCCTCACAGAAAAAGTACAAGAAAGCAGACAAACAAGCACAAACACGCTCAGAGCCCCCGAACCGTTGCCATGGCGACGTCACACGCGAAAACCCGATGTCCCACTTCCGGCTTAACCGAGTTTCCCGATATTTAAAGCCAAATGAGATCGCCAATTTGTCTTTGTTAACTAAGATCTTCACGATGATACACGGATAATCTGATTAAGAGGGGCACGCGGCTCGTCTGCCGGTCGTCGCTCGCCCGTCTTTGCGCCAATCACGTGACCTTTCGAAGCTTCGGTTCGGAATATCATTTTGGCTGCTCGTGGGGGGTGGGAATCCTTGGGTAAAGTCAGCTCGATTCATCCCCTCTGTGTGTGTGTGTGTGTGTGTGTGTGTGTGTGTGTGTGTGTGTGTGTGTGTGTGTGTGTGTGTGTGTGTGTGTGTGTGTGTGTGTGTGTGTGTGTGTTTTAAAGTGTGTGTGTTTTAGAGTGTGTGTGTGTGTGTGTGTGTGTGTGCGTGCGTGCGTGCGTGCGTGCGTGCGTGCGTGCGTGCGTGCGTGCGTGCGTGCGTGCGTGTGCGTGTGCGCGCATATACGTAAAAATACACATACATGTCTATATGGGCCCACAAAACAAACTTTGCCCTTTGCGATTCCGTTGACATTCCGTCCGGGACACATTCGCCCTCCCATCGATTTCTAGGAATTAACACTTATAAATAGGATGCATTTCCGACCCAAAGTTAATCACGGTCGGCCATATCAGCCTCGATTTACATGAATGCGAAACAAATTCTAAATAGCTTTCACTGTTTTATTTCATTTTTTTTTCTATTGTCATGACCAGGGTATTCGATATAAAGTTGTGAATAAAAGTAATCTTTTGAATGAAAAAAAAAATCAAAACAAATTTCTTTAACCTTATTACCATGGAGTTTACCATCCCTCCCCCCATCCTCCCCCACCCCTCCCCCGCTGTCACTGGGTACAATTTGAAAACAATCAGCCGTTAAAATACTCCAATAACGCTAATCTACATTCTATAAAAGATTCATGTCTATTCAAATATGAGAAAGACTAGATTATTTTTACAGCATTGTAAAATTTCCTTATTCGTTTACATTACAAACACACACATACACACAGAGATACAGAGAATATGACAAAAAACGTATCAAACATAGGGCATGACACAACCTCTTCAAATATAAAAATATATACTCGCGTGCCAAGTGTCATACCACATGAACACAGTCACGGAAGCCCAATGAGGGACGCCTTATCTGATCAATGGACGTCATACCTATTCAGGTATATTGGGGTCTCATATACCCCTCCGGACGCGCGCCTGACCTCCTCTTCTGCGTGACCCCGCCTGACCTAGCTCTCCGCCAGAAACGAAATAACAGGACTTGATTGAGGGCTGTGTGAGGGGACAGGGAGATGTGTTACAGGGCATTTGAATATCAGTGTGCGGTGATATTCATATATACGGTGACGTCAAAGCGGGGGGAGGGGGGGAGGGGGGCAAGCCTGAAGCGAATGAGGGAAAAAATAACCACAATAGGGGGGAAAATAGAAAGGAAAAATGGAGTGCTGTCTCTGGATCGGGATTGTATTTTCTGTATGAAATGTTTGTTTGTCGTTTCATCCGGATGGAATGAGTTACCCTTTTCTGGCCTTAATTCTATCTCCTTGTCCTCTCTCTCTCTCTCTCTCTCTCTCTCTCTCTCTCTCTCTCTCTCTCTCTCTCTCTCTCTCTCTCTCTCACACACACACACACACACACACACACACACACACACACACACACACACACACACTCACTCCCCATAAATTGTAACCCGAACTCGAGACGCAGAGCACCCCATGCCCTGACACACATCCAACATCAAACTCAGGACGAATGACCTCAGTACACCGAGGGGCGGGGCGGGGAGGGAGGGAGGGAGGGAGGGGGGGGGGAGAGGGAAGAGGGATGAGGGGAGAAGGGTAGGGGGGGGGGAAGAGGAGGTGTGGGGGGAGGTAAGGAAGGCTGAGGGGAGAGAGAAGAGACCTGAGGGAGGAACATATCTGTCAATATCGACCCACATAGAGTGTCTCTCCCCTCGAAGGTGCACGCGACTTGTGATTAATCTCTCTCTCCTCTCTCTCTCTCTCTCTCTCTCTCTCTCTCTCTCTCTCTCTCTCTCTCTCTCTCTCTCTCTCTCTCTCTCTCTCTCTCTCTCTCTCTCTCTCTCTCTCTCTCTTCCTCCCTTAAACACACTCTCTCTCTCTCTCTCTCTCTCTCTCTCTCTCTCTCTCTCTCTCTCTCTCTCTCTCTCTCTCTCTCTCTCTCTCTCTCTCTCTCTCTCTCTCTCTCTCTCTCCCTCCCTCTCTCTTCCAATCACCACTTGAATTATCGCCCCTATCTATCTCTCAATTTCCTCTATTCATCACCAATTGTGCCCAGGTCTTGGGTGAAAACGATTCGACAGACACAGAGATTATTAAACCTATTTCTTTAATGAGTTTTCGTTTCTTTGCTATGATTCATCACTCTGCATGGCTTTTAGAGGTAGTACTAGCTGTAGAAAACTATTAAAGAAATGCTAGTAATGCTTATAACGAAGAAAATGTTAAGATGATTATAAAAATATCTGAAAAGCAATTACTTTTATAATTACAAAAAAGTAGTTGATCGAAGGAGTAGTTATAGTCAAGAGAAATAGT
Organism: Penaeus vannamei; assembly: GCF_042767895.1. Classification (NCBI taxonomy): domain Eukaryota; kingdom Metazoa; phylum Arthropoda; class Malacostraca; order Decapoda; family Penaeidae; genus Penaeus; species Penaeus vannamei. Next base: position 4,922,578 of record NC_091564.1, on the reverse strand, counting down.
AGTGTAGCAGCAGACGACTACTAAAAGCCTTATGAGTAATAACAATCATGATAATAATAATGCCAATAATAATAACAACAACAATAACAATGATAACATCAACCATAAAACAGTAAAAATAATATAAACAATGGTAATAACAATAACAATGATAACACTATCACTATAACAGGAAAAAAACAAAGACTTCATACAACAACATAAATAACACTATTCACAACCTCCCTCAATAAAGCAGATCCCCCTCCATCCTCCCCCCTCCCCCTCCCTCCAACACCCCGAATGGCGGCTAAAAATCCCCAATCCTCTTCTCAAATACTTGTGAAGGCGAAATCCCCCCCTTGTGGTAAATCCCTTCCGGAAAGTCACCCTTCTCACGCCCCCCACTCCGCTCGTAAAGGGGAGATGACACCCCTCTGTCCCCTCTCGTTCCCCCCCCTCTTTTTCCCTTTATTTTTTCTCTTAATTCCCGTCTGTCGTCTCGCCCTTTCTCTCGCTCCCCACTTCTTAATCCCTCTTATTTTGTCCTTTCTCTCACTTATCCTCTCTTCTCCCTCTTCTCTTCTTCCTCTTCCTTCCCTTGGTTCTCCCTTCTCTTTTCCCCTCTGCCCTTTTAATTTTCTTTCTGTAATTATCCCTCTTTCCCCTCTTCTCACTATTCCCTTCCTCCTTCTGCTCCCCTCTTCTCCCATCTCCTCTTTCTCTCATTTATTCCTCTCTTCCCCTCTTCCACTCTTTCATTCCACTTTCTATTCTTCTCGGCCATCATCTTTTCCTCCCTCTTCCCTTTTCGTCCTTTCTTCTACCTTTTCCCACTCTCTTCCTAATTGTATCCTCTCCCCTTCCCTTCCCCCCACCGTCCTTCTTCTCCCTCCCTCCTTCGTCTTCCCTCCACCTCCTCTCCCTCCCCCTACTCCCTCCACCTTCTCTCCTTCTCCCTATCCCCTCCACCTCCTATCCTTCTCCCTATCCCCTCCACCTCCTATCCTTCTCCCTACCCATCCATCTTCTCTCCTTCCCTTCTCCCTCCCTCCTCCATTTCTCTCCTTCCCTTCTCCTTCTCTATCTCCCCTCCATCTTCCCTCCACTTCCTCTCCTTCTCCCTATCCCCTCCGACTCTCATTCCCTCTCCCCATCCCCTTCCTCCAGTAATCCAGTAATCCGGTAATCCGTTGACGCGAGGTCGTAGTGAGGTCGCAATGTTGCAAGGCCCTCTAGGCTGGTGCACGGGTCGGGGCGCTGCATCGAACGTTAAGGGAGGGAGAGTGGGGAGGGAGGGAGTGAAGGGGTGGGAGGGAGTGAAGGGGAGGGAGAGTGGGGAGGGAGGGAGTGAAGGGGAGGGAGAGTGGGGAGGGGAGGAAGTGAAGGGGAGGGAGAGTGGGGAGGAAGGAAGTGAAGGAGGGAGGAAGCGAAGGGGAAGGAGAGTGGGGACGGAGGAAGTGAAGAGGAGGGAGAGCGGGGGAGGGAGGAAGTGAAGGGGAGGAAGCGAAGGGGAAGGAAAGTGGGGACGGAGGAAGTGAAGAGGAGGGAGAGTGGGGGGGAAGGAAGTGAAGGAGAGGGAGGAAGTGAAGGGGAGGGAGAGTGGGGACGGAGGAGTGAAGGGGAGGGAGAGCGGGGAGGGAGGAAGTGAAGGGAGGAAGTGAAGGGGAGGGAGAGTGGGGACGGAGGAAGCGAAGGGGAGGGAGAGTGGGGAGGAAGGAAGTGAAGGAGAGGGAGGAAGTGAAGGGGAGGGAGAGTGGGGACGGAGGGAGTGAAGGGGAGGGAGAGCGGGGAGGGAGGAAGTGAAGGGGAGGAAGTGAAGGGGAGGGAGAGTGGGGACGGAGGGAGTGAAGGGGAGGGAGAGCGGGGAGGGAGGAAGTGAAGGGGAGGAAGTGAAGGGGAGGGAGAGTGGGGGACGGAGGGAGTGAAGGGAGGGAGAGCGGGGAGGAAGGAAGTGAAGGAGAGGGAGGAAGTGAAGGGGAGGGAGAGCGGGGACGGAGGGAGTGAAGGGGAGGGAGAGCGGGGAGGGAGGAAGTGAAGGGAGGGAGAGTGGGGACGGAGGAAGCGAAGGGGAGGGAGAGTGGGGACGGAGGAAGCGAAGGGGAGGGAGAGTGGGGAGGAAGGAAGTGAAGGAGAGGGAGGAAGTGAAGGGGAGGGAGAGTGGGGACGGAGGGAGTGAAGGGGAGGGAGAGCGGGGAGGAGGGAAGTGAAGGGGAGGGAGAGTGGGGACGGAGGAAGCGAAGGGGAGGGAGAGCGGGGAGGGAGGAAGTGAAGGGGAGGAAGTGAAGGGGAGGGAGAGTGGGGACGGAGGGAGTGAAGGGGAGGGAGAGCGGGGAGGGAGGAAGTGAAGGGGAGGGAGAGTGGGGACGGGAGGAAGCGAAGGGGAGGGAGAGTGGGGACGGAGGAAGCGAAGGGGAGAGGAGAGTGGGGGAGGAAGGGAAGTGAAGGAGAGGGAGGAAGTGAAGGGGAGGGAGAGTGGGGACGGAGGGAGTGAAGGGGAGGGAGAGCAGGGAGGGAGGAAGTGAAGGGGAGGGAGAGTGGGGACGGAGGAAGCGAAGGGGAGGGAGAGCGGGGAGGGAGGAAGTGAAGGGAGGAAGTGAAGGGGAGGGAGAGTGGGGACGGAGGGAGTGAAGGGGAGGGAGAGCGGGGAGGGAGGAAGTGAAGGGGAGGAAGTGAAGGGGAGGGAGAGTGGGGACGGAGGAAGCGAAGGGGAGGGAGAGTGGGGAGGAAGGAAGTGAAGGAGAGGGAGGAAGTGAAGGGGAGGGAGAGTGGGGACGGAGGGAGTGAAGGGGAGGGAGAGCAGGGAGGGAGGAAGTGAAGGGGAGGGAGAGTGGGGACGGAGGAAGCGAAGGGGAGGGAGAGCGGGGAGGGAGGAAGTGAAGGGGAGGAAGTGAAGGGGAGGGAGAGTGGGGACGGAGGAAGCGAAGGGGAGGGAGAGTGGGGAGGAAGGAAGTGAAGGAGAGGGAGGAAGTGAAGGGGGAGGGAGAGTGGGGACGGAGGGAGTGAAGGGGAGGGAGAGCGGGGAGGGAGGAAGTGAAGGGGAGGAAGTGAAGGGAGGGAGAGTGGGGACGGAGGAAGCGAAGGGGAGGGAGAGTGGGGAGGAAGGAAGTGAAGGAGAGGGAGGAAGTGAAGGGGAGGGAGAGTGGGGACGGAGGGAGTGAAGGGAGGGAGAGCGGGGAGGGAGGAAGTGAAGGGGAGGGAGAGTGGGGACGGAGGAAGCGAAGGGGAGGGAGAGTGGGGACGGGAGGAAGTGAAGAGGAGGGAGTTAAGAGGGAAAATGAGGGGGGAGTTAAGGAGTGAAGGTAGGGGAGGAGTGGGGGTTAGGAATTGTGGGAGTTGAGAGGGAAACAAGTGGAGTGGAGGGGAGGTAGTCTGAGGAGTAACTATGTCAATGGGGGAAGTTAAAGGAGTGACGGTATAGAGAGGAGGGAGGACGCGGAGGGAAGGGAGTATGGAGGACAATACGGAGTGGGGGTAGGGAGGGGGAGTAATGGACTCGATGGACGGAATAAGGGGGAAAGAGTATGGAGACAAGGTAAAGGGTAGGAAGGGGGAGTTAAACGGCAGGGGGTAGGGGGGGGGAAGTTGAGGGGTTGGGGGCACGGAGTAAGGAATGGGAGTGACGGATTAGGGTAGGGTTGAGGGTGGGGGGTGGGGTGAGATAGGGCGTAGGGTGAAGGGGATAGATTTTAAGGGTGGAAGTAGGGGGTGGGGGGTGGGGGGTAGAGGGATAGGGAAGGGAACGTTCCTGGTTGTCTTAAAAGGATTCGGAATCAGATTCGTTTCCCGAAGCGTTCGTCATAGCGAGGTCGTAGGAAAGAAAGCGAGGAAACGAAAAGCCGGAGAAGAGGCGGGAACGAGAGGGAAAATTAAAAGAAAAGGGAAGAGGAGGTAGAGGAGGAAAAGATAAAAAGAGGGAAAGGAAAACAGAGTAAAAAGGAAGGGGAGGAACAGGAGACTTTCCTTGAAGCTCTTCCCGCAATCACTTAACAAACATCAAAGGCACTAAGATCCCCTTTTCCTTAGGAAGGAGGGGGAGGAAAGGGCGGGAAGTGGGGGGGGGGGGCGCTAATTAATATCCTTAAACCCTTAATCACAGGATTTTATTGATTAAATCCCTCCTCGCCGTGTAGTGTATTGATAAGTTTTATCTCTTCGATTTCATATTAGTGCCATTACCAGAAAATTTGTAGAGCGTATATAAAAAAAATCATGCTAATTACACCAATAATAATAATGAATGCAGAAATAACCCCAATAAAGCGACGTGAAACTGGGCCTCATTAAGAAACACCATCGGCCCCGCGCACATCATCACCGGAGTGGATCTGGTTTGCTAATTATTTTGTAATTACTACAGGTGTCAAAAGTCACTCTGGGAAAAAAAATATTGATGAAAATAAATCTAAAAAAAAAAGTAGAAAATTAATCTCATATCTAAATAGAAAACGAAATCTCGTTAACCTTCATGAGAATCCGAATTAATTCTAAATTCATTGCGAAATAACTGCGTTGATGATAGCGCTACAATTAAGTCGAATTTACTACTGCTCTGGCATTATAGAAGAAAATGTTAACCAACCAAAAAATCTCACGTTCCCCATTATTTCTTTCGACAGAACGCCGGGTTTTGCAATAGTTTTCCACCACCTACTTGGACACACTTTAAAATACTAATAATTACTCTAATAATTTTTTTTATAACTTTATTCTATATTCAAGAAATCCTATTATATTCCTGTATCAGTTCCTGTAGTACTTCCCACGGAGCTTACGCCCTAATTCTCGTATCTATCAATTCTACTTTACATACTTATCTATTTTTTCGCCTTTTCTACTTTCATTTTTCTCCTCTTCCTCTGAACTTCTACACCTTCTATCTTTAACCTCATATCTACTTTCGTCTTCTTTCTTTCTCCTCATTCTTCTACCTTTGCCCCCTCCTTCTTATCTTACCTCACACTTAATTGTAGTTTATCTATCATCCTCCTTTTCTTAAAATCCTTCCACCTTCGCCTTCCCTCCCTGTTCCTCCCCTCGCCATCCTTCTCATTCCATCCTCACAACCTCATCCTTTCCTTCATACCCTTCACCCAATTCCCCTCCTCTCCCCCTCCCTCTAACCCTACCCCCCCCCCCTCCCCTATCCCCCCTCTCTCTCTGTTCCAACCCCCTTCTTGCTCAACGAACGAAGTCAATAAATGCATCAATAACAATTATTTCCTCAGAGCGGGCGATAAATCTTTTGTCAAGGGCGAGCGATAACTTGGTGCTTTCAACGTGCCTGCTGGCTTCCTTGCTTGCCCTTCTATAATTTCTGATTTATCATTATTGTTTTGCTTTCCCTGGCTTTATTCTTATCATGAGGGCCATTTTCACTCGATGGCACTGTCGAACCAAGTTAGAAGTGGGGCAATCAAATGATGGATTAATGAGAAAGATAGGGTGTGGTTGTGTACGAAAGACAGACAGACAGACAGACACATACACACACACACACACACACACACACACACACACACACACACACACACACACACACACACACACACACACACACACACAGAAAAAGAGAGAGAGAGAGAGAGAGAGAGAGAGAGAGAGAGAGAGAGAGAGAGAGAGAGAGAGAGAGAGAGAGAGAGAGAGAGAGAGAGAGAGAGAGAGAGAGAGAACATGTCAAAGGAGAGGTAAGGCGAAAGACGAGGGGAGAGGGAGGTGGGATAGTAGGGAGAGCCAGAGGAAGAGAGTAGAATGAAAGGGGAAGGGGCGAGGCAAAGAAGAGGAAGAGGAGAAGAGGCAGGGAAGGAGGCGAGAGACGAGGAGACAGGGGGATAGGATAATGGGGAGAGGAAAAGTGAGAATGGGGGAAGGAGAAAGGGCGAGGCAAAGAAGAGGAAGAGGGAAAGTGAGAAGGGGAAGGGAGAAGAGGGCGAAGCAAAGAAGGAGAAGAGTGAAAGAGCGAAGGAGAAAGAGGCGAGGGAAACGGAGAGAGGAAAAGGAGGATAGGTGAAGAGGGAGCGTGAGGGGAGAGGGGGGCGGAGAAGGGGGGTGAGGGGGACTCGGGCTGGCGAGGCCATTTCCAAGGTAACAAGATGACATCAGGGCCTGTCAAGGGGGGAGGGGGTGAGGGGGACGAGACACATAATGGTCCCTCTCCTGTGTTCCGGTCAGCTTTCCTCGTTACCCATTTCTCCCCTCTCTGTCTTCATCTCTCTCTCTCTCTCTCTCTCTCTCTCTCTCTCTCTCTCTCTCTCTCTCTCTCTCTCTCTCATTTGTTTCTCTCTTTCTGCTATTCTTTTTCTGACCCTCCCTCTCTCTCTCTCTCTCTCTCTCTCTCTCTCTCTCTCTCTCTCTCTCTCTCTCTCTCTCTCTCTCTCTCTCTCTCTCTCTCTCTCTCTCTCTCTCTCTCTCTTCGCCAAATTGTACAATTAGTTACCTATATAATTGTCTGCTAGTCCACCTATACATCTCACTCACTCAACCTATCGATCTATTTACTACTCTATCAATCTACCTATCTCTCTGTCAATCTATCGATCTATCTTTTCCCCATCAATCCATCTGACTTTCACGCAATCCATCTATTCGTCTATCTGCTTCCATCTCTCCCCAGTCCTTTCCAATCATCTTGAGAGAGGGCGCGGTCCGTACACCCCTCCCCACCCCCACCCCCACCCCCACCTCACCCCACCCACCCCAATCTGGCTGCGGTCCTTTATTACCTCCCGCCTCCCCCCTCCTCCTCCTCCCTCCCTCCATCCCCTCTCCTCCTCCCTCCATCCCCTCCTCCTCCCTCCCCCATCCACTCCTCCTCCCTCCCCCACCCCTTCCCCCTCCAACCTCCCCCACCCCCTCTCTCTCCTTCCCTCTTCCTCTTACCTCTCCCCCAACTCCCTCTCTCCCCTTCCCCTCTCCTCTTCCTCAACCCGTGAATTTATTGCGTCTCCTCATCTCCCCTCTTTTACCGCCCCTTTGACCGTGTCTCCCCTTTTATCGCATAGGCCTACCCATTATCGGATCTATTAGGCACGTAATTATCTCCTACTTCTCCTCCTTCCTCGGTTTATCCTTCTCGCGTTTCTCCCCTTCTTTACCAGTAGTTTCCCTCTTCCCTCTTCCACCTTTATCGGGAAATTCCTTTACAACTTTTCCTCGCTTTTCTGTGTAATTCTTTGGTTCTCGCATCTTGGTCCACGGGAGACTCTGATAAACTTGGAAGAAATGGAAAAAAATAAGAGATATATGAAGAAAAAACATAGCTGACAGACATATAAATGGAAGCATTAATGGGACAGATAGACAGATATATAGGTAGATAGTTAGAGACAGACAGAGAAACAACGGAATAGGTAAAAGCAGAGATATAAACAAATGCATAAGTAGGGATGACAAAATATCACAAATTGGAGGTGAAAAACAAGGTATCGAAGAGAGAGAGAGAGGGGGGGTGAGGAGGGAGGGGAGGGAGAAGGAGGGAGGGAGGGGGAGAAGGAGGGAGGGAGGGAGAAGGAGGGAGGGGGAGGGAGAGGGAGGGGGAGGGAGAAGGAGGGAGGGGGAGGGAGAGGGAGGGAGGGAGGGAGGGAGGAAGGGAGAGAGAGAGAGGCAGAGAGAGAGATAAAGATAGAGAGAGAGAGATAAAGATAGAGCGAGAAAGAGAGAGAGAGATAAAGATAGAGAAAGAGATAAAGATAGAGAGAGATAAAGATAGAGATAGACAGATAGAGAGAGAGAACGAAAACCCGAAGGCGCAACCGAGCGAGCGCCGGCCGCCAACCCGGGTAGGGGGCGGCGCAACCCCACTCCGGGCGATCCCCGAGCGAAAATGGCGCCGCTAATGTATCGCGAACTCGGGGGCGCGCTCGTGACATCAGCAGCAGGAGATTACGGAGACAAAAGTTTAGGGAGGATAAACATCATAATCCAGCCGCTGCGTCGCCCCTTCCTTCCTCCCTCCCTCCCTCCCCAACCTCCTTCCCTCCTTGTCTCCCTTTAAACGCACCTTCACTCCCTTCTTTCGTTCAGTCCCTTCGAATCTTCTTCCCTTTATCCCTTCCTAATTCTCTCCTTTCCCACCTCTAAGATACCTCCTTCCTTTCTTCTATCTTATCCTCCTCCTTCCTCTAACTTCCCCCCTCCTTCCTTCCCTCCAACTTCCCCCTAATTCCCTCCCTCTAGCTTCACCCCTCTAACCTACCCCTCTCCTTCCCTTCCTCTAACCTACCCTCCTCCTTCCCTCCCTCTAACCGCCCCTCCCCTCCCCCACGATACGAAAACGTGCAGTCACGATGTTCCCACTTTTATACCCCTGGTCGCCCTACCAACGAATGGATCCCCTCCCTGTGTTCTACATACTTCGGTCAAATCAATCGATTGGGCTGTCTATTCCCAAGCAAACCTATGATTTATTGCATGGAATCTATCATACAGTGCCACAGGGACGTTCCACCTCCGTCTGATGTTCCGTGAATGAGAATCGGTAAAATGTGAATCTATCTTCGTGTCTCTTCTTGCTCTCTGCTTTCTTCCTGGCGCTGTCTTCGTGCCTGGCGGCTCCTCCTTCACGGGAACTTAATTACACAAGTGGCCGAAAAATGACGCTGCATACGTACGACACTTCAGGAACGAAATATCCTCTTGTACTTGCTCTTCATGTCAGCACGGTTTGGCCCCCTTCGCACACGCACATGTACACGCACCCACGCACACACAAAAAAAAAGCCAATACGACCATCAGCTAAGCAAACAGAGCGGCGAGAATCCTATCGGGGGACTCAAGAATTCACTCTGATGGCTCGTTTATCATCCTCGCCCGATAGACAATTATACAGCCCTTGCTACAACACACGCGCCCACACACACACACACTCCGCGGCAATAATAGAAGGTACTGACACACTATCTCCCTCCCTCTTCCTTTTCCTTCTCTCTCCCATCCTTACTCTTACTTTCGGACCTTTCCCCTCTCTCTACCCCCAGTCCTTTCCTAATATACTTCTCCCCATCTCCTCTCCTCCTCCCTTCATTTCTCTTGCTCTTTTCTTTTGCTTGCACCGCGTCCCATTTTCCTATACCTCCCCTCTCTCTCCCATAGCTCTCCACCTCTCCAACTTGCTCCCCTCTCACCCCCTCTTCCCTATTCCTCTCTATCCCCCGTTCCTCTTTCCCTCCCACTCTCTTCATACCCCCTTATCTCAACCTCCCTCTCCTCTTTTTACTCCCCTCCTCCTCTTCCTCTTCTTCTTCTTCTTTTCCTTCCTCCTCTCCTCCCCACCTCCTTCTCCTCCTTCTCCTCCTCCTCCTCGTCCTCCTCCACCTCCTCCTCCCCACTCCACCTCCACCTCCACCTCCCCCTCCACCTCCACCTCCTCCTCTCCCTCTCCTTCCTCCTCCGCCTCACAGGGGATCTTAAACGGCATTTACACGGCAATCGGAGCGAATGTAGATCAGAGAACCGCTCCTCGGCCTTTCCCTTAACAGCCTACAGCACTCTATTAGGGTACCGAAGGCGTTGTGATTACTGTAGTTGCAGATGTAGATTTAGTTATAGTCTCGTTACGCGATGTAGTTGCTGAGTTGTTTTTCCCAAAACAAATATGACGGAAGTTACTAAATGAATCAGCTGTTTTTTTTCACTGGTTTTATAAGTGTACTTCTGTTCTTTCGTAGGTTCTTATCCACAGCACATCTGCTGTTACAATCTGATAGCAACGATACAATAGGCAACAGTAAAAAAAAAAAAAATCTATTGCAGCCGCCTATCAATATCACACCTGTTGCTGCTCGAAGTCTCCCTACACCGCACGGATAACAAACCTAATTATAAAACGTATCATGATTGAATCAAAACCACCGGATCACATTGTATCACACGCGCGCAGACACCTATCTCCCCCTCCCCCTCCTCCCCCTCCCTCCCCTACCCGCCCTCTAACCTCATCAAAGTTTTCGCCTCCTATGCAAATCACCCTCTGAAAAAAAAAGTCGTCATCACCGTCGTACTAACGGCACAAAGCACTAATTCGCCGATGCTGACTTACGCTCCCGTTCTCCCGATGGAATTTTGGCGCCGTCGTGTTTTTTTTTTTTTTTTTTTTTTTTTTTTTTTAAGGGGGGGGGGGGCTCGTTCATGCAACGCTGACGGAACACTGCATTACCCTTTGCGAACGCAGATTTAAGCGCTCAGCATTACTGTTTATTGGTATCTGACTCCATAAAACATTCACTTGCCGGTTTCTAACACCGTGAAACACTCCTCTGTTGCGCCATAAAACACCCATTTACTGTGATCTGACAACGTGAAGCATTTAATGGTATCTAACGCAATTAAATACTCCCTTATTGCCATTTGATGCCATATAACCGCTATTTGCTAGAATACGACACGATTAATGACTCATTTCCTAGTATCTGACACAAAGTGATCATTAAAGTGACACCATGAAGCAGTACCA
>NC_091564.1:4899648-4909648 GCF_042767895.1 Penaeus vannamei | reverse complement strand
CGAGACACAAGGCCGGAACTTGGGGGGGGGGGGGGTGACACAGAAAGAGAACAGGGAAAGAAGGGGAAATGGGAGGATATGAGGATAGAGGGAGAAGGAGGGGGGGGGGGGGAGAAAGGCGAGGGGGAGATGAGGGGATAGGTGGGAGAGAGCAGGGGGAAGGAGGGAGAGAGAGGAGGGGAAAGGAGGGAGGAGGGAGAGCGAGGAGGGGGACGGAGGGGAGAGAAATAAGGAGATAGGAAGGGAAAGGGGAGAGGGAGAGAAGGGGGAAACAGGAGAAAGGGGGAGGAAAGGGAGTTAGAGAAGAGAGGGGAAGGAGGGCGAGAGAGAAGGGGGAAACCGGGGAGAGGGGTAGGAAAAAGAGGGAGAGAGAAGGAGGAACAGGAGAGAGGGGAAGGAAAGAGAAGGGGAAACAGGTGAGAGGGGAAGGAAAGAGCGGAAGGGAGAGGGGGAAGGGGAGGAAAGGGAGGGAAAGAGAGGGGGGAAACAGGGGAGAGGGGGAGGAAAGAGAGGGAAAGAGAAGGGGGGAACAGGAGAGAGAGGGAGGGATAGAGAGGGGAAGGGATGCATATTTTCAATAGTGATTGTATGGCTGCATTATTTCGTGGTATTGTTGTGCGAGCTTTGTATTCCCAGACGTGCGTGCCAAACATATTTTTTTTTTCTATACTGTTGAAAAGAGTTTATGCGAGTTTTGAGTCAACACTCTGCCCGGGAAAAAACTTTGAGCGATCGTGTTGTTTCGAGTTTAAGTCAATAAGCAATTTTTTTTTCCTGAGGTGAGTACGACAGAAACACGAAGAACATTGATGAACATCCGCAGTTACAGGAAGAGTAGTATTAGTAAGAGCAACAGCAGAAAAAAAATAACATAAATAATGGCATCTTTTACTGTCATCACGGTTACTATTAATAATAGCACCACCAGAAGCAGCATTTTCCCCAGAAAAAAAAACAATAAAAACAACAAGAACAAGTCCCCCAAACCGGCGTAAAACAACGCTAACAAACCGGCGCTCCTTCAAAGCTGTTACGAACTTCAAGCTGTTCAACTACCGACGGGATGGTGTGTCGCGAGTCTTTTATAATTGCCTTGAATGCTGTTGCGTTTAGCGGAAGCCTTCGCTGTGCACTGCACTGTACGTCTTCCTCTTCACTGGGAATGCGTCCTTTTCACTGTTGCTCCGTATCCTTCGAGGAGAAGCCATGGTGTTCATCCTTGAACTTCCGAGACTACGCTGTGTAGTTACAGCAAGCCTTTGGAAACGGATCGAACAGCCGTGTCAGACTATCCACTTGCAATTTCTGCCGTGCAATACTATCCACTTGCAATGTCTGCCGTGCCATACTATCCACTTGCAATTTCTGCCGTGCCATACTATCCACTTGCAATTTCTGCCGTGCCATACTATCCACTTGCAATTTCTGCCGTGCCATACTATCCACTTGCAATTTCTGCCGTGCCATACTATCCACTTGCAATGTCTGCCGTGCCATACTATCCACTTGCAATTTCTGCCGTGTCATACTATCCACTTGCAATGTCTGCCGTGCCATACTATCCACTTGCAATGTCTGCCGTGCCATACTATCCACTTGCAATTTCTGCCGTGCCATACTATCCACTTGCAATTTCTGCCGTGCCATACTATCCACTTGCAATTTCTGCCGTGCCATACTATCCACTTGCAATTTCTGCCGTGCCATACTATCCACTTGCAATTTCTGCCGTGCCATACTATCCACTTGCAATTTCTGCCGTGCCATACTATCCACTTGCAATTTCTGCCGTGCCATACTATCCACTTGCAATTTCTGCCGTGCCATACTATCCACTTGCAATTTCTGCCGTGCCATACTATCCACTTGCAACTTCTGCCGTGCCATACTATCCACTTGCAATTTCTGCCGTGCCATACTATCCACTTGCAATTTCTGCCGTGCCATACTATCCACTTGCAATTTCTGCCGTGCCATACTATCCACTTGCAACTTCTGCCGTGCCATACTATCCACTTGCAATTTCTGCCGTGCCATACTATCCACTTGCAATTTCTGCCGTGCCATACTATCCACTTGCAACTTCTGCCGTGCCATACTATCCACTTGCAACTTCTGCCGTGCCATACTATCCACTTGCAATTTCTGCCGTGCCATACTATCCACTTGCAACTTCTGCCGTGCCATACTATCCACTTCCAATTTCTGCCGTGCCATACTATCCACTTGCAATTTCTGTCGTGCCATACTATCCACTTGCAACTTCTGCCGTGCCATGCTATCCACTTGCAACTTCTGCCGTGCCATACTATCCACTTGCAACTTCTGCCGTGCCATGCTATCCACTTGCAACTTCTGCCGTGCCATGCTATCCACTTCCAATTTCTGCCGTGCCATACTATCCACTTGCAATTTCTGCCGTGCCATACTATCCACTTGCAATTTCTGCCGTGCCATACTATCCACTTGCAATTTCTGCCGTGCCATACTATCCACTTGCAATTTCTGCCGTGCCATACTATCCACTTCCAATTTCTGCCGTGCCATACTATCCACTTGCAATTTCTGCCGTGCCATGCTATCCACTTCCAATTTCTGCCGTGCCATACTATCCACTTGCAACTTCTGCCGTGCCATGCTATCCACTTCCAATTTCTGCCGTGCCATACCATCCACTTGCAACTTCTGCCGTGCCATGCTATCCACTTGCAACTTCTGCCGTGCCATGCTATCCACTTCCAATTTCTGCCGTGCCATACTATCCACTTGCAACTTCTGCCGTGCCATGCTATCCACTTCCAATTTCTGCCGTGCCATACTATCCACTTGCAACTTCTGCCGTGCCATGCTATCCACTTCCAATTTCTGCCGTGCCATACTATCCACTTGCAACTTCTGCCGTGCCATGCTATCCACTTCCAATTTCTGCCGTGCCATACTATCCACTTGCAACTTCTGCCGTGCCATGCTATCCACTTGCAACTTCTGCCGTGCCATGCTATCCACTTCCAATTTCTGCCGTGCCATACTATCCACTTGCAATTTCTGCCGCGCCATGCTATCCACTTGCAACTTCTGCCGTGCCATACTATCCACTTGCAACTTCTGCCGTGCCATGCTATCCACTTCCAATTTCTGCCGTGCCATACTATCCACTTGCAACTTCTGCCGTGCCATACTATCCACTTGCAACTTCTGCCGTTCCATGCTATCCACTTCCAATTTCTGCCGTGCCATACTATCCACTTGCAATTTCTGCCGCGCCATGCTATCCACTTGCAACTTCTGCCGTGCCATACTATCCACTTGCAACTTCTGCCGTGCCATGCTATCCACTTCCAATTTCTGCCGTGCCATACTATCCACTTGCAACTTCTGCCGTTCCATGCTATCCACTTCCAATTTCTGCTGTGCCATACTATCCACTTGCAACTTCTGCCGTGCCATACTATCCACTTGCAATTTCTGCCGTGCCATACTATCCACTTGCAATTTCTGCCGTGCCATACTATCCACTTGCAATTTCTGCCGTGCCATACTATCCACTTGCAATTTCTGCCGTGCCATACTATCCACTTCCAATTTCTGCCGTGCCATACTATCCACTTGCAATTTCTGCCGCGCCATGCTATCCACTTCCAATTTCTGCCGTGCCATACTATCCACTTGCAATTTCTGCCGTGCCATACTATCCACTTGCAATTTCTGCCGTGCCATACTATCCACTTGCAACTTCTGCCGTGCCATGCTATCCACTTCCAATTTCTGCCGTGCCATGCTATCCACTTCCAATTTCTGCCGTGCCATACTATCCACTTGCAACTTCTGCCGTGCCATACTATCCACTTGCAATTTCTGCCGTGCCATACTATCCACTTCCAATTTCTGCCGTGCCATACTATCCACTTGCAACTTCTGCCGTGCCATGCTATCCACTTCCAATTTCTGCCGTGCCATACTATCCACTTGCAACTTCTGCCGTGCCATGCTATCCACTTCCAATTTCTGCCGTGCCATACTATCCACTTCCAATTTCTGCCGTGCCATACTATCCACTTGCAATTTCTGCCGTGCCATACTATCCACTTGCAATTTCTGCCGTGCCATACTATCCACTTGCAATTTCTGCCGTGCCATGCTATCCACTTCCAATTTCTGCCGTGCCATACTATCCACTTCCAATTTCTGCCGTGCCATACTATCCACTTGCAATTTCTGCCGTGCCATACTATCCACTTGCAATTTCTGCCGTGCCATGCTATCCACTTCCAATTTCTGCCGTGCCATACTATCCACTTGCAACTTCTGCCGTGCCATGCTATCCACTTCCAATTTCTGCCGTGCCATACCATCCACTTGCAACTTCTGCCGTGCCATACTATCCACTTGCAACTTCTGCCGTGCCATGCTATCCACTTCCAATTTCTGCCGTGCCATACTATCCACTTGCAACTTCTGCCGTGCCATGCTATCCACTTCCAATTTCTGCCGTGCCATACTATCCACTTCCAATTTCTGCCGTGCCATACTATCCACTTGCAATTTCTGCCGTGCCATACTATCCACTTGCAATTTCTGCCGTGCCATACTATCCACTTGCAATTTCTGCCGTGCCATGCTATCCACTTCCAATTTCTGCCGTGCCATACTATCCACTTGCAATTTCTGCCGTGCCATGCTATCCACTTCCAATTTCTGCCGTGCCATACTATCCACTTGCAACTTCTGCCGTGCCATGCTATCCACTTCCAATTTCTGCCGTGCCATGCTATCCACTTCCAATTTCTGCCGTGCCATACTATCCACTTGCAATTTCTGCCGTGCCATACTATCCACTTGCAACTTCTGCCGTGCCATGCTATCCACTTCCAATTTCTGCCGTGCCATACTATCCACTTGCAATTTCTGCCGTGCCATACTATCCACTTGCAATTTCTGCCGTGCCATACTATCCACTTGCAACTTCTGCCGTGCCATGCTATCCACTTCCAATTTCTGCCGTGCCATACTATCCACTTGCAACTTCTGCCGTGCCATGCTATCCACTTGCAATTTCTGCCGTTCCATACTATCCACTTGCAATTTCTGCCGTGCCATGCTATCCACTTCCAATTTCTGCCGTGCCATACTATCCACTTGCAATTTCTGCCGTGCCATACTATCCACTTGCAATTTCTGCCGTGCCATACTATCCACTTGCAATTTCTGTCGTGCCATACTATCCACTTGCAACTTCTGCCGTGCCATACTATCCACTTGCAACTTCTGCCGTTCCATGCTATCCACTTCCAATTTCTGCCGTGCCATACTATCCACTTGCAATTTCTGCCGTGCCATACTATCCACTTGCAATTTCTGCCGTGCCATACTATCCACTTGCAATTTCTGCCGTGCCATACTATCCACTTGCAATTTCTGCCGTGCCATACTATCCACTTGCAACTTCTGCCGTGCCATACTATCCACTTGCAACTTCTGCCGTTCCATGCTATCCACTTCCAATTTCTGCCGTGCCATACTATCCACTTGCAATTTCTGCCGTGCCATACTATCCACTTGCAATTTCTGCCGTGCCATACTATCCACTTGCAATTTCTGCCGTGCCATACTATCCACTTGCAATTTCTGCCGTGCCATACTATCCACTTGCAACTTCTGCCGTGCCATACTATCCACTTGCAACTTCTGCCGTGCCATGCTATCCACTTCCAATTTCTGCCGTGCCATACTATCCACTTGCAACTTCTGCCGTGCCATACTATCCACTTGCAACTTCTGCCGTGCCATACTATCCACTTGCAACTTCTGCTGTGCCATACTATCCACTTGCAACTTCTGCCGTTCCATGCTATCCACTTCCAATTTCTGCCGTGCCATACTATCCACTTGCAATTTCTGCTGTGCCATACTATCCACTTGCAACTTCTGCTGTGCCATACTATCCACTTGCAACTTCTGCCGTTCCATGCTATCCACTTCCAATTTCTGCTGTGCCATACTATCCACTTGCAATTTCTGCCGTGCCATACTATCCACTTGCAACTTCTGCCGTGCCATACTATCCACTTGCAACTTCTGCCGTGCCATACTATCCACTTGCAACTTCTGCCGTTCCATGCTATCCACTTCCAATTTCTGCCGTGCCATACTATCCACTTGCAATTTCTGCCGTGCCATACTATCCACTTGCAACTTCTGTCGTGCCATACTATCCACTTGCAACTTCTGCCGTGCCATACTATCCACTTGCAACTTCTGCCGTTCCATGCTATCCACTTCCAATTTCTGCCGTGCCATACTATCCACTTGCAATTTCTGCCGTGCCATGCTATCCACTTCCAATTTCTGCCGTGCCATACCATCCACTTGCAACTTCTGCCGTGCCATACTATCCACTTGCAACTTCTGCCGTGCCATGCTATCCACTTCCAATTTCTGCCGTGCCATACTATCCACTTGCAATTTCTGCCGTGCCATACTATCCACTTGCAACTTCTGCCGTGCCATACTATCCACTTCCAATTTCTGCCGTGCCATACTATCCACTTGCAACTTCTGCCGTGCCATGCTATCCACTTGCAATTTCTGCCGTGCCATACTATCCACTTGCAACTTCTGCCGTGCCATACTATCCACTTCCAATTTCTGCCGTGCCATACTATCCACTTGCAACTTCTGCCGTGCCATACTATCCACTTGCAACTTCTGCCGTGCCATGCTATCCACTTGCAATTTCTGCCGTGCCATACTATCCACTTGCAATTTCTGCCGTGCCATACTATCCACTTGCAATTTCTGTCGTGCCATACTATCCACTTGCAACTTCTGCCGTGCCATACTATCCACTTGCAATTTCTGCCGTGCCATACTATCCACTTGCAATTTCTGCCGTGCCATACTATCCACTTGCAATTTCTGTCGTGCCATACTATCCACTTGCAACTTCTGCCGTTCCATGCTATCCACTTCCAATTTCTGCCGTGCCATACTATCCACTTGCAATTTCTGCCGTGCCATACTATCCACTTGCAACTTCTGCCGTGCCATACTATCCACTTGCAACTTCTGCCGTGCCATACTATCCACTTGCAACTTCTGCCGTTCCATGCTATCCACTTCCAATTTCTGCCGTGCCATACTATCCACTTGCAATTTCTGCCGTGCCATACTATCCACTTGCAATTTCTGCCGTGTCATACTATCCACTTGCAATGTCTGCCGTGCCATACTATCCACTTGCAACTTCTGCCGTGTCATACTATCCACTTGCAATGTCTGCCGTGCCATACTATCCACTTGCAACTTCTGCCGTGCCATACTATCCACTTGCAACTTCTGCCGTTCCATGCTATCCACTTCCAATTTCTGCCGTGCCATACTATCCACTTGCAATTTCTGCCGTGTCATACTATCCACTTGCAATGTCTGCCGTGCCATACTATCCACTTGCAACTTCTGCCGTGCCATACTATCCACTTGCAACTTCTGCCGTTCCATGCTATCCACTTCCAATTTCTGCCGTGCCATACTATCCACTTGCAATTTCTGCCGTGCCATACTATCCACTTGCAACTTCTGCCGTGCCATACTATCCACTTGCAACTTCTGCCGTGCCATACTATCCACTTGCAACTTCTGCCGTTCCATGCTATCCACTTCCAATTTCTGCCGTGCCATACTATCCACTT
The DNA here is from genome assembly GCF_042767895.1 of Penaeus vannamei. Taxonomy (NCBI): domain Eukaryota; kingdom Metazoa; phylum Arthropoda; class Malacostraca; order Decapoda; family Penaeidae; genus Penaeus; species Penaeus vannamei. The sequence continues at coordinate 4,901,960 of NC_091564.1, read as the reverse complement.
GCAACTTCTGCCGTGCCATGCTATCCACTTCCAATTTCTGCCGTGCCATGCTATCCACTTCCAATTTCTGCCGTGCCATACTATCCACTTGCAATTTCTGCCGTGCCATACTATCCACTTGCAATTTCTGCCGTGCCATGCTATCCACTTCCAATTTCTGCCGTGCCATACTATCCACTTGCAACTTCTGCCGTGCCATGCTATCCACTTCCAATTTCTGCCGTGCCATGCTATCCACTTCCAATTTCTGCCGTGCCATACTATCCACTTGCAATTTCTGCCGTGCCATACTATCCACTTGCAACTTCTGCCGTGCCATGCTATCCACTTCCAATTTCTGCCGTGCCATACTATCCACTTGCAACTTCTGCCGTGCCATACTATCCACTTGCAATTTCTGCCGTGCCATACTATCCACTTGCAATTTCTGCCGTGCCATACTATCCACTTGCAACTTCTGCCGTGCCATACTATCCACTTCCAATTTCTGCCGTGCCATACTATCCACTTGCAATTTCTGCCGTGCCATACTATCCACTTGCAATTTCTGCCGTGCCATGCTATCCACTTCCAATTTCTGCCGTGCCATACTATCCACTTGCAACTTCTGCCGTGCCATACTATCCACTTGCAATTTCTGCCGTGCCATACTATCCACTTGCAATTTCTGCCGTGCCATACTATCCACTTGCAACTTCTGCCGTGCCATGCTATCCACTTCCAATTTCTGCCGTGCCATACTATCCACTTGCAACTTCTGCCGTGCCATACTATCCACTTGCAACTTCTGCCGTGCCATACTATCCACTTCCAATTTCTGCTGTGCCATACTATCCACTTGCAACTTCTGCCGTTCCATGCTATCCACTTCCAATTTCTGCTGTGCCATACTATCCACTTGCAACTTCTGCCGTTCCATGCTATCCACTTCCAATTTCTGCTGTGCCATACTATCCACTTGCAACTTCTGCCGTGCCATACTATCCACTTGCAACTTCTGCCGTGCCATACTATCCACTTGCAACTTCTGCCGTTCCATGCTATCCACTTCCAATTTCTGCTGTGCCATACTATCCACTTGCAACTTCTGCCGTTCCATGCTATCCACTTCCAATTTCTGCTGTGCCATACTATCCACTTGCAACTTCTGCCGTTCCATGCTATCCACTTCCAATTTCTGCTGTGCCATACTATCCACTTGCAACTTCTGCCGTGCCATACTATCCACTTGCAACTTCTGCCGTGCCATACTATCCACTTGCAATTTCTGCCGTGCCATACTATCCACTTGCAATTTCTGCCGTGCCATACTATCCACTTGCAACTTCTGCCGTGCCATACTATCCACTTGCAACTTCTGCCGTGCCATACTATCCACTTGCAACTTCTGCTGTGCCATACTATCCACTTGCAACTTCTGCCGTTCCATGCTATCCACTTCCAATTTCTGCCGTGCCATACTATCCACTTGCAACTTCTGCCGTGCCATACTATCCACTTGCAACTTCTGCCGTGCCATGCTATCCACTTCCAATTTCTGCCGTGCCATACTATCCACTTCCAATTTCTGCTGTGCCATACTATCCACTTGCAACTTCTGCCGTGCCATACTATCCACTTGCAACTTCTGCCGTTCCATGCTATCCACTTCCAATTTCTGCCGTGCCATACTATCCACTTGCAACTTCTGCCGTGCCATACTATCCACTTGCAACTTCTGCCGTGCCATGCTATCCACTTGCAACTTCTGCCGTGCCATACTATCCACTTGCAACTTCTGCCGTGCCATGCTATCCACTTGCAACTTCTGCCGTGCCATACTATCCACTTGCAATTTCTGCCGTGCCATACTATCCACTTGCAACTTCTGCCGTGCCATGCTATCCACTTGCAACTTCTGCCGTGCCATACTATCCACTTGCAATTTCTGCCGTGCCATACTATCCACTTGCAACTTCTGCCGTGCCATACTATCCACTTGCAACTTCTGCCGTTCCATGCTATCCACTTCCAATTTCTGCTGTGCCATACTATCCACTTGCAATTTCTGCCGTGCCATACTATCCACTTGCAACTTCTGCCGTGCCATACTATCCACTTGCAACTTCTGCCGTTCCATGCTATCCACTTCCAATTTCTGCTGTGCCATACTATCCACTTGCAACTTCTGCCGTGCCATACTATCCACTTGCAACTTCTGCCGTTCCATGCTATCCACTTCCAATTTCTGCTGTGCCATACTATCCACTTGCAACTTCTGCCGTTCCATGCTATCCACTTCCAATTTCTGCTGTGCCATACTATCCACTTGC
>NC_091564.1:4892148-4894648 GCF_042767895.1 Penaeus vannamei | reverse complement strand
AAAATGGCCAGCGTCGCTGAGCGTCCGGCGCCGCCCGCGCCCTCCGCCCGCCGCTCCCGCCGCCGCCGCCGCCGCGTGCGAAGGCGGGCCGAGGAGCGACGCCCCCGAGAAACCTAATCTTGGAACTTGGCCGGAAGTTGGCAAGAATGTGCGGGGCGGCCAGTGAGGGGGAAATACATCTCGGCACATTTATTGGTCTTTATAATGTGTCACAGGCGCGTTATGAATGTCAATATCATCTTCCCGGACTTCTGCCGCGGCTCGAGCATCCCAACTATGGCCCGCTGGTGGCGCAAGTTTGGTGCTCGGGGGAGGCGGGGGGGGGGGGGGTGACGAGGACGAGGCTGATGAAGACGGGGAGGGCGGCGGGAAGGAAATGAGGATGGGGACGGTCGGGATGATGTGGAGGCGACGGCGACGGAGGGAGATGGGGAATGCGCCGGCGAAGGGGGGTGAAAATGAGGGAAGTCGTAAATAATGGAGGTGAATGAGATGCGAACGTGAAAGTGAAGATGATGAGATCGAATCCAAAGAGGAAGGTGTAGAAACGGAGGAAGATGAAGCTGAGGTCGAAGGCGACTTTGACCGGAGAAAAGATGGCGATGAAGCCAGTAAAGAAGCGAGGAAGATGGCGAATATGAAGACGAGAATAAAGATGCCGAAGACGACGGTGAAAAATTCAAGGATAAGTTTTAAAGGTACTGAAGACGATGACCTCAGCTCTGCTCTCCCTTCTCTCACTCTCCTCTTCGTACCTTACAACTCGGTCTCCCTCTCTCCTCTCCTCTCTTTCTTCCTTCGTTCTCCCGCCTGCCTTTATTTGCTGCCCTCCGCTTTATCTGTCCCTCTACCCCTTCTCTGTCTTCATCTGTCCCCTCCACCCCCTTCCTTCTTTCTCATCTTCCACCCCCACCCTCCCCCTCCCTCTGCCCACTCCCCACCCTTCTTCCTTCAATTCCTCTCCCTCCCTCCTCCTTCCCCTTCCCCCCTATCCCTCTTTCCCACCTTTCCACCCCCACCCCCTCTCCCCCACTCCCCTCCCCACCCTTCTCCCTCACATCTCCCCCGCCTTCTCGGGAGAGTAATTCCAAGTATGGCGAAGATCTGAAGAAGTTACGCGTCGTTTAGGGTAGACGCTCTTCCTCGTCTTCATCTGTCTTGTGGCATCTCGCTTCCCCTTCCCACTCCTCCCTCCCTCCTCCTCGCTCCCCCCCCCCCATTCACCCTAACCCTCTGCTCGCTGCCTGTTTGTCCTTGCGTCTTTCATTCGGTGTCCTGTCTTTACGGTTTCGTTTCGCTTGTTTCCTTTCATTGGTCTGGTCTAACTTATCTTGCTCTTCTTTATGCAACTTCTTCATCCTACTGATTTTCCGTTTACGCCAAAAAATACTCTATTGAGAAGCAAATAATAATAATAATAATAATAATAATAATAATAATAATAACAATAAGAATAATGATATTACTACTAATAATGATGATGCTATAATAATAATAATCATAACAACAACAACAACAATAACAATAATAATAATAATTATTAATAATAATGAAAAAAAAATTCTGCTCTCCATTGTTTTCCTTGTGTTAATGAGACATGACATGATAAAATAGGAGATAATTTTTTTGGAGGGTGGGGGTGGGGGTGGAAAACAAAAAATGGAATTTAGTGTGACCCATGAAAGCATACTAATTACCATTGCCAAAACTCTGTCCATCCCCCCCCCCCGGTAGTTCCTTCCAGAACTACTTTCTTCCTCCTTCCTTCCCTCCATCCCTCCTTTCGTTCACCTCCAACCCTCCTCTTCATGAACCAATCTGGTTCCTTCCGCGCACCCTCGCTCGCTTCTAAATGAACTATCCCCTCCCTCCCCTTTCTCCTCTTCCCATCCCCCTTCCCCTTCCTCCATCCCTCGCTCCCCTCCCTCTCTCCCTTCCTTCCTTCTTTCCCAATCTCTCCCCCATCCTCCCTCCCTTCTAAATCGAACTACCCCTTCCTCCTCCTCCCTCCTCCACCCCTCCCCTTCCTCCCTCCCTTCCCCCGTCCCTCCCTCCCTCCCTCCCTTCCCCCTGTCCCTCCCTCCCTTCCCTCCCCCCTCCCTCTTTTCCCTGTCCCCTCCCTCCTCCCTCCCTCCCTCTCTCCTCCCTCTCTCCCTCCTCCCCCTCCCTCCCTCCCCTGTCCCGTCCCTCTCTCCTCCCTCCCTTTCCCTTTCCCTTCCTCTCCCTCCCTCCCTCCCTTCCTTCCTCCTCCCTTCCCTCTCCCTCCCTCCCTACCCCTCTCCCTCCCTCCCTTCCCCTGTCCCTCCCCCTCCCGGGCCTCTTCCATCCTTCCCTTCCCCGTTCCTCTCTCCCTCCCTCCCTACCCTCTCCCCCCCTTCCTCCCTTCCCCCTGGTCCCTCCCTCCCTCTCCCTTTCCCTTTCTCTCTCTCCTCCCCTCCTCCCTCCCTCCCTCCCTTCCCTGTCTTCTTCCCTCCTTCCCTCCTCCCTCCCCCTCCCTCCC
>NC_091564.1:4882597-4891648 GCF_042767895.1 Penaeus vannamei | reverse complement strand
GTCCCGATATTGATCGAGGGGAGCCGTAGGACACGCCGGACGGGGAAGGAGGGCGGTGTAAGGAGAGCCCGAGACGAAGGAGGAAGAAACGGGGGACCTGCTCCTGTGACGCCCGCCGCCGCCGCCTTCCCTCTTGCCGGTGCCGCCTCGTACGTCGGAGAGGGAGAGGGAGAGGGAGAGAGGGAACGATGAGGAAGAGAGGAAAGGAAGAGGGAGAGAGGGAAGGAAGAGGAAGAGAGGGAAAGATGAGGAAGAAGGAAAGAGGGAAGGAAGAGGGAGAGGGAGAGAGGGGAGGAAGAGGAAGGAGAGAGGAAAAAATGAGGAAGAAGGAAAGGGGGAAAAGGAAGAGGGAGAGAGGGAAGGAAGGGAAGAGGGAGAGAGGGGGGAAAGGGAGGAAAGGGAGAGAGGGAAGGAAGAGGAAAGGGGAGAGAGGGAAGGAAGAGGAAGAGGGAGAGAGGGAAGGAAGAGGAAAGGGGAGAGGGGGAAAGGGGAAGAGGGAGAGGGGAAGGAAGAGGAAGAGGAGAGAGGGAAGGAAGAGGAAGAGGGAGAGGGGAAGGAAGAGGAAGAGGGAGAGAGAGAAGGGAAGGGACAGGAAAAAGGAGAGGGGAAAAAGGAAGGAGTGGGAGAGGGAAGAGGAAGAAGGAGAGGGAGAGAGGGAAGAAGAGGGAGAGGAAGAGAGGAGAGAAGACGGTGAAAGGGAAAGGGGAGGAGAGGGAGGGAGAAAATGGGGGATGAGAGGAGAAGGTAGAGAGGGAGATGGGGAGAGGAAGACAGAGGAGGAGAGAGAAGCCGAACGATAAGCAAGAATAAAGGATAACAAAGGGAGAAATAACAAAGAAAACGATTAAAAAAAAAAATTGACGTCCGATCGCCGAAATGGTGACGACTCATGAGAGCAGCCTCCACCCACTCCTCCCACCCCCACCCCCAAAAAAAAGAAAGTGTGAAGGATGGTGATCCGGATGGTGAGGTCCCCGGGGAGGTTTAATGCCACCATCAAACCATTCTATGATGAAGATTAAAGTTCTTTCTAATTTTCCAATCCGGCGACTCTAAAGAACCTTCGGGAGCATAAATAAAGGAGGGGAGAGGAAGAGAGGGGAGAAGAGGGGAAACGAACAGAGGGGAGAGAGGGGGGAAGAGAGGGAAGAGGGGAGAGAGGCGGGAGGAGAGGGAGGAAGAGAGGGAAGAAGAGGGGAAACGAACAGAGGGGAGAGAGGCGGGAGGAGAGGGAGAGGAAGAGAGGGGAGAAGAGGAGAAACGAGCAGAGGAGAGGGGAGGAGAGGGAGGAGGAAAAAAAGGAGAAACGAACAGAGGGGAGGAGGCGGGAGGGAGAGGGAGAGGAAGAAAAGGAGAAACGAACAGAGGGGAGAGAGGCGGGAGGAGAGGGGGAGGAAGAAAAGGAGAAACGAACAGAGATGAGAGAGGCGGGAGGAGAGGAGAGGAAGAGAGGGAAGAAGGAGAAACAATCAGAGGAGAGAGACGGGAGGAGAGGAGAGGAAGAAAGGGGATGGAAGGGAAGTGGAGGGAATGGAAGGAGGGGAAGGAGAGAAAGAGATGGGATAGAGGGGAAGAGAGAGTAGAGAGGGGAGGGGAGGTGAAGAAAGGGATATAGAAGAGAGATAGCGAGAAGAGAGGGAGAAGAAGTGGAACGGAGGAGAGGGACTGGCAGAGAGAGGAAGAGAGGTCAGGAGAGAGAGTGGGAGACGAAGAAAAGGGGAGAATGCGAGGGGGATGGGTAGGGGAAGACAGAAATACAGGTACAAGTAGAGAAAGAGAATGTGGTAGAGAATGAGACCGAAGGAGAGGGAGAGGAAGGGAGTGAGAGAGGCAAGTAAACACGCACGCACGCACGCACGCACGCACACACACACACACACACACACAAACACACACACACACACACACACACACACACACACACACACACACACACACACACACAGATATATGTGTACATATATATATATATATATATATATATATATATATATATATATATATATATAAATATATATATATATATATATATATATATATATATATATATATATATATATATATATATATCCATCAAGTCATAAATAAATGAAGCGTAAGACGCTGAGCGAAAAGGGCCAGCGTCGCTGAGCGTCCGGCGCCGCCCGCGCCCTCCGCCCGCCGCTCCCGCCGCCGCCGCCGCCGCGTGCGAAGGCGGGCCGAGGAGCGACGCCCCGGAGAAACCTAATCTTGGAACTTGGCCGGAAGTTGGCAAGAATGTGCGGGCGGCCAGAGGGGAAATACATCTCGGACATTTATTGGTCTTTATAATGTGCACAGGCGCGTTATGAATGTCAATATCATCTTCCCGGACTTCTGTGGGCTCGAGCATCCCAACTTGGCCCGCTGGTGGCGCAAGTTTGGTGCTCGGGGAGGCGGGGGGGTGGGGGTGACGAGGACGAGGCTGATGAAGACGGGGAGGGCGGCGGGAAGGAAATGAGGATGGGGACGGACGGGATGATGTGGAGGCGACGGCGACGGAGGGAGATGGGGAATGCGCCGGCGAAGGGTGAAAATGAGAATCAAATAATGGGGGGAATGAGATGCGAACGAAAGTGAAGATGATGAGATCGAATCCAAAGAGGAAGGTGTAGAAACGGAGGAAGATGAAGCTGAGGTCGAAGGCGACTTTGACCGGAGAAAAGATGGTGATGAAGCCAATAAAGAAGCGAGGAAGATGGCGAATATGAAGACGAGAATAAAGATGCCGAAGACGACGGTGAAAAATTCAAGGATAAGTTTTTTAAAAGGGAATAAGACGATGACCTCAGCTCTGCTCTCCCTTCTCGCACTCTCCTCTTCGTACCTTACAACTCGTTCTCCCTCTCTCCTCTCCTCTCTTTATTCCTTCGTTCTCCCGCCTGCCTTTATTTGCTGCCCTCCGCTTTATCTGTCCCTCTACCCCTTCTCTGTCTTCATCTGTCCCCTCCACCCCTTCCTTCTTTCTCATCTTCCACGCCCCACCCTCCCCCTCCCTCTGCCCACTCCCCACCCTTCTCTCTCCCTCCCTCCTTCCCTTTCCCCATCCCTCTTTCCCACCTTCCACCCCTCCCCTCTCCCCCCCCTCCCCACCCTTCTCCCTCACATCTCCCCGCCTTCTCGGAGAGTATTCCAAGTATGGCGAAGATCTGAAGAAGTTAGCGTCGTTTAGGGTAGACGCTCTTCCTCGTCTTCATCTGTCTTGTGGCATCTCGCTTTCCCCCACTCCTCCTCCCCCTCCTCGCTTTCCCCCTTCACCCTAACCCTCTGCTCGCTGCCTGTTTGTCCTTGCGTCTTTCATTCGGTGTCCTGTCTTTACGGTTTGGTTTCGCTTGTTTCCTTTCATTGGTCTGGTCTTACTTATCTTGTTCTTCTTTATGCAACTTCTTCATCCTACTGATTTTCCGTTTACGCCAAAAAAAAGCTCAATTGAGAAGGAAATATTAATAATAATAATAATAATAATAATAATAATAATAATAATAATAATAATAATGATAATAACAATAACAATAATGATATTACTACTAATAATGATGATGCTATAATAATAATGATAATCATAACAACAACACCAACAACAATAACAATAATAATAATAATGATTGATAATAATGAAAAAAAAATAATTGTTTTGCATTTTCTGCTCTCCATTGTTCTCCTTGTGTTAATGAGACATGACATGATAAAATAGGAGATAATTTTTTTGGAGGGTGGGGGTGGGTGTGGAAAACAAAAAATGGAATTTAGTGTGACCCATGAAAGCATACTAATTACCATTGCCAAAACTCCGTCCATCCCCCCCCCCCCCCGGTAGTTCCTTCAAGAACTACTTTCTTCCTCCTTCCTTCCCTCCATCCCTCCTTTCGTTCACCTCCAACTCGCCTCTTCATGAACCAATCTAGTTCCTTCCGCCCACCCTCGCTCGCTTCTAAATGAACTATCCCTCCCTCCTTTTTTCCCTTTCCCTTCCCCCCCCCTTCCCCCCCCCCTTTTTCCTCCCCTCTCTCCCCTTCTTCCTTTTTTCCCAATCTCTCCCCATCCTTCCCTCCCTTCAAATGAACTACCCCTTCCTCCTCCTCCTCCTCCCCCCTCCTCCCTCCCTTCCCCGTCCTCCCTCCCTCCCTCCTCCTCCCTTCCCCGCCCCTTCCTCCGCCTTCCTCCCTTCCCTGTCCCTCCCTCCGTCCCACCCTCTCCTCCTCCCTCCTTTCCCTCCTCCCTCCCTCACTCCCTTTCCCTCCTCTTCCCTTCCCCCTTTCCCCTCCCCCCTCCCTTCCCTCCCTCTCTCCCCCCCTTCCCCGTCCCCCCCTCCCTCCGTCCGTCCCCCCTCCTCCTCCTCCTCCCTCCCCCTCTCCCTCTCTCCCTCCCTCCTCCATCCTCTCTCCCTCCCTTTCCCTGTCCTCCTTCCTCCCTTCCCTTCCCCCCCCTTCCTTTCCCCCCCTCCTTCCCCTCGCCCTCCTCCCTCTCTCCCCCCCTTCCCTGTCCCTCCGTCCCTCCCTCCTCCCTCCCCCCTCCCTCCCTCCCTCCCTTCCTCCCTCCCTCCCTCCCTTCCCCGTCCCTCTCTCCCTCCGTTGTGAAAACCCCCGGACTTGAGAATCGGCAAGTCTTCACTCAAAGGCCGAAGTTGCGGCGAGCTTCATTTGCATACACTCTCGAAATGTCCTCCAAACTCGCGGCTAAATGCATTCCCACACAAGGACCTTTGCTTCACTTATGATTTATTGCTCAAACTTTCAGACCTAATTTTTTTTTCCTTCCTTTTTTTTTTTCCCTTTCTCTTTCTCTTTTTCTTCTTTCTCTTTCTCTTTTCTCTCTCTCTCTCTCTCTCTCTCTCTCTCTCTCTTTCTCTCTCTCTCTCTCTCTCTCTCTCTCTCTCTCTCTCTCTCGTCCCCCGAAGTCTGAAAATAATTCTGCGCTGAATTCTCTAACGCGCCACGAATTGGGATATTGAAATCTCTCATATTATTGGTTTTGCTTTGTTTGTTTTTGTTTGTTTAGTTGTGTGCCCGTTTTGGTGGCGGGTAATGAGGTAATTGAGCAGCGTGCGGTATTAATGACGTCTGGTTTGAATGTGAACGGATGCTATATAGGCCTATTTGCGCCAATTCGCTCTAATTACAGATTCCAACCATATGGATTATAATTTTTCTCTTTAATGTACTGTAAATCTGCACTATAAGCAAATTTGGAAGGGGGAGGGGGAGGGAAGACAGGGTGGAGAGAGAGAGAGAGAGGGGGGGGGGGTTACTACGCATTTCACGTAAATAGCGAAAAGGTAAAAGTTTGCGGGGAAAATGGATTTTTTGGGTTTTTTTTTTTTTTTTTTTTTGAAAGGTTTGGGGGGTTTTGGGGGTTTTTTGTTTTGTTTTTGTTTTGGTTTTTTTTTATGTTTTGTATTTTGTTTTGTTTGGTTATTTTGTTGTATGTATGTGTTGGTGTTGTGTGTGTGTGTGTGTGTGTGTGTGGATGTGGGGTGTATGTGTGGTGGTGGTTTGTGTTGGTTGGTGTAGGTGGTGTTGTTGTGTGTATTGTTGTGTATGTTTTGTGTTGTTGTTGGGTTGGGGTGTGTGGTTGTGTTGTGGTGTGTGTGTGTGTTGTGTTTGTTGAGTTTTTTTTTTTATTTTTTTTTTTTTTTGTGTTGGGTTGTGTGTGTGTGTGTTGTGTGTTGTGGTTTGTGTTGTTGACACAGAAGAGAAGAAAGACCCCAAAGGAAAAGAGACAGGAGAAAGAAAAAGAAAGCCTCCTTCCAAAAAAACATCCAAGGTCTGCTGCACATTCACTAGCTCGCTCAGCAGAAATGGAAGTCCTGGACGTGAAATATCGCTGGCTAGAAATATCGCCATAGCCACAGGACCACCACAGGAGATGTATGACCGAAAAAAAAAGAAAACGAAAACAAAAACACGAAAGTAAGAAAGAAAGAAAGAAAGAAAAGAAAATGGAAAGAAAATGAAAAAAAAAGTGAAAGTGCAAGAAACAAAATCATGAGAGGAATGGGAAAAGAAAAAGTTATTAACAACGAACTAACAAATAACAAACAAACTAAAATGTGTCACTGTAAAATGAAAAATAGTGCAATCCTAACGAACTGACGTGTGTACGTGCGTGTCTGTGAGGGAGAGGGAGGGATGGAGATAGATTGTAATGTATGTGTAGTGGGAGGAAGGAGGCGTCCCACCCCCCACTATTATTACGTGTTGTTTGGTAGGTCGTGGCTGAGTGGTAAGGCAGTAGTAAGTAAGATACTGACGTACTCTGAAGATGTTGGTCTGAAGTTAAACTTGTCGCAGTTTTCTTGTCTTTATTCTGGGTAACTGGTACAGAGGGCAAGGCAGGTGCCCGGGGGCGAGCGGTCTGCTGTAGATGGCACAGGAATTGCCATGAACGAAGTTCGTTTTGAGACAATATACAATGGAAAAACATGAAAGAATATGAAAGAACATGAATTCAGAAACATCGGTTCACACACGTGTTAGGTGTTTGTACAACTAAAAGGTCGGATAAGAAAGTATGTCCGTAGAATATTCTGAACAATTGATAACTAGATAATAAATGAAAATTATTACAAAAGTAGTGATATATACAATGCAATAACTAACATTATGAGCAACATAATACATGAGTTTGCAAGTAGTTATAAGGTAATCAAAGCATTGTCAGTAAGGGTCGGAATTGGTTCTGGTGGCAATTTGTCTCGGTCGTCTCGCGAGGGGCGCGGACACGTTGGCGCCGGGGATAAAAGTAGAGTCCTATATACTGCGGGGCCTACAGCGAGGGGATGGGGGAGGTCGGGGAGGTCCTAAATCGCTCGGCCACTGAAAGAACGTCCTGATTCTTGAGTAGCGATGCAGGTAGAGACAGGGACAGGTGACGGAGGTAACAGCCGGGAGTCTCGATCGTGCAGTTGAGGAGGAACGGCGTACAGGTATTTTAAGGTCGGGGCCTAGGGTGCTTGTTTGCACAGGTCACTGTTCGGGTGCAGGTTCTTGACGTGAGCGGCAGTGATGATCGTCAGGGCTCGTCAATCGTTCCACACAGGATCACTGGAAGACACAGTTAACTTGTCAAGGCCGGTCAGTCGAGACACGCACCGGGTCTAGAAGATTCTGGGAGACCAGAACTAAGAGTCGAAGGTTGAGCGGAGAATCTTGAGAGCGAGGTCTTGAGGATCACGTCGGCGAGAAGGATTCGTCATCTCGGGAGAGGAACAACATTGTGAAGACGTCCGAGGGTCGGCAGGCAAGGAGGAAGTTCTTGCCAAGGTCACCAGCACGGCATGGGGAGGAGCGAGGAGATGCACGAGGGAACTGGGCGGCGATCACCAGCGGACGGGTCGGGGCGGCGGAAGGCCGGAGTAGCAACGCGAGAACGGAGAGCGCGGCAGGTGATGGGCGGTGAGGACGTTCGGCGGAGTCACCAGCGGACGAGGCGGCGGACGGCCGGAGTTCGCGACGGCAGTGAAACATGGGAGCGTCGGCAGGTGATACGGCGGCGAGGACGTCCGTGAGATGGGCTGAACGGGCGAGCAAACTTGTTGCGCCAGGCACGGCGGCGAGGGGACGACGTGGTGATCCGAGAGTCAAGGTCAGCAGTGGCGTTTCAGCACGGGGGCAGGCCTGAGGACAACAGACGGGAAAACAACCATGTCTTGGCGGCGAAGACATAATGCCATATCTCGATCTCGGGGGAAATATCAACACGAACTCATAGTGATTAGGAAATAACTGGAAGCAACGTCAAGTATTGGGAACAGAGGGTGTTAATTGCCATTTACCTGAGAGATAGGAGAAGTAACAAACAAACAGATTGAGGACAAAATCTCGTGGAAATTGGTTTATAGAGCCGCGAAAAGGAATGATTCTCCGTGTCATAGTTTGAGAATTCACGTGCAAGATCAGAGGGCAACAGATATACTTGTAAAAGTGAGGGTAGATAAATCATAGAAACATTTCTTCAGGTGAATGAGAGTAGTTGCGTACAAAAATGCTGGATTAATCTTCGAAAATGAAGGGTGTTGCATGCGGAACAGGAAGGATTTTCCTATTAAGAGTTACTGAAGACATGCAAAATGCAGGAAGAATTTCCTGGAAAAAAACTCATTATAATGAACTGAACTTAGCATCGTGGAGATTCAGAAATCATTACGACGAGTAAAGGAAAACGAACTAAGTACTCATGGTAGACAGAACTACAGAGAAATTAACGAACATCTAACCAAGGGCAGAGTGAGGCCGCTCGGAGTGAGGGGAGACATGCTAGTTAAGGGAGACAGATGCCAGTAGGGAGATCCGTTTCTATGCGGGAGGAAAACAGGTGTTCGAAGGGAGGAAACAGACACTTACCACAGGGGATTTCTACAAAGAGAACAGCGGGAATAAAAAAAAACCACCTTGAGGTACTGGCGGGCAGTGTGATTGATGTTGCTGCATCAGGCGACTGCAGTAACGTTGAGGACCGGCAGGTGCGGAGGGAAGGGCACAGGGAAGACTGGCTTCGGTTGGTGTCGGAAGTCTTGAAGTGACAGAGTTCGATAAGAGTTTCTTTGCTTGCAGGAGTCGATAATCTTGGTAGAGACTTGTAACCGTGAAGGTGATCTTCAGAGTACTTGGACGATGTTTCGGAGGGGCGCGGGGCGGCAATCTTCGGAGGCGCGTGGTGCGGTAATCTTCGGAGGGCGCGTGGGGGAATCCCAGCGTGAGCCACCCTTGCGATGTTGTAGGGAGGAAGGAGGCGTCCCACCCCCACTATTATTACTTGTTGTTTGGTAGGCGGGCGACGGTAAGGCAGTATTAAGTAAGATACGACGCCTGAAGATGATGGTCTAAGTTAAACTTGTCGCAGTTTTTTGTCTTTATTCTGGGACTGGTCAGAGGGCAAGGAGGTGCCCAGGGGGAGCACGTCCGCCGCCCGCGGGGGCGAGCGGTCTGTTAGAGGACAGGAATTGCCATGAACGAAGTTCGTTTTGAACAATATACAATGGAAAAACAGAAAGAATATGAAAGAACATGAATTAGAAACATCGGTTCACACACG
>NC_091564.1:4870097-4875097 GCF_042767895.1 Penaeus vannamei | reverse complement strand
TTCCATTCCCTGCATCACATACACACCTCCTTCCTATCCTCTCTTCATTTCCCCCATCCTTTCTTCCTTCCTCCCTCCCTCTTTCTCCCGTCCCACCCTCCCCCTTCCTTCCTTCCTTTTCTCCCCGTCCCACCCTCCCCCTTCCTACCTTTTCTCCCCGTCCCACCCTCCCCCTTCCTTCCTTCCTTTTCTCCCCATCCCCCCCTCCCCCCTTCCTCCTACTCCTCCCCTCCTAGCCAGCGAGCCAGACACGCCGATCCCGGGCTAATAAACGAGTCTCTCAGCCTCCCCCGCCCAGCACGAGACAACGAACCGATCCAATTTTCCCGACACCTAAGGCCTGGACGGGGCTGGCCTCGGTCACTCGGCCAACAGGCTGAGTGATACGAGAGGGCGAGGAGGGTGGAAGGGAGGAGGGTAGGTGGAAGGGTGGAAGGGTGGAGGGTAGGTGGAGGGTAGGTGGAAGGGTGGAAGGGTGGAAGGGTGGATGGGGGAGGGTAGGTAGAAGGGTGGAGGGTAGGTGGAAGGGTGGAGGGTAGGTGGAAGGGTGGAGGGTAGGTGGAAGGGGGGAGGGTAGGTGGTTGGGGGGGGGAGGGATGGGTGGAAGGGTGGAGGGTAGGTGGAAGGGGGGAAGGGTGGATGGGGGAAAAGGGAGGGGGGGAAGGTGGAGGGGGAGATGGAAAGGGGGGAGGGTAGGTAGATGGGTGGAGGGTGGTGGAAGGGGTGGAGGGTAGGGGGAAGGGGGGAAAAAGGGGGGAAGGGTGGAACGTAGAGGGAAGTGGAAGGGGGGGAGGTAGGTGAAGGTGGAAGGTGGAAGGTAGGGGGAAGTATAAGGATGGAGGATAGGGGGTAGTGGAAGGGGGGAAGAGGAAGGTAGGGGGGAAGTAGAAGGTAGAAGGAGGGGGTAGGTGGAAGGGTGGGAGGTAGGTGGAGGTGGATGGGTAGAAGGTAGGGTGAGGGGGTAGCTGGAAGACACATTTTCTTTTTGTGTGTGTGTGCACGTATATGTGTGTGTGTGCGTGTATCTCTCTCTGTGTCTCTCTGTCTCTGTCTCTCTCTCTCTCTCTCTCTCTCTCTCTCTCTCTCTCTCTCTCTCTCTCTCTCTCTCTCTCTCTCTCTCTCTCTCTCTCTCTCTCCCCCACAAACATTTTCTTTTTTTGTGTGTGTACACGTTTTGTGTGCGTGGGGTGTATCTCTCTTCTCTCTCTCTCTCTCTCTCTCTCTCTCTCTCTCTCTTTTTCTCTCTCTCTCTCTCTCTCTCTCTCTCTCTCTTTTTTTCATATATTGAAGTTTGTGTATATGTATGTATATATGTGTGTGTTATATATATAAATACATACATACATACATACATACATACATACATACATACATACATACATGCATACATACATATATATATATATATATATACATATATATATATATATATATATGTGTGTGTGTGTGTGTGTGTGTGTGTGTGTGTGTGTGTGTGTGTGTGTGTGTGTGTGTGTGTGTGTGTGTGTGTGTGTGTGTGTGTGTGTGTGTGTGTGTGGAATTTCATTTTGCAATTTAGATTTACAATACAAATATCCAATTTATTGTATAAATTAGTTAAGCTCGTAAAAAAAGAATAACAAAAATTATAAAATTGTGAACAAGATACAATTATTCCATCCAACTCCCAATCTTTCTCTCTCTCTCTCTCTCTCTCTCTCTCTCTCTCTCTCTCTCTCTCTCTCTCTCTCTCTCTCTCTCTCTCTCTCTCTCTCTCTCTCTCCCCTTATTCGCATTTTTTTCTCCTTTATACCGTAACTTTTCGCGTCCTCTCCTTCCTCCCGCGTCTCCTCTTTTTCCTCTATTCAAACTCGTCCTCTTGTCCTCTCCTTCTGTTCGTCTCTTCCTTCTGTCCTTTTTTTTTCCCTTTTCTTTTTCCTTTTCCTCCTTTATTACATCTACACGCACGCTGCCCCGTCTTCCTTCCTTTCGCCTTTCTTTCTCCGCCATTCTTCCCTCCCTCAATTCTTTCCCCTTTCCTTCCCTTCCTTATCCACTCCCTTCCTTCGCTTCCTCATTTTTACCTTCCCTTCCTTCCGTACCCTTTTCTCCTCCTCTTCCTCCCCTCTTCCCCTTCCCCCAACCTATCCCCATTGCCCCAGCCCCGCTCCCCGCCCCTGCCCCCCCCCTACCCCCTACGCTCCTCCTCCCAGCCCGTTTCCTCCTCCCCAACCTATCCCCCTTACTCCCTCTCCCTCCCTCCTCCCCTCCCCCCCTCACACCTCTTCGCTCTTCCCTCTCCCCTCTCCCTCTCCCCCACCCCCAGCTACACGGACACGCCCTCCTCGCGCCGTAAATCAAAAAACGACAATGCTATCTGACTTCTGAAATCACCCACGAGCAATGCCGCCCTTTCTTCCACGACAAAAGGGAGAGACGGAGGGAGGGAGGGAGGGAGCCAGAGGAGAAGGAGGGAAGGGGGAAGGGGGAAGAGGGAGGGAGCCAGAGGAGAAGGAGGGAAGGGGGAAGGGGGAAGAGGGAGGGAATGAAAGAAGGGAGAAGGACGGAGGGAGGAAGCGAGGGGGGAAGGGGGAAGAGAGAAGGAATGGCGGAGAAGGGAGAAGGAGGGAGGGTGGGTGTAAGAGAAATAAAACGAGGGAATGAGAAGGTTGAAAGAGGGAAGGGGGGATAGCAGGGATCAGAAAAAGAGGTATATATGGAAAGAGATACAAAATGGAAGCGAGAGAGAGAGTGTGAGAGAGAGAGAGAGAGAGAGAGAGAGAGAGAGAGAGAGAGAGAGAGAGAGAGAGAGAGAGAGAGAGAGAGAGAGAGAGAGAGAGAGAGAGAGAGAGAGAAGACGATAAACAGGACAAAAGATAACGACGAACAAAGACCTCAAACATCCCCTGACCGTACTTACCCCCCATCCCACCCCCCAGCACCCCCTTACCACCACCCCCACCCCACCGCAGCTCCCCCTTACCACCCACATCCCCTCCCGCCCAAACACACAAAAAAAAATAAATATATAAAAAAGGAGAGAAAAAAAAGTGAAAAAAAGGAAAAAACGGGGCAACAAGTCTCGTGCGAGTTGGCCCCCTGCCCGCCACCCCTTAAAGGCGCGGTGGCCGTTCCCCGGGGGCGCCGCTGCTGACTGGACGCTGACTGGACGCGGCGCCGGTCACTCACTCGCCCCGCCATCGCCGCCCCCGCTGACCGGCCGCCGATAATCTCCGCCTTGTCCTCCGGGTGGATGTGTCTGCCCGTTGGTTTGGTCGTTGGGTGTTCGTTTCTCCGTTGGGGGAAAGGTGGGGGGGGGGGGGTAGATGGAGGGTGGCGAGGAATTGTGGAAAGGAGGTAAACGGGTACACAGATAGATGATCGAGAAAAAAAGAGAAAAGAAAAATATATATATATATATATAATATAGATATAAGAGATATGTATACACACACATATATATTTATTATATATAATATACATATATAAATATATGTATATTTTGATGTAAAGTATGTATATGTATGTATGTATGTATGTATTTTATGTGTATTTATTTTATGTATATGTATATGTATATGTATATGTATATGTATATATATATATATATATATATATATATATATATATATATAGATAGATAGATAGATAGATAGATAGATAGATAGATAGATAGATAGATAGATAGATAGATAGACAGATAGATAGATATACATATATATATATATATATATATATATATATATATATATATATATATATATATATACATATACATACACGTAACATATTCATTTATTTGCATTCATATAAGAGAGAAAGAGAAAGAGAGAGAGACAGCCGACACGAAGAATGACACACCAAACCAAAACAGAAATCTCTCCTCCAAAATCATATCAAACAACAAATGAAAAGAACCGCTCTCCACCGCCACCTCCCCCTCCCCAACCCCCCCAACCCCAACCCCACCCCAACCCCTACCCCCAACCCAACCGTCCCCCCCTACCAACCATCCCACCCCCCCAAAAAAAAAAAAAAAAATATCCACCCCCCAAAAAAATTCATCTGTTATTAAATCCAAGAAACCCATCGCGACCGACTTTTCCAAGGCCGCCTCTTATTGGCTCCTCTTCATACAACACGAGTCATAAAGCCGGCCACTTTACCGTCACTAAACGCGACTTTTATACCCCCTGAAGAGAAAAGAAAAGGGGGCAAAATATCGATGTGAATTTTTTTTCCTCTTTTTTTTTTTTCTTTGAACGGGTTGGGGGGACGGGGGGACGGGGGGTGGGGTGAAGATGGGTGTTATGTTCGGTGGTAATTAAGCGAGCGAAAGGGGTACAGGAGAAAGGAGAATGGGAGGGAAAAGAGGAAAGAGAGGAGAGAGAGGAAAGGGGAAGAAACGACGAGTGGAGAAGGAGATAGAGGGGGAGGAAAGAAACGGGGAGAGAGGAGAGAAAAAGAAAGAGAAAGGGAGAGAGAGAGAGAAGAGAGAGAGAGAGAGAGAGAGAGAGAGAGAGAGAGAGAGAGAGAGAGAGAGAGAGAGAGAGAGAGAGAGAGAGAGAGAGAGAGAAAGACAGACACACTCGAAGAGACAAGAGTCAGAGAGACAGACATACAAAAGAACACAGATACACACAGACAAAACAAAAAAGACAAACGGAAGAGCGAGTGACAGCAAAACTTCAGCGGCCATGAAATAATCGAAGTATCGTTCTGCGTTTACGGGCGGACGTGGCACGACTTCTTCCTCCCCCCACTCCCTGCCCCTCCCCCCCCTTCCCCCCTCCTCGTCGCGCCCGGCCACTCGAAGCGCCGGGGCATCGAGGCTCCGAAGCACGTCCCAAAAACATCTGCAAACAAGCCGTTTACTCGAGACTCTTCAATAAATATTGCTGTGGTGTGAAGGGGAGTGGAGGGGGGAGTGGAGGGAGGGGAGGGGGGGAGCGGGGAGGGGGGGAGGAGGAGGGAGTGGAGGGGGGGTGCAGGGAGGGAGGAGGGAGGAGGGAGTGGAGGGG
>NC_091564.1:4865097-4867597 GCF_042767895.1 Penaeus vannamei | reverse complement strand
ATGAGGAAGAGTTGGGGGAGGGGGAGGGGGAGGGGGAGGGGGAGGATTAGGAGCTAGAGGAGAAAGAGCAGGAGAAGAAGCCGGAGGAGGAGGAGGAGAAGGAGGAAGAAAAGGAGTAGGAGCTGGAGGAGGATGAGGAGGGGAAAAGGAAGGGAAGGAAAGAAGAAAAGAAAGAATGAGAGGAGAATGGGAATAAATGAAAAAAAGATTGAAGAAAGGTAGGAGGAAGGGAAAGAAGAGAATGAGGAAGGGATGAGGACAGAGAGGAAATCGAAAAAAAAGAGGGAGAAGCGAAAAGCAATCAACAGGACGAAAAAAAGAAAACCAAGCCAATCCAAAAATCACGAATATCAACATGGAAGAAAGGAGAAAAAGGACACAAGAAAAAAAACAAAACAAAAACAAACACACAGACAAACAAGAAAAGCAAGCAACACATCACAATCACACCCACTTCAAAACAATCATTACGAAACACTCGCTCGCCGACTCCCACGCAACCCCCCCCCCCCGCACTCACTCGAGCACACGCAAAGAACACGACGCGGCAGAAGTAATCGTAGTAGCATGACGAAGCAACTTCCCCCTGCATGAACAAATAATATGTTGACGAATTATCTCCCTCTAATTATACCGGCGTGTGTTTGTTCGCTTGCTTGTCTGTTTGTTTATCTTGAAGAGGGGAGGGAGGGGGGGGGGACAGAGGGGGGTGGGGGGACTCGTCGTCTTTTGGCCTGAAGACAATTTTTGTTTTGCTTGATTTTTTCTCTCATTTGAATTTCACTTTGAGCTTCGTTCGTGTGTTCTGGCGCCGGTGGGTTTGCATATGTGTATGCGCGTATGTGTATGTGTATGAGTGAATGTATGTCAATGTAAATGTGAATGTGAAAGGGAATGTACGTATATGTGTGCGTGCGTGTATGTGGGTGTATATGTATGTATGTATGTATGTATGTATGTATGTATGTATGTATGTATGTATGCATGTATGTACGTATGTATGCTTGTATGCATGTATGTATGTGACGGGGGCAGTGCGCACGTGTCCGTGTATCTGTGTATGTACGTCCGTCTGTGCGTGTACGTGAAAACAAGCATGCGTGATCTACATATATGTGCGTATAAGCTCGCGTGTACATCTTGTTTTTCCTTTTATTTTTATTCTGAAAATCAATCCATTTCTATCATGATGGCAATCGGATTAAGAAAATTCGTACGATACAAAACGCCAAGGCAATTTACTCTGGCGTGCAATCAATTCAAGTTTGTTTATTTTTTAATTCAATGATTCTAACCTAAAAAAAAAGAAAAAAAATTGCAACATTCATGTATTCACGTACAACAAGAATCAATTCTTTTCCCCTCTTTCTCTCTCTGTTATTGCTCCCTCTCCTTTCTCTTAATCTTTATTGTCTTTCTAACTTCCCCTTTCGCTTGACAATCTATCAAATGCGGACAATGAAAGACACGGCAATAAATTCAAAATCAAAAACACTAACTAGCAAAGGCCATTCTCCCCCTCCCCCCCAACACCGGAAGAACCCCCTCCCCCCTCAGAAGGAACCCCACTGCAGGAGCCCCCCCCCCTCCCCCAATATCGCTCGCATCAACACTTCTCAAACTCGATATATTTTGCAACGAAATTTGTCATTCGAACGGAAATGCGTTCTCTTCTTCTGTTGGTTTGTTTATCTGTTTCTCCTGTTCGGTCTCTTTCTCTCGCTCTCTCCCTTGTTCCCTTCTCCATTCACGCCACTCTTTCTCTTCCCTTTTCTCCTGTTCTTTAACCCTCCTGTCTTTTTCCTTTCCCGTTTCCTTCACGTTCTCTCTTCCAAAAAAAAACACCAACGAAAAATAAACTTTTCTCTCCCCTTTCCTTGCTTCCCTCAATCCCTCTGACGTCCTTCAATCCCTTCTCCTCCGTATCTCCTCTTTCTCCTCCTCCCCCTTCCTCTTTCCCCTTCCTCCTTCAATTTCATCCCTTCCTCCCTCCTTCCTCTTCATCCCTTCCTCCTTCCCCCTTCCTCCCTCCCTCTCCCTCCCTCTCTTCCTCTTCCCCTTCCTCCTTCAATTTCATCCCTCCCTCCTTCCCCTTCCTCCCTCCCTCCCTCCTTCCTCTTCATCCCTTCCTCCCTCCCCCTTCATCCCTCTCCCTCCCCCTTCATCCCTTCCCCCTCCTTCCCATTCCCCATCCTCCCTCTCCCTTCCCCTTCCTCCCTTCCTCCCTCCTTCCCATTCCCCACCCTCCCTCTCCCTTCCTCGCCGACTGACGACCTAGCGGGGAGAGTCGACCGGGGTAAAAGCGCCCCACTGGACTAGGAAGCTTTCTGTATCTGTGCTGCGGACGCTTCAGGGGCTGTAACACCTCTGGCTTTATGGCGAGGGGGGGGGGAGGGAGGCACAGCGGGAGGGGGTAGGGAAAGGAGAGAGGGATAGGAAGGAGGGCGAGTGGGAGGGGGAAGGAGGATCGTGGGAAGGAGGGAGGGAAGGGAATTAATAA
>NC_091564.1:4853434-4860934 GCF_042767895.1 Penaeus vannamei | reverse complement strand
CTGACTTGAGAATTCCTGGAAGGCTTGGCAAGATTTCGGTTCCAGACTTCCCCCCAAAAGCAAGCTCAAACGTTTTTTTTTTTTTTTTTTTTACTCAAATACGAATGATAACTCTATGTGATAAAACATGGGATATTATTGTTGATGATGCTAATTGCAAAAAAAAAATATATATATAAGAGGATTATAAACAACTACAACTATAATAATCACGAGAACAAAATACCGCCACTTCTGTTACTACCATTTTCAATACAAATAAGAATATCTATAATAATTACTGCTAATAAAACTGATACTCCATACGCTAACTACATGTACCGGCAGCAGTAACAAGTCAAAACAAATAGATAACAATCACACAAACACGCTAAAACATGACACATAACCACCACAAATAACAAAAAAATATATATATACGAATTGTGAAGCGAGAATAAATCAACCCACCGACCCTACCTCCCTACCTCCCTACACCCTCCCTACCCCCACCCCTCCCCCTTACCCCCTTCCCATCAAATAGTATTCAGTACTCCGGAATAAAATCTACGGTGTACCACGCCGCGTTTCACATTGCAAAATAAAACTGGACACCGAAATCCTCTCATTCGGGGGGGAGGGGGGGGTCGATCCGACACGCTGCCTCGCTCGCCCTTTAAGCCGCTCTTTAAAGTACTCTGACTGATGGGCAATGACTGGTGTACTTAAGACTGAGGCGACGTGACTAATAGATGTGAAGAGGACGTGAGATGCGTGCCGGAGACCGAAACGAGATGACTAATAGATGTGAAAAGGACGTGAGATATGTATCGGGGACTGAAGCGACGTGATTAATAGATTTGTAAAGTATGTGAAATGACTGAAGTATATCAGAATGGTGGTGAGATGAAGTATTTCAGAATGGCGGTGAGATGACTAAGACTGATGCGAGATAACATGTGACTGATATAGGAGGCTAAATAAAATAATGACTGTGGCTGACATGAGATGGGTTATTTGGGGAATAACATGTCGCATCGCAGTGTAGATAGGGCTATACGGTGTGCAAAATCTGTATACGAATGCACGCCAAAATGGTCGTATATACGAACGGCAAAATGGTCGTATATATGAATGTAGATGTGATGGATATATTCCCGTCCATCCTCTCCCTCTCCCACGCTCTCTCTCTCATTCTCTCTCTTATCATTCCTCTCCCTTCCATTCTCGTTTTCCCCCCTTCCATCCCCCACTGTCCCATTTCGCCCCCCGCCCATCCCGTTTCCTTTCCGTCCGCCCATCGAAAGCCCAAACGCGTACCGAGGTCTGCTGGTCCAGTTGTGGCGTGTGTCCGCCCGCAAATGGCCTGTTCCTTTGGGCCGCCTCGCAGGCCACAAAACCCCTCCCTCTTTTCCTCCTCCTTTTCCCTCTCCCCCTCGTTTCTTATCCCTTTGCTTCTCTTTTCCCATTTCGCACACTGCCCCCCCACCCCCCACCCTCCACCCCCACCCCGACGCATGCTGGGTATGTCCCTCGTGAGAATTATGCGCCAACAGACGGGGGTTTATTTGCATATTTCGCCGTCTTCGTTGGGAGCGATGGCTGCGACAGTGCGGTGCTTACATAGAAATTAGGATTTTTTCCCTTATATCTTTTTAGGAGGGGGGATGGGGGGGACGTCAATTTTTGAAGGAAAGAGGGACGAGAAGAGACAGCGAGAAGATCGACAGGCGGACGCACACGCAGATACACTATACACACACAGACGCACGCAAACGGGCGCGCAAAAAAACACACACTTACGATGGAAAGTGGGAGAGGAAAAGAGAAGAGAGGAAGAGAGAGATATGAGAGTACAGTGGGAGGAGAGAGAGCATTCACAGAGTCCGAGATAAGCAACACAGAAAGCCCATAACAGACCAAAATAAGACCACAGAGAGACCAGCGCCACCGCAATAGGCCATGGCGGTCTGTCTAAGCGAGCCAGTTGAATTCACGTGTCATTTATGGCCACTCCGTAACTTGGGCCGCCGTCAAGTTCAAAGTGACAGAACCAACAGGCTTGTCTTAGCTTACTCTGTGCTTTCCATACTAGAAGGGCCGTGGGAGTGGAGTTCCCAGTATTGTACACTCTCGTGAAAACACATACACACACACACACACACACACACACACACACACACATACACACACACATACACCATCACCACCACCACCTTGTCCTCCCTCAACACCAACCTACCAAGCGTATTTCCAATTTGAAAAAAAGAAATCTGAGACCAATATAACACTACGTTATCCCTTCAGAACAAGCCCAGGACCTGAAATACCACTGCTCCAAAATGCACCTTGAAATGCACTGTAACCAAAGATAGCACTGGAGCCACTGGAAGCTGCACTGAAGCCACCATACATTCTGCATCAGAGGCGGCCGCCCACCCCACCCGCACCTCATCCGAAATGTCAAATGCATTCACTCTGATTAAGAGATCGTGTCCATTATAGCTGGAATCTCTTACATCCTAAGGCGACGATTAATTTACCAAGCTGTAACTGTTAGTGATAATGAGGATGATATGTAATAGAAATGGAAATAAAACTGATAACCATAATAATCATCATGATGGGCAAAGCGATGAAGATAATGAAGATGATATAATAATAATAATGTAATAAAATAACAATAATAATAATAATAATAACAATAATAATAATAATAATAAAAAATAATAATGACGATGAAGATAGTAGAAGTAGTAGTAGTAGTAGTAGTAGTAGTAGTAGTAGTAGTAGTAGTAGTAGTAGTAGTAGTAGTAGTAGTAGTAGTAGTAATAATAATAATAGTAGTAGTAGTAGTAGTAGTAGTAGTAGTAGTAGTAGTAGTAGTAGTAGTAGTAGTAGTAGTAGTAGTAGTAGTAGTAGTAGTAGTAGCAGCAGCAATAACAATAATAATAATAATAACAATAATATGAAGAAAGAAAAGCAACAACAGTACTACTAACTTTCACCATATATTTACACAACAGCACACGTTTTGTACGGGAGATTCCCATATGCATTAGTGCACAGAGTTAAACGGGCAGACAGACAAACGCTCACGCGCACGCAGACTATTCTATCCATCACCAACCATCGCGGAAACCCCTCTTTTTTATGAACCCCGAAATCAAACCCTGACTTTTATCTCCGTTCTGCAAACCAGTTACAGATACAGTTGCATTTGCAGTCGGTACAGTTACATGACTCTCCTCTTCGCTGCAGCATAGCCAATAGTCAGGGAACGTTTAGTGGAGAGAGTAATGAAAGTGGAAAGAAAGGTAATAGAGGGAGAGGGGGAATGGGAAGAACTGACGGAGGTGGAGATGGAGAGGAGGGGAGGAGGAGGGGGAGAAGGGGAAGGAATGGAAGAAATGAAAAGACTAAAAGGAGGGGAGGAGGGGAGGAGGGGAAGAAGAGGAGGAAGAGTTCTTTTTTTCTAATCGTCGTTATAATGATAGAAATAGAACTAATAGTAAGAGCAGTAGAAAATCTAAGTAGTAATAAAAGTAGTAATAGCAGGAGTAACAGCTGTAGTAACAATAATAGTGGCAGTAGTAATAACAGTAATAGTACTAATAGTAGAAAAAGCAGTAGTGGGATAAGGAGCAGTTGCAGTACCCAATGTAGTTTAAAAACGGATATGTTAATCAGTATCCAACAATAACGGATACAATAATCAATAATGTAGAAAATGACAAAGACTATATCAGCCACAAAGACAACGCGGGTGCCCGTGACCATATCACTATCCGATTTGGGGAACTCAAACAAAAACATATGAATAAATACATTAATATGTAAAATTGCTTTAAATAATTTGCTTATGAAGATGATCTGTCAGGTGTAATGAAAATACAGATATAAAAACGCAGTGGGACCTGGTGACACAACATGGCCCTTAGAGGGATACTTTCCAAACGCCAACGAAAATTATCTTAGTGCAAAGCCTGGATAAAACAGTTGCACTTTTTAAATGGCAATAGCAATTAGAGGTCAGCACCACCTGGGACTTCCCATAGACTAGACCAGACTGCAGAAATGACTGGGTAAAAGAACAAAAAAAAAAAAAAAAAAAAAAAATAACCCACCAACAAAGAGAGACAATTAGAGACCAAAGCAGTTTGTACGCATTCACTCAAGGAAAAAAATGCTGGGCCTTCTTACCATAGGCCTATCCACCGCTAGCTAAAGGATGCCACAAGGAAAATATTTCATCCTAACCCTCTCAAGAAAGCGGCAATGTAACGCCCATGAGAGATACAATGGCATAACCACTACGCCCACCAGGGACACTAGCACACAGAAAATTAACTAACATCAGCCCTGAAGACTCACACCGTCGGCCGAAACGAATTAAGTGGAGTTAAATAAACTGCTGCGAATCAAGTCAGCGGTATTAAAAGAGCGCCAGGTAAGACAGGGATAATAATTAAAGACGATGTTGTCTCATCCTTCCCATGAACACGACAGACAGCGGGGGCAGCACACACGAGCGTCCAACTGGCAAACAACCCCACAAGGTAAAGCTACAGATTTATAACATTTACTGATACTATAGTCCTAGGCAATGCTGGTCAGTTTAAGGCTCACCAAGGCATGGGGATTTTCCTCCAATGTCGAGTTATATTTTACTTGTAATTGTAATAACGCTGCAGAAGTGGTGGTAGCGGGGTGCGGCTATAGCAGAGAATCGTAGGACATTTCTAAATCACAAGAATAAAGATAGCAATCGCAATAAAAGGAACAACGTCGCTAACACAAATTATGACAACAACAATAACGATCAACCTAAACAGAAAACATTAACGCAGCACCACCGACAACCATGAGAAAAACAATTTTTAAAAAGTCGCAAAGACAAAAATGCTACAGGAAATTCGTCGCGGCGCTGCAGCAGAGCCAACTCTAATCCCCCTGGAAGGCGAGAGACTGACGACCTATCAAACGACAAATTCATCAAATGAGGCGAGAGGCGAGGCGAGAGGCGAGGCGAGAGGCGAGAGGCGAGGCGAGAGGCGAGGCGAGAGGCGAGGCAAGAGGCGAGGCGAGAGGCGAGGCGAGAGGCGAGGCGAGAGGCGAGGCGAGAGTCGACCAAGGTGCTCGCGGATTCCGGACACGCGGGCGCAGAATTTTCGAACCTCTGTGTCCACGTCATCGGGGAATTAATATTACCAGCTGCAGTTCATAAGCGGAATGAGGAGAGAGGAACTAGAAAAGTGGGTTCAGAAAGAATCCAGAACTGATAGAGGGACTTTTCACGCCATTCCTTTTTCTTTACTGTTTTATGAGGAACGGATTTTCTGGGTGAAGGGGAGAGGTAGGGAGGTAGGGAGGTAGGGAGGTAGGGAGGTAGGGAGGTAGGAGGTAGGGAGGTAGGGAGAGAGAGAGAGAGAGAGAGAGAGAGAGAGAGAGAGGAGAGAGAGAGAGAGAGAGAGAGAGAGAGAGAGAGAGAGAGAGAGAGAGAGAGAGAGAGAGAGCGAGAGCGAGAGCGAGAGCGAGAGCGATGAGAGAGAGAGAGAGAGAGAGAGAGAGAGAGAGAGAGCGAAGAGAGAGAGAGAGAGAGAGGAGAGAGAGAGAGGAGAGAGAGAGAGAGAGAGAGAGAGAGAGAGAGAGAGAGAGAGAGAAGAGAGAGAGCCAGAGAGAGAGAGAGAGAGAGAGAGAGAGAGAGAGAGAGAGAGAGAGAGAGAGAGAGAGAGAGAGAGAGAGAGAGAAAGAGAAAGAGAGAGAGAGAGAGAGAGAGAGAGAGAGAGCGAGAGCCAGCCAGCCAGTCAGCCAACCTGACCGTCAAGCCTTAGGACTACCTTTTTCTACGGAATGAACTATCTCAATGAGCAAATGCGGCGGGAAATCTAAAGCAATATGCAAGTTCTCGGATAAGCAATAAATGGTTGGCGTGGGCATGGTTATAGTGTGAGAATTGCAGACCATTTCAAACAATTTGATAACGAAGTATTGGCAGTACCAGTACCATCTGCCGCATTAGTAGTAGTAACAGAAGCAATGTTAGTAGACAGCACCAACAACAATAATAATCCCCACCTCCACCCTTCCCTCCCTCCTCCCCTCACTTACTTCCCACCTCCACCCGCCCCTTCCCTTCCCCTCCCCACCTCTAACCCTCCATTCACCCCCTTCCCTCTCACATCCCACCTGTAAACTTCCACTCACCCCCTTCCCTCCCCTATCCCGCCTCTCAACCTCCATCCAACCCCTTCCCTCCCCCACCCCATCTCTAAACTTCCACACGGCCTCTTCCCTCCCCCTCTCCCACGTCCCATCTTCACTCGCCTCCAAATCCCGCCTCCACTTCTAAACCTCCACCATCCCCCTTCACCCCCTCCCCCTCTAAACCTCCCCCCCCCCCCGCCCCACCTCTCCACACCAACAGCTGCGGCGGCGGCGGATAATACACACATGCAAACCCGCGGCTTTAAGGCTCGCATAAAAGCGAATAAAGAAATTGTGCGGCGCCCTCAGCTCGCCTTGTCGCCTGAAATATTTACATCATTTGGGGAGCAGGACTTACACGAAATTTCTGGCGAGGTGTTTTACGCGTCTGGCTTCTCCCCTCGTCCGATTCTCCCCTCTCTCTTCTCTCTCTCTCTCCACGTCCCCTTTTCCGCCTATTCTTCTCTCTTGGACTCTTCTAATTCTCCCTCTCCCCTACATCTCCTTTTCCTCTGTCTTCCTTCTCCTTCTCCGTCTCGCTCCCTTTCACATACGTTATCTTTTCTTTATCTATTTGTTTTGTCCTATTTTCCGTTTTCTTTCATTTCTCTTCCTCTTCTCCTAGTCTCCTTATCCCCCCTCCTTCCCTCTTCTTCAACCCTAGACTCTTACATCTTTCCCTCTCTTCTTTGCCAGCTCCTCTTTCTCTCCTCCTATTTCTGTCTCCCTACCTAATTTTCCTATATTTCCTTCCTCTTTTCATCGCCCTCTCTCTTCTCAGCTCCCTGTTTCTCCTCCACCTCTCTCTCATTTATGCCCTCCCCCTCTCTCGCCCTCTACCCCTCCTCCCCTTTCCTTCCTTCCACCCTCATTTTTTTTCTCCCTCTATTCTTTCCTTTCTTCCTTCCTAATCTGAGAGGGTGTATATGCAGTATATACTTGGTTATACATGACTACGTGAATAATAATAATGGATGATGCGGTGGTTATACATAAAAGACACATACACATACCGTACACGTACACCCTCCCATACAAACATACGTATACATACATTCTCTCTCTCTCTCTCTTTCTCTTCTTCTCTCCCTCTTTCTTCTTATTATTCTCTCTCTCTCTTCTATATTAGCTTAATTTCACTCTATATATATATATATATATGTGTATCTGTGTCTCTTCTCTCTCTCTCCTCCTCCTCCTCTTCCTCTTCTTCTTCTTCTTCTTCTTCTTCTTCTTCTTCTTCCTCTCTCTCTCTCCATCGAAATGTCGCACCTTCTCTTTTCTCGGCTCTTTCGCCAAGACCCCCGGCGGAAG
>NC_091564.1:4830934-4833434 GCF_042767895.1 Penaeus vannamei | reverse complement strand
GTAACATTACCCGAGACAATACAAAGGCTCGGGTACTTACAGGGTGGATATTCTGCATGCTGTAACAGCCACGGCGGCACACTAAGTCAGAATAACGGCATGGGATAAACTGCAGGTGGAGCCTCCCAAGACCATACCTTAGGGCGCCTTGTCACGGAATGCTGACAGCACTCGATTGCCTGCTTGCTTGTTTGCTTGCTTGCATCCGCGCTCTTTCTCTATTTCTGTCCCTCTTATTCCCTTCTTACTTTCTCCTTTCTCTTTCTCTCTCTCTCTCTCTCTCTCTCTCTCTCTCTCTCTCTCTCTCTCTCCCCCCCCTTCATTCTTCCGCATAGTATGCATATATACGCCAGTGATTGTGCCACACACTCGCCGCCGATATGTCTGATTTATGAAAGCTGTCGCGAGAGTGTACGAGGTTCGCCATTTTCTTTCGGGTGCCATCCATCTGCGGTTCGCATTCCCGTGCCAGACAACCGTGGCACCGCAAAGGAAAGGGGGGAACTTTTCCTCTGATAATGAGACAAGAAAAAAATAAATAAGTAAATAAAAATGGGAAAAGAAAAGAGAAGAGAACGGGGGGAAAATGAAGCCAAGTTGACCAAGTGTAAACAAAAGTTCTATCCACCTGCAATCAGCTTCAAAACAACTAACAAACAGATTCGAGTGAGTGAAATAAACAGGGGACTGAGGTGTGCGACAACAGACAAACAAAGGCAAGGGTCACTGTTTACAACGAATAGGGGGGAAGGTCGAAAGTGGTGGGAGGGGGGAGATGGAAAAGACAAGCATAATAAGATAAACACAAACAACAGGGTCTTGAAAACAGAGGCCGTCACCTCCACCTGCTTCTCCCCCACCTGCCCCGAAGTCAAGAGCCAGGTAAATGCTTGTGCGTGTGGCTCTGCCGCTTGTCACACGCACTGCCATGTCACCTATGAACAACAATGCCCAGGCTACTCCCTTCCCCTTCCTCCAACCTCCTACCCTCTCCCCCTGCCTCCTCCCCCTCCGCCCCCGAAGATATGTGTATAAATAACTGTCCCTTTTCAACTGGCGCCCCTGTGTGTGTAAGGCACGACGTCTCTCGCAGTCGCCGCTCAGACCAAACACTTCCATATTCAAATCGGGTTAGAGCAATAGGAAAAACACGGCACGAGCACCTGCCTCCTCTAGCCGACCCCATTGTCCGCTTTGAGGTTCATTATCCCCTCAAACACTTGACTCTCCCCCCGCCCCTTCTCTCCCTTCCCCTCCCCCGCCGTTTACCCCATTCCCCTCCTTCCGCTCTCTTCCCTCCCTCCGTTCCTTCCCCTTTCCTAAAGACCACTCCAGGACCCTCCCCATCCCCCACACTTGACTCACCCTCCATTACCTTCCCCTCACTCAACCCATTAGCCCCCCTAAGTAGTCAGGAATCTCCTCACTCCGGGACCATCTCCCCCTGTGTGTACACGAGGCCCATTCCGCCACGCGAAGCATAACCCTCAAGACAAGATTATTTTAGCTTTACTTACAAACACTAACGTGCGTAAGTGCGTAGGCCAGTACCCTCCTACAATGTACACTCCGAACTCCTGTCGTAACACATAAAAAATAATAATGAAATAAACATTAGTGCATCAACATCGACACAAAAAAAAGACATAAATTGGTTAAAAAACAAAACAATAACGGCCAATAATAAATATATAAGAAATACAACACACAGCCCTCAGATACCAGGAAGTCGTAACATTTCTATCGCTAATCACATATTCTGCGACGACCAGCGTGTGTGTATCCATCTGGCCCTCCGAGGCACACTAACCAGAGCAGACTGTAACGACCCTGCGACCCCGTAAACTAATAAGCGGCGGTGGAAGGGGACAGCCACGTTAGGTGAGCACGGTGTTAGGCGCGACCGCATACATACCAACACACACACACACACACACACACACACACGCACTTACATATACATGCACACACACACATAGACAGACTGACACACACACACACACACAGATGCATGAAAAGAGACGGAGAGGATAGCCAAAAAGACAGACAGACAAGTAGGTAGGGAAACATACAAATAGACAGAAAAGCAAGTAGAGCGCGCGCGCGCGCGCGGGAGAGAGAGAGAGAGAGAGTCGAGTAAGAGGAAGAGTAAAGTAGAGGTGGCACGGGGGTTATAAAGTGAGGGGTGGCCCCGTTGTTTTGCCGTGGGATGTGCGCAGAGGAGGAGGAGGAGGACGACGACAAGGAGGAGGAAAAGGAGGAGGTAGAGGAATAGTAGTAGTAGTAGTAGTAGGGGGATATGGAGAAGGAGGAGGAGGAAGAGAAGGAGGAGGAAGAGGAAGAGGACAAGGAGGAGGACGAGAAGGAGAAGAAGGAGGAGGAGGAGAAGGAGAAGGAGGTGGAGGAGGAGAAAGAGGAGAAGGAGGAGGTGGAGGATGTGTCATGTGAGGCACAGTGCCAGCCCTTGTATTCATTCACATCTCTAATCCAACGAACCACG
>NC_091564.1:4823434-4825934 GCF_042767895.1 Penaeus vannamei | reverse complement strand
CTGCATACAATAACCTTTTAAAAATCTTCCATGCTCTAACAGGGAGAACAAAGATCGTTTCCTACGACCGAGTGAACAAAAATGTTTAATCAATTTCCTAGGTTAGGGAGCGAGGTAACGGTCATAACTAGTGCATTCCTGGTGCATCTGTTTTTTTTTATCTTTATGCTTCGTATTTACATAAGTATCATCTGAAATCCATTACGTTTCTCCATATGGCATACATCGAATCCCTCAACAAAATAACCTATTCACATGTTCTCCACCCTTACTGAAGTCATTAAATAGGCCTACAAAATTTTGAACGTCTGCCCCGTCCCCCCCTCCCCCCCTCGCCCAACACACTCTCCTCGCTCTCCAAACTAACGTCTAAATGCAGCAATTAAATCATCCTCGCTAATTGGAGTCCCTGAATTATGGTTTCCCTCGCCGAAGTCAAGGCAGCGGGACTTCTATACGAACACCGATATAAAAAAAAAAACGTTAAGCGTGAGAGAGAAAAAAATGGCGGGAAGAAGGAGGTATTCAGGTAAGAATTAATAAAAAATGAAAAATAAAAGTTTCCAATAATTTTTCTTCCCTTGTAAGATCTCGAGTC
This sequence comes from Penaeus vannamei, assembly GCF_042767895.1. Taxonomy (NCBI): domain Eukaryota; kingdom Metazoa; phylum Arthropoda; class Malacostraca; order Decapoda; family Penaeidae; genus Penaeus; species Penaeus vannamei. The sequence continues at coordinate 4,825,336 of NC_091564.1, read as the reverse complement.
ATAGAAGGATGGAATTCTTTATTTCCTCTGAAAGAACTTTTCATGACTTTTGAAAATGGAGGGAGAGTGAGGTAAAGGGGGGGGGGAGAGGAAGAGGGAGGAGGGCGAAGAAATCCCGACATATTTTCGAGAACAGCGACGTGACTGCTGGCAAAGAAAAAAAAAAAGAAAAAAAAAGATAGAGAAGTGCTTGCGGCTGTGTTTAAAGTTTATGGAATGCGCTGTCAGCAACACTCTATGGCCGGAGCGTGTATGAGCATGTGTCTTCGCATATTAACATGTTAAAGTCGTGTATGGTAATGCAGCTCTTTCTGTGACGTATGCATGTGTCTTTTACCGCGCTAATAGTTGTAACTTTGTTTGAGTATGTGTATGTGTGGGGGGGAGGGGGGAGGCGAGAGTGTGAGTTTTAGTGTGAGTGAGTGTGTGGGTGTGTGTGTGTGTGTAAGAGGGAGTGTGTGAGTTTGTGTATATAAACATGTGCGAGTGTACATGTGTCCGAGTGCGAGTGTACATGTGTCCGAGTGCGAGTGTACATGTGTCCGAGTGCGTGTGTATGTGTATGCGTGTGCGTGTATGAGTGTATGTGGGTGATTGCATATATATGCGCGAATAAGTGCGTGAGTGGGTGTATCTGTGTGTATGTGTTAGTATGCGTGTGTGCGTGTATGCATATATGTATCCTATGCGTGTGTGTGTGTGCGTCCTTGTTTAATATACGTTACATGAACATGTGCTCATGTATGCACGTATAAGAGCATGTATGTGTGCGTGCGTCCGGTGCCGAACATGCCCCGGAGCTTGTATAGGCTGCACAGGCGGACGTGCAACAGTGCAACAACCCGTTCGGATTCCCCAGCGGCGCCATCAGACTCCGCTTCGGAAAAAGGTAGAGCGATAAAGCGTGCCGACTTCAAACCCTTCTGGCGTGACTGCTAACTACTCTCCCCGCCCGGATATAAAGCCAAACGTTTTGCCTTTTACTTACTTTCCGTTGGTCTGTTGCTGTTTCCCACCGTTGCTGCTTCCACTGTTGCTGCTGCTGTCACCAGCGCTGTTGCTGTTAGACTGCGGCGAGATCTTGCCTGCAAGTGCATTCAGGCTGCTCAGGCTATTGAGAACGCTGTTGTCTACAGTAGCCATCCCTCCAACTCTTGCTCGGGCCGCTAAGATACCTTTAACCTGCTTACGCAGTCAAAATTGCTCCAACCAAAAGCACAAACAAGCACTGCCAGACAGAAATAGCTACGTATAGCTATACCTTGTAAGTGCACCAGTATCTTCTTACAAATAGCCAAGCACTCTGCAAACGCACAAGGGGACTGCGGCGTTTAGAAGAGAAAAATCTCGCCGTAGCACACTGGACGAGCACCGCGAGCTGGCCTGTGCAGGGGAGCGAGGGGAAAAGAACCTCACGTCAACACTTCTCCATAAGCACTAACCGGTTGTGTGTATCTGCCAGCCAGGCCAACCCCCGCGCATGCGCTCTCGCCGCCCGGCCACGCTTTACAACACGCTCGTTTACCGTGTTTATTTTCGAGGGCTTTTTGAGACACGATTTCACACACACATGCTTCTGTTCGTCTGGCTCGTCTTGTGCGTCTCCTCACTCCGAGAAGGGAGAAGAGACCACAGAGAAAGAGCGAAAGGCCACCGAATGTATAATGAAATAGGAGTCTATGGTGGATGCCGAGCGCGCCACTTCGCACACGCTCCAGATAAGATAGCGAACTCCACCAAGAGTCTCCCACTCACACGCGCTCTACCTTATTTCTTGATCTAGGTGAAACTTGGGGAGGTCTTTGTTCTATGGAAATGAAGTTTGTAATGTTGAGATTGGGGAATGTTTATTTATGTGTCTGTTCGAACTTGTGCAATCGGCTTGGCTCTCGATTTGTTTTT
>NC_091564.1:4810034-4812534 GCF_042767895.1 Penaeus vannamei | reverse complement strand
CTGCTCAGTCAGTGACATATCTTCTCAGTCAGTGACATATCTGCTCAGTCAGTGACATATGTGCTCAGTCAGTGACATATGTGCTCAGTCAGTGACATATGTGCTCAGTCAGTGACATATGTGCTCAGTCAGTGACATATGTGCTCAGTCAGTAACATATGTGCTCGCTCAGTCATTTTACCCAAATCTTCTCTCAGTCAGTTGATGACACATCTGCTCAGTCAGTGACATATCTGCTCAGTCAGTGACAAATCTTCTCAGTCAGTGACATATCTGCTCAGTCAGTGACAAATCTTCTCAGTCAGTGACATATCTGCTCAGTCAGTGACAAATCTTCTCAGTCAGTGACATATCTGCTCAGTCAGTGACAAATCTTCTCAGTCAGTGACATATCTGCTCAGTCAGTGATAATCTTCTCAGTCAGTGACATATCTGCTCAGTCAGTGACAGAAATCTTCTCCAGTCAGTGACATATCTGCTCAGTCAGTGACAAATCACAGTCAAGTGACATATCTGCTCAGTCAGTGACATATCTTCTCGGTCAGTGACATATCTTTGCTCAGTCAGTGACATGCATGTGCCTGGCCAGTCAGTGACATATGTGCTCAGTCAGTGACAAATCTTCTGTCAATGACAAATCTTCTCAGTCAGTGACAAATCTTCTTAGTCAGTGACATATCTGCTCAGTCAGTGACATATGTGCTCAGTCAGTGACATATGTGCTCAGTCAGTGACATATGTGCTCAGTCAGTGACATATGTGCTCAGTCAGTGACATATGTGCTCAGTCAGTAACATATGTGCTCGCTCAGTCAGTGACAAATCTTCTCAGTCAGTGACATATCTGCTCAGTCAGTGACATATCTGCTCAGTCAGTGACAAATCTTCTCAGTCAGTGACATATCTGCTCAGTCAGTGACAAATCTTCTCAGTCAGTGACAAGTCAGTGACAAATCTTCTCAGTCAGTGACATATCTGCTCAGTCAGTGACAAATCTTCTCAGTCAGTGACATATCTGCTCAGTCAGTGACATATCTGCTCAGTCAGTGACATATCTGCTCAGTCAGTGACAAATCTTCTCAGTCAGTGACATATCTGCTCAGTCAGTGACAAATCTTCTCAGTCAGTGACATATCTGCTCAGTCAGTGACAAATCTTCTCAGTCAGTGACATATCTGCTCAGTCAGTGACATATCTGCTCAGTCAGTGACATATCTGCTCAGTCAGTGACATATCTGCTCAGTCAGTGACAAATCTTCTCAGTCAGTGACATATCTGCTCAGTCAGTGACAAATCTTCTCAGTCAGTGACATATCTGCTCAGTCAGTGACAAATCTTCTCAGTCAGTGACATATCTGCTCAGTCAGTGACATATCTGCTCAGTCAGTGACATATGTGCTCAGTCAGTGACATATGTGCTCAGTCAGTGACATATGTGCTCAGTCAGTGACATATGTGCTCAGTCAGTGACATATGTGCTCAGTCAGTGACAAATCTTCTGTCAATGACAAATCTTCTCAGTCAGTGACAAATCTTCTTAGTCAGTGACATATCTGCTCAGTCAGTGACATATGTGATCAGTCAGTGACATATGTGCTCAGTCAGTGACACATCTGCTCAGTCAGTGACATATCTGCTCAGTCAGTGACAAATCTTCTCAGTCAGTGACATATCTGCTCAGTCAGTGACATATCTGCTCAGTCAGTGACATATCTGCTCAGTCAGTGACAAATCTTCTCAGTCAGTGACACATCTGCTCAGTCAGTGACATATCTGCTCAGTCAGTGACAAATCTTCTCAGTCAGTGACATATCTGCTCAGTCAGTGACAAATCTTCTCAGTCAGTGACATATCTGCTCAGTCAGTGACAAATCTTCTCAGTCAGTGACATATCTGCTCAGTCAGTGACAAATCTTCTCAGTCAGTGACATATCTGCTCAGTCAGTGACAAATCTTCTCAGTCAGTGACATATCTGCTCAGTCAGTGACAAATCTTCTCAGTCAGTGACATATCTGCTCAGTCAGTGACAAATCTTCTCAGTCAGTGACATATCTGCTCAGTCAGTGACAAATCTTCTCAGTCAGTGACATATCTGCTCAGTCAGTGACATATCTGCTCAGTCAGTGACATATCTGCTCAGTCAGTGACATATCTGCTCAGTCAGTGACAAATCTTCTCAGTCAGTGACATATCTGCTCAGTCAGTGACAAATCTTCTGTCAATGACAAATCTTCTCAGTCAGTGACATATCTGCTCAGTCAGTGACATATCTGCTCAGTCAGTGACAAATCTTCTCAGTCAGTGACATATCTGCTCAGTCAGTGACAAATCTTCTCAGTCAGTGACATATCTGCTCAGTCAGTGACAAATCTTCTCAGTCAGTGACATATCTGCTCAGTCAGTGACATATCTGCTCAGTCAGTGACATATCTGCTCAGTCAGTGACATATCTGCTCAGTCAGTGACAAATCTTCTCAGTCAGTGACATATCTGCTCAGTC
>NC_091564.1:4802534-4805034 GCF_042767895.1 Penaeus vannamei | reverse complement strand
GGAAAACCTAGGGAGAAAGTTAGAGAGATAAACGAAAAAAGACAAAGAAAACGAAAGAAAACTTGAAAAAAGAAGAAAGTTCAGACGTCAAGCAACTGAGAGACAGCCCGAGAAGTGAACAGCGAGAGAAAAAGAGAAACACGGAAAGAAAAGCTAGGGGAAAAAGTTAGAAAGAAAGATAAACGAGAAAAAAAAAGAAAGCGAAAAAGACAAACAAAACAAAAGAAAAGAAACTTAAAAAACAAAAAACAAAAACAAAACAAACAAAAATTGAGACGTCAAGCAAGATCCCTGCATCGACAGAGGCAGCGCAGGGGGACGGACCGAGAAGTATCATGAGCGAGAAAAAGGAAACATGAGTGAGAGAGAAGGAACTAGACACAAACAAAACCGAAAGAAAACTTAAAAACAGAAAAAAAAGAAACTGAGAGACAGGCCGAGAAGGGAACAGCGAGAGAAAAAAGGAAAGAAAGATAAATGAAAAAAAGAAAAAAAAAGGCAAAAAAGGACTAAAAGAAGAAAAAGAAAACAAAAAAACTTAAAAGAACAGAAAAAAAAGTTGAGACGCCAAGCAAGACCCCCTGTGCATTGAGAGCAGCGCAGGGGGACGGACCGAGAAGGGAACAGCGAGAGAAAAAGGGAAACAGAGAGAGGAAAATAGAACGATAAACAAAACGAAAGAAAACTTAAAAATAGAAAAAAAGAAACAGAGACAGGCCGAGAAGGGAACAGCGAGAGAAAAAGGAAAGGAAAGATACAAACGAAAAAACAAAACAAAAAAAAAAAAACAAAAAACGAAAAAGAAAAATAGCAAAAAGAAAAAACAAAAAACTTAAAAGAACAGAAAAAAAAGTCGAGACGCCAAGCAAGATCCCCTGTGCAATATGAGAGCAGCGCAGGGGACGGTAACTGAGAAGGGGAACAGCCGAGAGGAAAAGGGAAACAGAGAGGAAAATGCAGAGAGCAACGATAAACAAAACGAAAGAAAACTTAAAAACAGAAAAAAAAGAAACTGAGACAGGCCGAGAAGGGAACAGCGAGAGAAAAAAGGAAAGAAAGATAAACGAAAAAACAAAACAAAAACAAAAACAAAACAAAAAAAAGAAAAAAAAAAAAAAGCAAAATCAAAAAGAAAAAAACTTAAAAAAATTTTAGAAAAAAAGTTGAGACATGAAAGCAAGGACCCCTGTGCATTGAGCAGCGCAGGGAGGACAATTCAAAGAAGGGAACAGCGAGAGAAAAAGGGAACAAGCGAGAGATAAAATAGAACGATAGCGAAACAAAAATTGAAAGAAAACAAAAAAACAGAAAAAGAAACTGAGAGACGGGCCGAGAAGGGAAGCAAAGGAGAGAAAAAGGAAGAAAGATAAAACGAAAAAAGCAAAAACAAAAAAGACAAAAAAAAAAAAAAAAAGACAAAAAAAACAAAAACTTTAAAAAAAGAAAGAAAAAACAAAAGCAAAAAAACTTAAAAAAACAAAAAAAAGTTGAGACGCCAAGCAAGACCCCCTGTGCATTGAGAGCAGCGCAGGGGGACGGACCGAGAAGGGAACAGCGAGAGAAAAAAGGAAACAGAGAGAGGAAAATAGAACGATAAACAAAACGAAAGAAAACTTAAAAACAGAAAAAAAAAGAAACTGAGAGACAGGCCGAGAAGGGAACAGCGAGAGAAAAAAGGAAAGAAAGATAAACGAAAAAACAAAACAAAAACAAAAACAAGAAAAAAACGAAAAATAGAAAAAAAAGTTGAGACGCCAAGCAAGACCCCCTGTGCATTGAGAGCAGCGCAGGGGGACGGACCGAGAAGGGAACAGCGAGAGGAAAAGGGAAACAGAGAGGAAAATAGAACGATAAACAAAACGAAAGAAAACTTAAAAACAGAAAAAAAAGAAACTGAGAGACAGGCCAAGAAGGGAACAGCGAGAGAAAAAAAGGAAAGAAAGATAAACGAAAAAACAAAAACAAAAACACAAACAAAAAAACGAAAAAAAAGAAAAACAAAAACAAAAAAACTTAAAAAACAGAAAAAAGAGTTGACACGCCAAGCAAGACCCCCTGTGCATTGAGAGCAGCGCCGGGGGACGGACCGAGAAGGGAACAGCGAGAGAAAAACGGAAAGAAAGATAAACGAAAAAAAGAAAAACAAAAAACAAAAAACTTAAAAAAAACAGAAAAAAGTTGAGACGTTGCCAAGCAAGACCTGTGCACATTGAGATGCAGCGCCGGGGGACGGAATCCGAAGGGAAGAACAGCAGAGAGAGAAAACGGGAAAGAAAGATAAACGAAAAAAAGAAGAAAACAAAAAACAAAAGCAAAAAAACTTAAAAAAACAAAAAAAAGTTGAGACGCCAAGCAAGACCCCCTGTGCACTGGGTGCAGCGCCGGGGACGGATAGAGAAGGGAACAGCGAGAGGAAAAGTAAAAACGGAGATAAAAATAAGAACGATAAACAAAACGAAAGAAAACTTAAAAACAGAAAAAAGAAACTGCGCAGACAGGC
>NC_091564.1:4767534-4772534 GCF_042767895.1 Penaeus vannamei | reverse complement strand
ACTTTGGGAAAGGCAGACTAGGATTTAATTTACTCTGACCCGCTGTTATTTCAAGGATTACAGGATTTCGGATTTCTGTCGAGAGAATTCGGTAATAAAGCAATAGCGGCGCTGAGCACTGGTCAGCGAGACCCAGCGATTAAAACGAATACAGGTGTGTGAGCAGGTGTGACATAGTTTGAACACGTGGCCAGTTGGTCATTCGCTCATCATCAAACTCTACCCCTGACTGCCCCGTATGGTCACCAAAGCCTTTCAGCATTTACGGAAATTCTTTTTGCGAGATGTCACCGATAAAATAATAATGTTGTGCGGTTATTTTTAGCACATGGGCAATTTACCTTGATAATATCTGACATGCCACAAATAACGCACGAGAGTGTTATCAATCCGCAACAGTATAGTAAAATACACACATTTCTCTCCTATTACATACGCCCCCTCTCCGATTCCACACTTTTCTTTCCCCTTCTCACACTCTCCGTCTATACATCGAGACAGCTATCCCACCTACACCTGCAGAAGTCAGAGCCGGCTCCGACCTCGATCACCTGAGCAATAGAGATTTATCCTCAGTCCTTCCCCTTTCCCCCTCCCCTACCCACTTCCTTTCTCTCTCCTTCCCCCTCCCATCACCCCCTCCTTTCCTCTTGCCTCTTCTCCACTTCCTCATCCTATCCCTTACCCACTTTCCTCCTCTCTCCTTCCCCTCCTATCACCCCCCCTTTCCTCTTCCCTCCTCTCATCCCCTTACCTCTTCCCTCCTCTCCCCTAGCCACTTTCCTCCTCTCTCCTTCCCCCTCCTATCACCCCCCCTTTCCTCTTCCCTCCTCTCACCCCCTTACCTCTTCCCTCCTCTCTCCTTCCTCCTCCTATCACCCCCCCCTTTCCTCTTCCCTCCTCTCAGCCCCCTTACCTCTTCCCTCCTCTCCCCTACCCACTTTCCTCCTCTCTCCTTCCTCCTCCTATCACCACCCTCTTTCTTCCCTTCTCTCCCCTGCCCCCTCCTATCCTCTCTCCTTCCCCCTCCTTTCCCCCCCCTCTCCTCTCCCCTCCCCCCCCTCCCCTTGTCATCACCCGTGGGGGTCACGCGATTTAGCAAAGTCAGTAATTTCGGATTTCGACAGATTTGGTGCAAAGGGAATTCACATCCAGCGAGCAAACGTGCCTTTTACCTGTAGAATCTATGCACTACGTTTTGAGGAATTAACAGATACGACAGAGAAAAGAAAGACAGATAAGAAAGAAAACGGAGAAAAGATGAAAAACATATTTCATATCGTCCTAACGTGTTTAGGGTTAGCTACAACCAACAGCTGAAGTCGGCTGATGAAAAATTATAACCATAAGGATGAGTGAAGTTGTGAAGTTTGTGTATATATAAATCGAAAACCTTACCTAGACCCTCCTACCCCCCCTCCCTCCCCCCGCCTCTGCCTTCTCTCCGCCCACACCCAGATGTTTGCAGTTTACAGAATTTTCTTTTTTCTTTTTTTCGATGGTTAAGTCTGACATTTCCCGAGTAACAGTCTAATGACTACAGGAAATAACGGACTCTGCGGTATGTAGACTGTATTACACTTGTTTTCATACGTTCATCAGTATTTCTAGGTGGAAAATACAATGGTTTCGAGAAAAGTATTTAACAACACATTTCAAACAGGCAGTTTCAAGCCCATTTGATTGTATTGCGGTTAAAGTGCAAGAAATGTATGTTACTCAAAACGCAAGTAATCGATGTTATCACCAATACGAGTGCAATACCAAGAAAATTACTTTCCACAAGTTGAATATCATTAATGATCATCCAACAGACAAATCAAATCGCCGAAGTCATTACTCATCACTAAAAACGCATGAAAAGAAAAAATCTGAAACGAATGTCAATTATCACTTTCTGTGTCAATTCATGTTCATATTCAGATATTAACTTTTCCATCTCCGCATCTACAAGAGCGCGTGGATCTTCTCGTTCACTAAAACGGGGTTGAGACATCGAAGTGAACACCTGCTCTCCGTCGATGTTCCTGCGATCGATATTATATCAGGACTGATGATGTAGGTCTATTTACTTTCTTCTCTTGCCTCTCATGCACTTAATACGTCGATGTTTAACGTAGCTAGGGTGGACACGGTATGGACAGATGCCCCGTAAATGTGTGGGTGGAAGTAGTACAGTGGTTGGCGTCTGTGTCCTTTTTTTCTAGAGATGGGGAATTTTGGATTGAGTTGCACTGGGATTTGAATTCACTCCATCTGTATCATGATTTCGAAACTTTCCACTTGGAGTAGGTAGTATGAATATAGTAGTATTCATCAGTTTTCTGCGATATGTATTCATCACTTGTTTTCAAATTCACCTCACGAGTAAAACACTTTATCTTTCTCAATAACATCACCATTTCAGTCCGTTTCACAATTCTCATCGTCACTTCTTAAACCAAAAAATCCCGCACGAGACCGCCCCAAACATGAAATCCACATCTCCACCCCTTATCCACCTTCCGGTCCAACCACCTTGGGCATCTGCTCCATCAACAACGTCCTTCTGGCGAGAGTTTCCCGAGGTTGCTTACTTACCTCGAAGTGGCAGGTCTGTCGAAAGGGCTTTTGGAGAACATGGCCACGACACAGAATAGGGAGAAGCACGGACGATGTCGATAAAAAGGTAGTGCGGACGTAGACGAGAGACGCGGCACAGGCACACACACTACAGCTACACGTTGGCTAAACAGCTGACTGCTAAGAGTGACATCAGGTTGCCTACACCTGGTGCCACGCTGGTTATTTATACACCGGCGCGCCCACTTCTGCGTCCCTTACCCGGCGTTATATCATATTCAGAAGACAGTTTAGCGATGCCTTAAATGCGAGAACAGTACAGTGGGATTTGTTTCGAAGAGAAAATATCTGCGACGCCGACACGCCGGCCGCCGCCGAGAGTTGGCAGCGCAGCATCGCTCTATTTACAGCCTATTCCTATGTATAGCGAGTGAAGACCAATGCCAGCTCTTAGGCCCGAGGTTGGCACTCAGCTTACAAGACTTGTCCGTTTGTCATATGCCCCGGCATGATCATAAAGACCCATAGACATACGATTCACCTGCCGGCTTCTCGGCGAGGCTGCGTAACTTCCTCCGGATCCGGAATTCCAACCTTGTGCTCGGAAGGAGGTCGCGTGACTGTTTCTTCTTCGTAGACTCCGTACTTTTTGTTGTTTTCTTTAATTGTAATACATTTTGTTATACTTACATGTACATCGTTTGCCTCCAACAGTTCTTACTATAAAAAATCGTAAAACTTGCCAAAACCAAAAGGTAATTCTGTTGTCTCGGAACGTGGTTCGATACCGTTATTGACAATGCATTGCAAGAGACAATAGAAGTATTGGCAAGATGTTATTGGTCAGTCTGGATAATGAGGGCGGAGCGATGAGAACTACGCTATTATGAATATAACATGTTCTTTTTATTATGAACTTGGAAGCTTATTGTGATTTAACCTAACTTTTAAAATACTTGTTACACTATTAATGAGAAAAGTTAACAGGCAACTAATTAATTTAACAACTTTTATCTACCTTCCTTCACATGAAATTTTGTAATTACCTAAATAATTTATTTTAGTAATTTGCTGATAATTCCCCCAAAGCACTTCCTCAGCGAAGGTCCGTCTTGGGGAGGAAGGGAAAAGCCTCAAGCTCCTACAACAATGAACCTAAATTTACCCAATGAATGAGCCGCGACCACCTGCGTGATTGCCGAGGACGCTACACCTGTCTGCGTAAAGATACACCGTGCTTGTATTTGTGTTTTTGTCTACGACCTTTTTTCGAGAAGCCTCTTTTGTTTTCGTTTGTTGTTCTTTTTTTGCGGGGGGGGGGGGGCTTTGTTGCTGAGATTCTGCTGGTGTTTCCTCTGAGGCAGATTCAGAAATCTGTTTTCAGATGTAGTTGTCGGTTCATCGGTTATGTTTTGAAATCTATATTAACGTTCTGTGCGAGGTTCTGTTTGTGAAACCAAGTGTAGTATTTTTTAAAGCAGTTTATGCAAACGTTATGTCCTTTGTTTCTGTTTGACACAGAAGTTAACCCTGTTAATTCTAGCATTTATTTCACAGTGGAAATGCCTTTTTATTGTTAATTTGAAATTTCACGAGAGAACACAAGAGTTTAGATGTATAAGCCACATGTGAAACTTTTGCTTTAGGGAAGCATTCAAAGTTCTTGTACACGAACACGCACACACATATACATACATAAACATCAACAAGCACGCACGCACATCAACATACACGCGCTCACACAAACACACACGCACGTACACAAACACATACACATACACGCAAACACATGTAGGCCTATATGATTATATATATATATATATATATATATATATATATATATATATATATTATGTTTTTGATAGAGATATACACAATTCCCTCAATTTTGAAGTTCATAACAGCTTTGCCAATGTGTGACCCACTAGTTTCGACTTTTGTATTCAAAACAGTATTCATATTGACTAGTGTTTCGGATACAAGAATTCAAGATGGCGGTTCACGCTTGGCAACGCAATTTAGTGAACTTGGAAGTGATGTGTGTATGCAAGGGGCGGGGGGTACGTGTATATGTATTGTATATATCTTTACATATGCGTATCATTTCTTTTTTAAATGTTAATATGCTATTGGTAATGAGAATCTGAAGTAAGATGCATCAAGGTGAAAAATACACTATTTTTCCATTTTTTTGCGTAATGTCACGAATCTTTTTTTTTTTTTTTTTGTATTTTACGTTTTTTTTTATCAATGGTCTAATTAGACGCCATAATAGTTACAGATTTAACTGACAACATGTCTGTCCTTGTTGACATACGTCTGATTGATACGCTTTATACATATATATATCTCGGTTTTTGATAATTTTAATTAACCTGATGTGACCAGAGATTAACTTTATTGACACTTTCAAGACTTGTGATGTCGATAATCTCTCT
>NC_091564.1:4742534-4755034 GCF_042767895.1 Penaeus vannamei | reverse complement strand
TTCAAGCAGGAGTTCGCTATGTACAACCAGCCCTTCCCACTTGGTCTCTAGAGTGAGTCATGATGAGTATATACATGCCCGCCATGAAGGGTAGGCTTTCCATGACAGCTCTAGCCATGCCCAATTTTCCTGCGAACTCCACTTCCCCACAGAAATATATATCCGGTATATACAATATACAGAATTTACTGAATATACAAGCACTTCTCTCTTTTGCTATTTGTAAGAAATAGAAGAAGAAGAAGAAGAAGAAGAAAGGATCATATAACAACAGTCTTAATATTTCAAAGTTCCAGATTCAAAAATAAAGATTTTATCAAACATTTGTTATTTGGCCACAGATGTAATTTGTGGCCAAATGAAACATACTACTACTACTGTTATCACTACTACTACTATTACTTCTACTACTACTACTCTACTACTATTACTGTAACTACTGAATCTATTACTTCTACTGCAACTAATGTAACTACTGAATCTATTACTTCTACTGCAACTAATGTAACTACTACTACAACTTCTGCTACTGCTGATACTACTACTCTTGCTACTATTACTACTACTACTATGACTATACTGTACTATACTACTAGTTCTATTGCTGTTTATACTATTACTCCTACTGCCACCCCTATACTACTTCTATGACTACCTCTAGCTACCATGGCTACTACTACTATGACTACCTCTAGCTACTATGACTTCTACTATGACTACCTATAACTACCACAGCTCCTACTACTATGACTATCTCTAGCTACTATGACTTCTACTACTATGACTACCTCTACTGCTACTACCACTACCACCACCAATGATGCTGATGCTTCTATTATTACAAAAATTGGAAGCCACCTAATAATATGTTCAAATTCTTTACCTGTTTCCTGAGCCGATCAATTTCAGTGTCCCTTTCCTGAAGCCTTGAAGATAAGTTGACTTTTTGTCTTGTTAATTCTTCATGAGCACATCTCATTTCCTGGACAATGGGCAATAACCAGACAAAATGAAGAAAATGAGTTTGTGTAAAAATCAAAAGAAACGTCATAAATGTCAATCGACCACCAAAAATATCAATACATCCTTAATTTCTTTGTAACAAACCCTTTTTTTATATTCATTTTGAAGATGATTTCTAAATCAATGGCCTTTTACATAGAAACACTATTTTAATGCAATAAAGATTGTATACACTCTTTCTAACACCTTATTGCAAGAACATACCTCCTGGACATGTCTCAACTCAGACTCTACTTCTGTCCTACGTTTTCTCTCATCGGACAAAGCTTCTTCTAGGTTTGAGGCATTGTGGAAGGCTGATGCTGCCTGGTCCTGTGCAGAGGCTTCCAGGTCACTGACCTCTGTCAACAACTGCCTGATCCTCACACCTGCTCCTTCAAGTTCCTCCCGCAGAAGGTCTCGCTCTGATCTGCAATGCCATGATCTCATTAGGAACTGCAAATTGTTCTAACACTGGCACCATCTGGAAAGTATTGCTACTTTCTTCCATGAAAAAGGGCATCTTTATAAATTTATATACTAATATTTCTATTCCTTAGATCCTTATCTATCAGAATAATTGTTCCCTGTGACAGCTTGGATATACTCTGTTTCAAAATTCTCTGAAATATTTAACAATATTGTTATATGAAAATCATGTGCTGATGCACTGTTTATCATATATATAAATTCTGTCTACATACTCATAATGTACCAAGATATCAAGAACTTGAAAAGACAATTTTCTACTATTTTTTGTTACTATTGTAATTCCAATTTCAAAAGTAATTACAGATGAAAAAAGGGTGAACATAAAAGAATATCTTTACAGCATCAGAAATGTATTTGACTCATTTTGATTACATCTTCACAAGATTTTATTTATCAGCAGTACAGTAATAATTACATTATAATATCATGTCGTTCTGATAAAGATATAATCAAAATACACCAAAAACATTTCTTACACTGTTAAGATATTAATTCTCATTCATACCATTTTCTGGTTAAGACATAAGCAAAGGAGTATCTAAATCAATTTTCATCCTTTACAAGTTGCAAACAGTCCCAAAAATTCTATGTATCATAATATTTATATTATCTCAATGAAAAGTGTATGCTGTTGTTAAGATTTGCTTATAAAGTGTTTTGTGAGATTTATAACCAAACTTTTACAATAAGCTATTATCATTAAAAATTTCATAATAAACTACAACAATATCTTAGATAATCTTTAGAATCTGCACCCTAACTTATGCATACATACAAATAGTCTAGCAATCATTTTTCAAGAGTGTTTATATAATGACAATAACTACATTATAATTTCACTGAAAATTACCCATCTCTTATGAGGTGCATGAATTACTAATTGATAAGAACTTCATACATTAATCTGCATGACAAAAAGACATACCGTATTTGGTGCAGCTCAGCTTCATGGAGTTGTGATTCCTCGGCTGACTCACTTCCTCCTCCGCCTCGGTCCTCCTTCAGGCTGGCTATTAACTTCTCTTTGCTTTGTAAGATCCGGCCAGCTTTGGCTTTGTACTCTGTCAGTTCTTCTCTTGCTGCAGCCAATTCACCACGCAAAGAACCCACCTGTTAAGTTATGTAATAAAAGTATTAAATTTATGACATAAAAGAGGAAGTAATTTGGTAAGAAGAAAAAAGTAATTTGGTATAAAAAAGTAATGATAATTACAATATAATTAAATAATCAAGCAGGAAGGCATATATAACAACATTTCCTTATGCAAGTACAATCATCAATCCTAAGTAAATAATTTTCTGTGAACTACAAAGTATTAGGGGTACATGGAATGTTCCATGGGTTCTGCAGGCTGGTTTGGAATACCAATAAATTTATAGTTATGTTAAAACAAAATAAATATATCTAAGTGTCTCCATGGCATGTACATACATGCCATGGCTGTTGTGGACAAAGTAGCGGGTGGCATCAAACATGACTATTCCTGTGCCAATGGCTCATTCGATGGAGCTTGTTTTTCACTGATAGTAGCAACATAATTTCGATGGTAAAACTTTTAGGCAATAGCACCGAAAGTGAAGGTAAACCTAAAGTGAAGGTAAACCTTCAAAAAATTTACATCTTTCAAAATTATATCAAAATATTAGCTCTTAGGTGTGTAATGCTGCCTACAAACTACCAAACAAGCTGGACTCAAACAAAGGAAACTGTTGATGCATGCTAATAAACCTGTGATCATGTCTACTTGTCAATTTTTTTACCCACTGTTACTGGGCTGAATAAAGGATTTATGATCATACCATTACTTACTTTATATAATCAAGTATGACAGCAGTTTTAGGACAAACTTAAACCTATCAACCACTCCTCAATTTCATACACATACAAATGAATAAATATATGTGAATCAAGTTTACTTTACTAAATTACTCTAATATGATGTACATAAATTAATATGGCAAAGTGCTAATGAATTTCGATGTCATGGAAATTTACTTCATTATCAACATTTACACATTCCATACAAAGTTCACACCAACTGCCAATACCTGGTTGACAAGCTGATGAGCTCGGGTTCTTTCATCTTCAAGCTTGCGTTGTGCTTCTGTTAGTGCTGATGCTGATTCCTGCTGTTCCTCTTCAAGATGATTTATTCTGTAATGGTAACCAAAAAGATAATGTTATGGTTCTCCCTTTTTTTGAAGTAAAGGTTAATAGATATGCTGCATCCTGTTGCACTGATTAAAAAATGAGTCACTGAGGATGAATAAACACTTTTCAAACCTCATTTGTGTATAGATAGCAACATGTAAGTATTTTCAAAGTTTTACCTATAAAAAACATCAAATCACACACACACACACACACATACACACAAATGCACAAGCAAACGCACAAACACACACACATCCTCTGCAAACAAAAATAAAAATATTTTTGGCACATTTTCTACTAAAGAGAAAACCATGACAAGCCGTAAGAACTAACCTCCTTGTGAGCTCAGTTTGCGAAGACATGTGAAGCTGTTTTTCTCTGTCCAGCTGAGCTTGAACCTCAGCTAAGCGATCCTGGACACTCTGAAGGGCATGGTTATGCAGTCCGCTACTTTCATTGGCACCTTCCAATAACCTAAAATAAATAATAAGTGAGGAATTCAAGTAAGCGGTGGTGGTGAGAAGGAGTGAGTAAATAAATGAGTGTATGCTACAACCACATACAAAAACATCCATACAAATAATAACTAAACCTGTGCATCTAATTCAAAATTACAGAGGACCATTCTTTTTTTTCTTTTTTGTTATTGTTACCTTTTGTTTTCATCTTGCAGTTCTGTTATCAAAGTATCTTTAGCCTTTATGTCATGATCTCCCTCCTGTAACCGAACTCGAAGTACTGCCAGTTGGCTGTCCTTAGCTTTAATAGACTCCTGTAAAAAAGAATAATGATTAACAGAATGATATAAAAATAATGTTCTTTTAGAAAAGATCCATGAACACCATTCATAATGAGAACTTTACAACATGCAAATCTTTAACAGAAATATCATCTGCAAAAAATGGGAATACACTGTAAAAATATCTATATATCTATATGGTTATGACAAGCCCTTATTCAAGAGTTTTTTACTGCTTATGATACACAATGTGTGGTTTCATGTTTCTGAACCTTCCATATAATTTTCGGTCATCATTCACAAAATACTAACATATATGAGGAAAAAGAATGTGTGATCAGATAAACATAACCAACTTCTACAGTTTCTTAGAAAAGAGAAAAGTGGCTTCGAAGTTGTTTACCATCTTTTAGAGAGTCATCAAGTTTATGGTACAGTTCCAGAGTTGCCTAAAAATCATTATAATCAGGCAGTTTCATATACTATACTAGTACAGTTCTAATACTTACATTTCAACAAAACTCACAGTGATTGGAGTTAAGAATAAAGCTATGTTTATGTTTTTTGTAAGCAAACATAAATGATTTAATGCATCATCACTGAGTACATACTCTATGAATTACAGGGGATATAGTGTCCATTTTGAAAGAGAAAGATGGAAATAATAAAGGAAATAGAGGAATAAGAAAAATAAAAGAAAAAATTAAGAAAACAAGCAACAGACATAATGTCTTATGTATGACGACATATGCAACTTCATCTCCCTCATGAAGTTCATATAATATACAAAAGGGATCAAAACAATCATCATTTAAGAATGGGGACACCCTTTGGCTGATCTCCACTCTCCATAAATCTTCATATAGGACTTAGTCTAAGACAGATTGGAAGAAAAATAGAGGTTCTAACACTTTTTGTTGATAGAAGTTCCAACTAACGAGTACTTACCATCAAATCCATTTCCCTCTGTTGTATCTCACGCATAATTTGGTCACTTGATGACTGTTGGCTCAAGAGTCCAGATACTTGAGTCCGTAACTGTTGTGTTTCTGAAAAGATAACATTATGTTCTAATGGTATAAGGCTATTCATACAATGTTCATACTGCTGCTTCATGCTAGTACGACTCCATAGTCAATGTAACTCATAAGTGGTTGCTGTAATTATTATTACCCTTTGTCAAAAATCCAAATGGCTAAAGTTCTTTACTTAGGCTGCAGATCAGATCCTTTATTTATACATTCCTTTGGTTGGAGTGCAAATCAAATCATCCATTGATGTGTGAATACACATGTCAGCAATTCATACATATAATTTTTTATTTGTAATTCAATGTAGATGGTGTCAACTTTTGATGAATATGAAAGCAACATATATACAACATAATATATCCTAATACATCATACACAGCAAAAGGAATTTTGCCAGCTTTACCTTTAAATAAAAAACAAATTAGGAGCCAGTTTTCAGTATTGTTAAAATTAACCCCACTATGGTCTCCTGGTATCTTCAACGTCTTCCCTACATATTTTAATAGCAAATCCACATAGGCCTACCTCTCTCTGCATCCTTGGCTCTCTTTAATACTTGACTCATCTCCTGATTGAGGCTTGCCACTTCTTTCCGCAATAAACTTGTCTCGCTGTCCACTGATCCAGTCATTATACCATTACTGCTGCAAGAAAAATTCCAGTATATACTAAAAATACTTAATGCCTCAAATCTTAGAACTCTTTCAAATGTCAAATTCTATGAAGTAATGTATCTGAGAAACACGTGAAGTTCTTACCTGATATGATTTGCACTTCTATCAATAACATAAATTAAAGTAAACAACATAGAGGCATCTGAATAGGTTAGTTGGATAAAACTAAATTTGGGTATGAGGATAGATCTGCCAGAAAAGAGCATGGACAAATGTACAGCTGGGTATTCTGCTGGATGTCTTATCATCATGTATTCAACACTTTCCAGAATAAAGTAAAACTTAATGCTAATAAATGTCTTTGAGGGACACACACACACACACACACACACACACACACACACACACACACACACACACACACACACACACACACACACACACACACACACACACACACACACACACACACACACACACACACACACACACACATGCATGCACACACGCATGCACACACGCATGCACACACGCATGCACGCACACACGCACGCGCAAGCGGACGGACGGACGGATGGATGCATACACGCACGCACAGACGCAAGGATGCACACACACACACACACACACATGTGCACACGCACACACACAGAGAAAAAGATAAAGTACATAAGACCTTACCTTGTACTGCCATCTGTGCTTGGAGGAGCTGAGATGTTGACATCAGAAGGTGTTTCAACTGTTATGTATGCATCAGCATTGACAGATCCACTTCCTGATCCCGAACTGCCAGTTTCTGGTTCAAGAATTATTTAATTTAGTAGAGTAAGAAAAAAAAAAAGAATGGAGAAAAGAATGGGAATGAATAAATGGAAAGGAAATGTACAATGTCTAGTAGGTTTGGAAAATTATATTCATCCCTCTTACATATTCAACACTCACCTGTAGAGAGACATGATGCCAATGCTATACTACTGTCCTATACTAAATAATCAGTGGTGCATCTTAAATTCTCTTTTTTTCCTAGCACTATCAATATCGCTATTGTTATTTTTGTCCTTGACATTATGATTATCATAATGTTATCAGCAATAAAAATCTAAAAAGTCAAGAAAGGATACACAGATGCGACAGGTAGGACAAGTAACTGACTCCTTGGTAAATAAACACTTGTCGAACCATTCATGTGTAATGACAATCAATATGCAAAAGACACAGTGAACATGGCATTTATACTTGCCATCCCTGAACAATAATGGGTGGAAAAGGAAGAATCAGAAATATAATAACAAACACTTTTCTTTTGCAAATGCACAACACATACCAATGTCAACGGTAGCAGAACCAGGCGTCTCCCTTCCACTCAAAGCCATGAAGGAGGAAACAGACGAGACAGACGACTGGCGTGAATGCCCATGACTGCTGATGGTTGATGTTGTCATGGTTGTTGAGGATAACATCTGTAATAAAAGTGATATCAAAACAAGAAAAAGAAAGAAAGAAAGAAAGGAAAAAGCAAATGGAGAAAAATGAAGGGAAAGGACTTAAAGAAAAAAACAAACATATAAAAGTATATGTGCATTGTTTGTCATCTACCCTTTCCACACAGACCTGAATATGATAGTAGTATATATGTGCTTACAGGATAGAAAAATATGTAGGCAATAAAGTAACAAGAAACTGAAGAAGAAGTAGAAGAAAAGACAGATAGAAAAACTCTTTGTTCTGGGTAATGGCCATACCTAGTTACAAAAACTGCTGCATGTTATCCTTTCAGGGTTAAACTCTCACAAAATGCAAACCAAGAATTCACCACAAGAAATAAGCAGATTCTTTCCCAATCACACAATACATATAGCAATACTAGAGAAAGAACAAGAAAGCTTAGCTACAGTAAAAGCCTTTGTCAACCTACAGGATCTGCCTGGGAAATGGTAACTGTGTGTTGGTGGGCTGCCTGCTGTTCTTGTTGAAGGGGACTATTCAAGAAGTCCATCAAAGCCTCGTCTTTCTTCCGTGGGTTGCTCTTCTTTCCCGTCCCTTTTGGTGATGACGTCAGGGAAGTACCACTTCCCTGTATGCTAGCACCTGGCACTGTCACAGGACTGCCTCCCATGCCATATGTACTTAGGTTGCTGGGCACGCTGCTGGAACTTGGCAAACTTGACCTGTGATGAGATATGAATATGAAATGAGATGTATCTTTTTTGTGCACTTCCTCTATCTGCTGTTCTATGTATTCAAAAAAGTACAACTACTTGGTTAACAAAAAGTTCTGTGTCTAAAATCAATCACTTTAAGAGAAAATTAAGCATTCTAAAACGCCTTAAAAATATTTTGATAAAATAGTACTTTGCACATTTATTGCAATCACTTACATATTGTGAGGAACAAAAAAAATAACAAACAAACAAACAAACAAACACAAACACACACACATACAAAAAAACTCAAAAGAGACACTGAACAAAGATAAATCCTCCTCCTCCTCATCATCATCATGAAGATAATCATCATCATAATGAAAATCATCATCATAATGATAATCATCATCATAATAATAATATAATAATAATAATAAAAACAAATAAACTTTGTTTCTCACTTTTCATACTGAGTTACTGGAGGCACAGCATTGGCTGCATCATGTTTATATGAAGATTTGCCTGCAGACGAGTTGCGTCTCTCCTGCTTGAGAACGGCCCCGGCTTCTGTATCCAGCTTGTTAAGGAGAGTTTCTGCCTTCCCTGCTAGGTCTGTTATCCAGGACATTTTGTGGATCTGCTATTCATCTGAAATGGGAAATGGGTTACTCAGAATATCCACAGTCAACATGATCACTCCCAAATATGTGCATGTGCATATAATTAGATACATTTCTCTTCAATTACACATACTAACATTGCTTTGTTTTATGTTTCATGTTTTGTCATTGCAATCATAGATGATTGCTATCTTATCTAAAAAATGCAAACATGCCTTGAATCCATTACGGCTGAGTTACATGTTATAATACCATACCTCATCACATCACTAATGATTAGAAAATAGATCAGAGAGCTTTAATGCTTCCCATTTTCTTCTATACTAGTGACCACATAATTCATAGCACAGATTTAAAGATCATCAATATATGGTAGGATATGTTCCAAGCAGCATGTAACTTTCAAATAAATTTCTAGATAGAATTTTTATTGGAAAAAAAAGAAAGAGAAAAAAAACAACAACACTTTTGTCTTGTTAAAAGAAGAAGAAGAAAAAGAAGAAAAGGTTCCTGCTCACTGGCACATTAAATGTTTTTGGTGATGCACACTAACATACTGGTGATCTCACAAGAAAATACCTTACTCTACCAACTGGGTTATATAATCTCTACAACTTAAACACCAGACTAGTAATAGTTATCAGCACAAGACCCAGCATAAAATTTCATATACATCAATAAAATAAAATGATTTCTGAATAGTTTCTTCTTTATCTGCTATATACATAGATTATAACAATTGTAGCTGTTCATTTATCGAGTCCAAAGGCCTGGACTCACAACAGTACCTGTTAAACTTCTGACAAACCTGAGGTCCAATATAAATGCTTTTAATATATATATTACGTTAATCAGTACATAGATTAGACTGAAATTAGTACATAAATTGGATGTAAAACAAACCAAAAAAATATTAAATAATATAAATGAGGTCATTCTTCTGAATACACAGCGCAAAGTGATGCTGTGCCTTTTGTCCTTTGTAAAAGAATAATAAAATTGTCCAAATATAATCAGAAGAATAGACCATGGATTGATCCTTGTTTGATGATAACTTGCAACAGAAATGAACAAACTGTAACTACTGTAGCTATCTTACCAGAATAAACATGGTGGAGCTCTGTTTACCTGGCCAAATCTCAAAGTGCAAGCAACAGCAAAGTGTAAACAGATTTGTAGGCTTCAATAAACTGGATTCATCTTTACTTTCTCCATATTATACTTTCATAATAGTACTATATAGTTAATTTTTTTTTCTAAAATCATTCAATTTTCTTCTGAGCACTTATAATAAACAATATCTAAACTTGGTGTTGTACTAGCAATCTCTGTGGCTTCAGTGATACAGAATATAGTCAACCTTCTATACTTTGTCAAAACAGAGCTTGGGTTAGTTCCTTATCTGCTGATAGCTTTATCAGCAGGAAGGGGTACCAGGGGCATCATTTCAGCTTTTTCTTGGGGGGGGGGGAGGGAAGGTGAGTATAGCAAACAGAAATGTGGAAATATGAACTATTCTAGGGGCATTTAAAAATTATAGCCAGACCTTTATAGGTGTAATTTACTTAAAAAGTAAAAAAAATTGTGTTTCTCAGGACAGGCAACCCAGACATTGCGCAAGCAGAAAGGGTCTCAGAAAGACAGTTGTCTGTTCATCAATTCCAAGTACTGCCTACCGTGTGGGTGATGGTATCCAAGATTAAAACAGAGGAAAAGTGAAAGTGAAACAAATTCCTTATGGTAGTTGTGTATGAAGTGACTGCACCTCTTTGTGTCTAAATCCCTATTACCCTAGCCATCACGCTTAAGGGGACTGCTGGGAATCTAGGATTTCTAGGAGGCTTTATGGACAAAATTGTTCATAATAGGCAATAGAGAGAATGACAATGATTGATCATGACTAAGTGACCTACATGTAAAAGTGCAGTTTGAGCAGAGCTACTGTGCAGGTGAACAGTTCACTGTGAGGTTGGGTAAGGCTAGACCTAACCATGGTAGGTGTGTGGGGATTTACTCTTTGCACTATATTTGTCATGGCCTAATTTTCTGACATTAATCTCAACCTGTGAAATTGATCTCTTATATCACTGACTGTAGTTTTTGACTCTCTTTATTGTCCTTCATTTTTTTTCTACTTTGTGTAGCTATTAGGTGAATATATACTTTCAATAAAATCTATGAAATATAACATACTCTAGAATATCACTGACATCTTTCAGTTTCCAAACTATGCATAGAGTTTTAAAGTGCTAAATCATGAAACAGAAGAACGTGTATCAAATAACACTGAAATCTGTATTTGTAGTTGCTTCACTGTGTATAGAGATTTCTCTCAGGTGCATTAATTTATCTTTTTAATGAGGACATCAACCTCAAAATGAAAACAAAGAACTATCAATGTCAAGATTGAGAATAAGAATTAAAGCTATTGCATTAAGTGTTTATCTATATAGGCATATTTGGATGAAATATACTGTAGTAATACAGTACACTGTACCTGCAAAATGCTACAGCCGAAAAACTAAAGATATCTCCAAAAATATACTCAATTACGTGGCAAAAGATCCTAAGTACATTACACAAACACTCATAACAACCATAAAAAATAAATTCATCGTATAAAACTGAAACTCAAACTCTCCTACCTGAATTCCTACTACAAAACCACCAAATGCAAGGCTTATCCTTACCTGAATGAGAGAAAAAGATAAAAATACAAGCAGGAAAGAGGAAGAGGTAATGTTTTGTTTTGTTTTGACGTGTCAGCTGAGAGTTACTCCGTCGGTCGCGTTCAAGGGCGCGCGATTCGAACGCTTCCTTCTGAACGCGGCCTATGTCTATTTTCAGTGTCTGTTTTTTGCTCTAATGTGATTCGCTAAATGCTGCGCTTCAGATACTGCTTCTTTAACACCTTTATTTTCTTAAGATATTTCAACACTGAGAATCTTCGTACATATTTGTTCCTGTTGGGCAAAGATTTCTGCTAACTCTTCCTTCTAAACGCAACCCTTTCTTTTCCTAAAATTCTCATTCATCCTTTTTTCGTAATAACATAATTTCTTCAGTGCAAGAGCAGTTGAATGACTAATATTAAAGGCAACTGTTTACCTCTCATTTCTCTCCAGAACTGTTTAAACACTCATCTCATTCAGGAGCACTTCAAACACCATCTTTCATGCCCAACTTTCCTTTTGAAATTATCATGTTTTTTTTAATATTTAGTTTGATATCTAATTCCTTCGTTCATGACACGGGGAGAGAGATGATAAGACTATACCAGGGCTTCAGTGTCATGACCAGGGATCTTGAAGTGGAGACAAGGATCGCTTGAGAAGATTCGGGGATGAATCACTTTTTTCCGTTACTCTTTAAAAGGATTGTGAGACGAGGATACTATTAGAGAATTTTAGGATTTTCGAACATGATATTTTTAAGAGAATTTGGAACAAATTATAAACTCGGAAGATGGATAACGAGAGCAACAGAAAGTTGTGTTTAATGGTTTACGTTGCTGATCTATTTATTAGGGTTACTCCTATAAACTCGGTTTCTTTGGTAAGAATGCTTAATGCGAACGCGCTCTTTTGGTAATACGTATGCGTATGTATGTGTGTGTGAGTGTGTGTGTGTGTGTGTGAGTGTGTGTGTGTATAAATACATGTATATATTGATATATGTATATGTATATATATGAATATATATA
>NC_091564.1:4735034-4737534 GCF_042767895.1 Penaeus vannamei | reverse complement strand
TTAAATGATTATGAAAAAGTAGCAAAGAAACCTCTGGGACCTTACCTGTGGTCTGGATGAAGACCCGAAGCGGTCGTTGACGAACTTCATTGTGTCTCTCCTGGTCCTCGCGGCGGTCTCGGTCTTGTCCTCCTCTTTCTCCACCACGACTTCCTGCTTCTCTGACGCGGCGGCCTGCTTGTCGGTCTCGTCATCTGCGGTGGAGAGGATGTCGGTGTTGCGTGTCCGGGCGTCTAGGAGGGAACCGAAGTTGCTGTTGGTTCTGCCGACGATGTCGTGGTCGCGGCAGTAGACGGGGTCCACGCACTGGCAGTCCTCGCGGTACAGCCTCTGGAAGTCGGATGAGGAAGAGAAGGACGAGGAAGAGGACAAGGACGAGCTGGATGAGGATCCGAGAGGAATGACGGGAAGCGCCGACCCGAGCTTGTTGACGGAGCTGCTGGAGCTGGAGGACCGGTCAAGGAAGCCGCCAGAATAGGAGTCCTTCGCGTAGCCACCGCCCGAGCCTCCGGTGTAGACGTGGTGGTGTGTGTGGACGTGGTGCACCACCGACTGGCCGTGGCCCGTCGGGGCCGAGTAGGAGGCCTTCGGGGGGGTGTAGCTGGGCGCTGGGGGGGCGCCGTAGCTCGACTGGGGAGGGTGGTAGGCAGGGGGGGCGCCATATCCAGTGGATGGAAGTGCGGGGGCTCCATATCCAGTGGAGGGAGGGTGGGGGGCGCCATATCCAGTGGAGGGAAGGTGGGGGGCGCCGTAGCCCGTGGACGGTGGGCTGTAGTGTCCTTTGGCCTTGTGGTGGTAGCCCTTCTTGACGGGCACGGACGCTATGGGGCCGCCCACGGGCACCACCTGCACGGGCTGCACGTAGCTGATGTCGTAGGGGCTGATGTGGTCGCCCTTGTAGTAGCCCTTCTTGCACTGCGGGCGATGGGCGGGGGATTAGCTTCATTCGAAGACTTTAATACGCAAAAGAATGCTAAAAAATAACTGCTGTTTGAGATCACTAATTTTACTTATATATTGTATATTAATCATATCTTCTACTACATATGAGTGCTCTTAAACTATTCATGAGATAAGTGAAGCCAAAACGCCGTACCAGGAAACAAGCACGACAAAAGTGAAAGGCTCCGAGTGCTTGATAAGAGCGATTATTGACCGCAAAAGCTACTTGGAACTTTCACATCAAGTGTCATACTGGCCTTCCTTTCTCCGCAGACATGAGTGTATCTTTATGCTCGAGCAGACCCGTGTTTATTGAGTTACCACAACCATTTATGTCTATAACTGCTACGTCGTTGCCACTACTTTTAGTATTATATCATTATCATTAGCATCAACATAATTAATTTATTAAACAGAAAATGATATACTTCACTCACGTCAAAGCCAATGCCAACGTCGCAGAGCTTGGACTTGATGCCGAAGAACCTCCCTTCCGTCTGGTCCCCGGCTCCGTCGACTCTGCCGGTGGGCGTCTCGCCCTTCAGGTGATCACCGGTGACCTGCGGCGCCACCGAGGCCGATGCCGTCGATCCGGTCGATCCTGAGATCACAATCGTAGGAGGAATCACGCTCTGGCTCTGCTTCACCGCGCTGACGATGGTGGCGCCGGAGTCGACGAACTGGTGGTCGTTGTTGGCGGTGAAGGAGACGGACCTGGGCGACCCCGACGACGGGGCTGAGGCCACGGCCGACGAGATAGATGAAGGCGCAGAGGCGTGGGCCTCTCCATGGTCTTCGGCGCCCCACGACCAGTTGTCCCTAGTGCCGGCATGAGCGACAGCCGCGCATGCCGCTAGCGCCACCACCGCCGTCAAGTACCTCATGACGTCCTGTGGGATAAAAATAGAACAAAAACCAATGAGAAACCGACCCAATGATCCGCTGAGTCAGGAATTCACTTTCGGCTCCTCCTGGTCACCCGGCTGTTCTTGGTCAAGGGTCGCCTCGCCGAGGTCGCGTTCAGGCGAATCAGAGAACTTCACTGGTCCTGAACCCAAAGCAACGACGTTCTTTTCATACGATTTTCCCTTCCTTTACTTCCTATCCTTCGGAATTACGAGAAAAAACAACAACAAATAAAACGAACTGACCTGTCGCGTAAAAGCGAGTGACATGCCCTATGAACATTTTCTCCTTCACGCATGCGCAGAGTATCTAGTTGAAATTTGACATGGCTTATGTGTATCTCGAGGAGCAGGTTGGAGAAAGGAAGAGATAGAAATACATATAGGGAGGAAATTGTTATATGGTACGAAGACGATAAAAAGAGAAGCAGAGAGAGAAAAGAGGAGAGAAATAGAAAAAGAGAGGCAAAGCAGAGAAAGACGAGAGAGGGAGAGAGGGAGAGAGGGAGAGAGGGAGAGAGGGAGAGAGGGAGGGAGAGAGAGAGAGAGAGAGAGAGAGAGAGAGAGAGAGAGAGAGAGAGAGAGAGAGAGAGAGAGAGAGAGAGAGAGAGAGAGAGAGAGAGAAAGAAAGAGAGAAAGAGAAAGAAAGAAAT
>NC_091564.1:4727534-4730034 GCF_042767895.1 Penaeus vannamei | reverse complement strand
ATTGCCAGGAAAATATATCTAAACATTTTTTGGGCGAATTCAACAAATGCGCAAGTAGTGATCCAGCGTAACTTTTTTATATAAAAATAAAAATGCAGTTTCCTGCCCACAGCTTATTTTGCAAGCAGAAGTTGGCTTATTCAAATCAGATACAATCACTTTGACAGGAGATAGAAGCTGATTCTCTCATAAAAAGTTGATTATGCAAACACAAATCAGCTTCATTAAATCAGATATGACTACGTTGTCAGAGGGTAAAATCTGAATCTTTAAAAGAGCTCATTTTTCAGAGATAGGCCTATCTAATCAGATAAGAATATTATGCCAGAAGATAGAATCTAATCATATTGTAAAAAGACTCTCCTTACAAACAAACACACACATATGCGTATATATATATATATATATATATATATATATATATATATATATATATATATATATATATATATATATATATGTTTGTATGTGTGTATGTGTGTGTGTGTGTGTGTGTGTGTGTGTGTGTGTGTGTGTGTGTGTGTGTGTGTGTGTGTGTGTGTGTGTGTGTGTGTGTGTAACTGATACGGCTAATCCGACGAGTTATTTAACTCACGACTATAGTACTAACAGTACACAAAGAACATAAAATTACGTTATAAGACAACTGCAGATCCGTATCAGAAAGAGAGGTAAGGAAGAAAGGTCTGGTAAACAAAGACCCCCACGGCCATGACGTCACCGCCGGGCAGAGGGCCAACTTTTGCTTTCACTCGCGCGGGAGGCGGCGTCGCCATGTGGGGAAAGGAGAAAAACCGCTTCTGCATAACATTTACATCTCCGAGGCTGCTTATCAGTCATGGGAGTCTTTTTTTCCTCTTTGAAGACTTTCTCTTGAGTGATGTTTGGGCGGCTGGTGCCAAGGGGGAATGTGACATCGACGCGGAGTGTTATATAAGTTCAGATCAAAATTAGATTAAAATGTCATAGGTATTTCGGGTCACTGGCGAGAGACGTTAATTCCTTGCGCAAATGTGGACTTCCGTTATCTCCGAAAAAGTCCCGGACCGAAACCCGTCATCGTTAGTTATCTTTCGCAATGTTTCCTTCCCTGGAAATTACAACCCGGAGATAAAGTGCCGGTTTTCTAAAACGAGAATATAGAACGATCATATCTTTTATTCGAGTCTGACATAAAGTTACCAAGCGTAATTCCTTCTAAAATGTAACCCACACATAACACTTACGTCTTTTAAGTCAAGAAAGACTCGCTCTTCAAGGTCTTCCCTTCACGGTATGTAAACAACAACCAAACGCGAAGGAGAAGGTACTGTTATTAGTCAGGCCTCGCGTGGTCGAGGAAAGGAGGGGGGGGGGGGTGACCAGCGAGAAGGACGTGGGGCCCAGGACAATCGGACGAATTATCGCCCTTGTGGGAACCTCGATAACTGCACCCTGAATTAGGCAAGAGAAAGTATCGGTGGTGTAATCGAGCTCTGTGTCCGGGGATGCTGGATATGGAAGGGATTGAGGGGGGGGGGGGCGTTACATCGGACAGTGTCGCGTGTTGTAATTTTATAACCCTCGCGATGCAAGCGTATATATAAAGAGATGGCTGGAGGGAACTACTTTCTACTTTCTTCGACTGTTATATCTGGCGGGGTTATCGTCACATAAGGAGTAAAAACTAGAGTACAGATAAAAAAAGTAATTTCCTTTTCAGTATCATTTTGCAGACGCCCTCTACTTTCTACTGGGAACCGCCCCGATTCGGTTCTCCTGACAAAGGTCGGGTCACGCACCGGATGCAGTAGGCCTACGCAACCCTTGTTTGATTTTACGGAATTTGACCACGGCCGCTGTATAGGCCTTCCCTGCGATCCTTTGTAAACAAGAGGGAGGTACAGAAGTTATTCAAATCGAACACGATAAAAAAAAACTCAGAGAAAGAGAGAGAAAGAAGAAGAAAAAAAACGAGAAAAACATAGTCGAATCTATCAATACAGACAAAAAATAAATACAAAAACAAACAAACAAACAAAACACTTCACAAGAACCCCAGAGTATGAAAGTAGAAAGAAACGGAAAGTAAAAGTACCATGCCCAATCATGGACTTGGGCAGCTGGGGGAGGGAGGAGGAGGTGGGAGAGGGGATGCACACCCCCCTAGGTTATGCGAGAAGCTGGGAAGGGGGGAGGAGGAGTGGGAGGGGAGGAGAAGGGGCAGGAGGATAGGAGGAGGAGCAGCAGGGAAGGAGGAGAGGAGGAGTTGGAGGGGAGGAGAGGAGGAGAGGAAGAGGGGAGGAGGAGAGGGGGAGGAGGAGGAGGAGAGGAGGAGAGGAGGAGGGGCAGGAGGAGAGGAGGAGGAGCGAGGAGCAGGAGGGAAGGGGGGGGGGAGGAGGAGAGGAGGAATGAGAGGGGAGGAGGAGGAGTGGGAGGGGAGGAGAGGAGGAGTGGGAGGTGAGGAGAGGAGGAGTGGGAGGGGAGGAGGAGAAGAGGAGAGGAAAAGGGGCAGGAGGAT
>NC_091564.1:4707534-4717534 GCF_042767895.1 Penaeus vannamei | reverse complement strand
TAATAAGAATGATAATAATAAGAATGATAATAGTATTGAAAATGAGAATGATAATAATGAAAATGACAATAACAACAATAAAAATGATAATGATAATAATATAAAATTGATGTCAGTAACGATGATAACGATAGTGGTAATAATGATAATAACAATGGTATGGAAAATAGTAACAACAGTGTTAATAATAATAGTAATAATGATGATAATAATGATAATAATAGTAATGATAATGATGATAATGATAATCATATTAACAGTAATAGTATATAATAATGATATGATAATGCTGATAATGATGATGATAATCACAACAAAATGATAATACAACTAATAATAACAATAATAATATCAATAATATTAATAGTAATGACACCAACAAGAACAAAAATAATGATGATAATGATGGTAATATCAATAATAATAATGATAATAATAGTGATAGGGATAATAATGATAATAATAGTGATAGGGATAATGATAATAATAGTGATAGGGATAATAATGAAAATAATAGCTACATAGCAAAAATAATGGAAACCAAAGATAATGATAATATTCAATAGTGACAATGTTTACAAAAATGACAAAACATTCTTAACAACCCACCCATGAACGAGACGCGAACCCGAGCCGCTCTATTGACAGACGCCCACACTACCGACCGAGCTATCGGAGCTTAATAAAATTGCTTTATCAGACATTATTAAATTTAAGTATTTATACACACGCGCACATTGATGATGATGATGATGATGACGATGATAATGATGATAAAGATATAATGCTGAGGATAAGAATGGTGATAGTAAAAGTATTAATCATAATATTAATGATAATGATAATGATGATTACGATAATACTAATAATAATGATAACAATATTTAAGAAGTTTTTATTATCATCCTTAAATGATAATGATAAGGGTAATGATAACAAAAATTAGTGATAGTAATAATAATTATAATAAAATAACAGTAATAATAACGATAATCATAATAGTTATAATACTAATAATAGTAACAATAATAATAATATTAATAGTACTAATAAGGATAAGCAATGATACAAAAATAATATTTGTAACAATAATAGCAATGATTATGATAATGACAAAAACAATTATAATGATAATAAATACCAATGATAAAAATCATAGTCAAAATGATAATGATGATTATAACAATTATGATAATAGAAATAATGGCAATATTAATGGTAATAATTACAATTATTATAACAATAATAAAAATGATAATGATAATGCTAATAATAATAATAATAATAATAATAATAAATACGATAATAATATAGTAATTATTGCAATAATAAGTTTTATAATAATAATAATTATAATAATAAATTTAATAATTACAATGATAATGTTAATGATAATGATTATAATGTAAATGATAATGATGATGATAATAATAATGATAAAAAATGATAATGATAATGATAAATATGATGATGATAATAAGGATAATAACAACAATGATGATATTGATGAAAAAAATAATAATGATAGTAATAATGATGATTATTATAATAATAACAATAGTGATAATTATAATCGAAATGATAATAATAATGACAATAAAACTAATAACAACAATGACAAGAATAATCACGAAAATAATAACAATTATGATAATAATAGTAATGATAACAGAAATGATAATACAGATGAAAACGATAATAACGATAACGATAATGATAATAATATTCATTATCATTATTTTCCTCACTGTTATTATCATTATGAAAAATAACGATTTTAGTATTGACACTGTGAGGGTATGCTGCTCCGTGGACCAAGGGTGGTGCCTTACGCAGTTTGAAATTACATAATTGTTCCCCCTGAACAACCTAGAACCCCATGGGAGTGTCAGCGGGCAGAGGAGGGGTTCTAGGATACGTGGGTAGTGTGGTACGTTTCGGCGGGATTTCCCCGTATAATAAAAGATAAACTCAATATGAAAAAGTTAAATAAAATCAAACTGGTCTTATAAAAACTACTAAAATTCAATTAAGAGGCCTGTATATAAAATTAGATTTGATTTACATTATTCGTGCACTATTTCTGTAATCACTCTATAAATTGAGTTCATCCGACTCCTAATTAATAAAAGAACCTGTCAGGACACGTAACTTTCCTGTAGTATCTGACGGGCTCCGTTGCTGCTGAAGCTCAGTCATCCAAGTGGGGATGGATAAAAACCATGTTCCTTGCACCAAGGGCGGGGACCGACTGTTTATTTTGCGGGAAACAAGGGTGCCGTGACGTCACGGTCATTCATCTTTAAAATCTCCAATATATAAAAGAACTATAAAATTGGGGGGGCATACAGGGTGGCCAATCAGATTTCAGGGGGGGGGCAGGTGCCCCCCTGTGCCACCATGGAAGCCCCGCCTCTGCAACAACAACAACAACAACAACAACAACAACAATAATAATAATAATAATAATAATAATAATAATAATAATAATAATAATAATAATGATAATGATAAAGATAGTAATGATATTAATAATAATGATGATAATAATAATAATGATAATAACAAAAGATAATGATGATAGTGGTAATTATATATGAACAATAATGTCAATAAAAGATAATGGTAACAGTGATAGTGAAAATGCTTCTAACATTGACAATAAAAATAACAACAACCCACCCATGAACGAGACGCGAACCCGGGCCCCTCTATTGACAGACGCCCACACTACCGACCGAGCTATCGGAGCTCAATACGTGGTTTGTAAGTATATGTATTTAAAATCACAAAGTCTCTTTCACACTTGTCTGACTGGAGATGATGATGATGATTATAATGATGATGATGATGATGATGATGATGATGATGATGATGATGATGATGATGATGATGATGGTCATGATAATGATAATCAGATTCATAATGAAAAGAATAACAATAATGATAATGATATTAATGATAGTGCTGACGACGATAATGATGATGAAGACGCTAATGATTACAATGATAAGAATGATAATGATAATAATAGTAATAGTAATGATAACAGTAATGAAAATAGCAATAATGCTAATGATAATAATGATGGAAATAATATTGATGCTAATGCTAATAATAACGATGATAATAATAATGATAATAATTATAGTAATAATCATAATGATAATAATTATAGTAATAATAATAATAATAATAATAACAATAATGACAATATTAATGATAATAAAGATATAATAACAGCAATGACAATGATCAATAATAATGATAATAATAATAGCAACAATAATAACAGCAATAATAATGATGATAACATTGGTAATAATAACAACAATGATAATAATATTGATAATAATAACAATAATGATAATAATAAGAAAATAATAATAATGATAATGATGATGATAATAATAAAAAATATATTAATGATAATAATTATAAGAACAATAATAATAATGATGATAATGATTATCATAACAGTAATGATTGCAGCAATAATGATATCAATAATTGTAATGATAATAAAATATTAGAAATAGCAATAATGATAACAATAATGATAATAATGACAGTAGTAGTAGAAGTAGCAGTAGTAATATTTATGGTAATAATAATAACATAAGTAATGATCATGATAATGAAATAGTGAAAATACTAAAGGGAATTATAGAAATGGTGATAAAAATCATTACCAAAATAATAATCATAATAATTTTAATGCTACTACTAATAATAATGACAATAAAAGGATCAGTCATAATGATAACAATGATAATAGTATTAAGGGCCCAAATTCTATAACTGATAACAGTCTATACTCACACATGTCTGTCTGACTGTGGTAATGATAATAGTTATGATAATAATGATAATTATACTAACAATAACAGTATATAATTGATTATATGATAATAATGATAAGAATGACAGTAATGATAATGATTATGATGATGATGATACTGACGATAATGACAATAATAATGATAAGACAATAATAAGTGATTATAATGATTAAGATGATATTAATGACAATGATAATTATATAAAAAACAATAAAGTAAAAAGTACTGTCAATAAAAGATAATGATAAACAGTGATAATAACAATTCTTATAAAAATTATAAAAACTTGAACAACCCACCCATGAACGAGACTCGAACCCGGGCCCCTCTATTGACAAACGCGCGCGCTACCGATCGAGCTACTGAAGCTTAATTTTTAAATATTAGATTATTTATTTAAAGCAAAAAGTCTCTTCTCACACTTGTCTGACTGGAAATGATGATTGATGATGATGATGATGATAATGATCATTGATGATGATGATAATGACGGTAATTATTATTATTATTATTATCATTATTATTATCATTATTATTATCATTATTATTATTATTATTATTATTATTATTATTATTATTATTATTATTATTATTATTATTATTATTATTATTATTATTATTATTATTGTTATTATTATTATTATTAGTATCATTATTATTATTATCATTATTATTATTATTATTGTTATTATTATTATTATTATGATGATGAGGAGGAATGATGATAATGATGATGATGATAATGATGATGATGATGATTATAATCATTATCTTGATGAATGACGATGATGGTGATGATAATAATAATAAGGATAATAATAATTGTCTTCATGATAACAATAATTAATATAATGGTGAAAATAATGACGGTAATGATAATAACGATAATGATAATAATAGTATGATTATAATAATAATGATAAAAATAACAATGGTAATAGAATATCAACACAGAACAACAACAACGAAAACAACAAAAATGATGATGATAATGGTAATAACAATAAAAATGATAATAACAGTAATTATGATGACGATGATAATGATAATAAAACTTAATAATAATAAATAGCATTACAAAAAAAAAACAAAAAACAATCATAAGAATGACATTAATGGTGCTGACGGCGATAATAATGATGATAACGAAGACATTAATGATGACAATGATAAGAATAATAATGATAATAATAGTAATAATGATAATGATAATAACAGCAACAATGATAACAATAGTAATAGTAATAAGAATTGTGATGATAAAAATTTCAGGAATAGTAATGATAATAGTAATGAAAATAACAATGATAATAGTGATGATAGTGATGATAATACTAATGATAAAAATGATAATAGTAATATTAATGATAATAATGATGATGATGATGATAATAATAATAACAATGACAATATTAATTGTAAAAAAAACTAATAGCAGTGATAATGGTTAATGATAACGATAATAATAATAGTAATAATATTAAGTAAAAAATAATGATGATGATAATTATAAAATTAATAATAGTAAAGATGATAATCATGATAATGATAATAGTAATGACAACAATAGTAAAACTGATGATGATTATATTAATAATAATAATATAAATAATAGTTATAATGATAGTAGTGATGATATTCATGATTGTAATGATAATAAATAGATTAAGATAGCAATAATGATAACAATAATGATAATAATAGTAATGATGATAATGGTGATGATAATAAAAACATGATAATAAACAACAACAGCAATAATAATAGTAGTACTGATGATTATGATGATGATAATAATAATAATAATGATAATGATACTACTACTACTACTACTACTACTAATAATAATAATAATGATAATAATAATAATGATAATAATAATAAAAAAAATAATAATAACAATAATAATGAGGATGATGATAATCATGGCAAAAGTAATGATTATGAAAATGATGATTATATTAGTAATTATAATGATGATGATAATGTTGATAAAGATAATAATAATGATAATAATGATAATAGTGATAATAGTAATGATAATAATAACAATAACAATAACAATTATTATAAGAATAGTAATGGTGATGATAATAATAGATAATGATCATTAAGATAATAATGATAATGACAATAATAATAATGATAGTGATAATAACAATTGCAATGAAAATAATGATAGTGATGATAATAATCATACTAACTAATAATATACAATAATATTACAGTAACGATAAGAATGGTAATGATGATGATGATGATGATGATGATGATAATGACAATGACAATGATAATACAAATAAGAAAAAATGATAGTTATAATAACGATAAAAAATATATTAATGTTAATAATAATTATATAGGAACAATTTAGTAAAATACAAAGTCAACAAAAGACACTAATAATCGTGATAGTGACAATGCTTATAACAATGAAAATAAAAATATTAACAACCCACCCATGAACGAGACGCGAACCCGGGCCACTCTATTGACAGACGCCCACACTACCGACCGAGCTATCGGAGCTCAATACGAGCAATGTAAGTATATATATTTAAAATCACAAAGTCTCTTTCACACTTGTCTGACGAGATGATGATGATTATAATGATGATGATGATGATGATGATGATGATGATGATGATGATGATGATGATGGTGATGGTTATAATGATGATGATGATGATGATGGTCATGATAATGATAATCATATTCATAATGAAAAGAATAACAATAATGATAATGATATTAATGATGGTGCTGGCGACCATGATGATGATGACGAAGACATTAAGGATTACAACGATAAGAATGATAATGATGATAATAGTAATAGTAATGATAACAGTAATAAAAATAATAATGCTAAAGATAATAATGATGGAAATAATAATGATGATAATGCTAATAATAACGATGATGATGATAATGGTAATAATCATAGTAATAATAATAATAATAATAACAATAATGACAATATTAATGATAATAAAAATATGATAACAGCAATGACAATGATCAATAATAATGATAATAATAATAGCAACAATAATTACAGCAATAATAATGATAACATTGGTAATAATAACAATAATGATAATAATAAGAAAATAATGATAATGATAATGGTGATGATGATATTTAAAAATATATTAATAATAATAATTATAAGAACAATAATAATAATGATGATAATGATCATAACAGGAATGATTGCAGCAATAATGATATCAATAATTGTAATGATAATAAAATATTACAAATAGCAATAAGGATAACAATAATGATGATAATAACAGTAGTAGTAGAAGTAGTAGTAGTAATAGTTATGGTAATAATAATAACAACATAAGTAATGATCATGATAATGAAATAGTGAAAATACTAAAGGGAATGATAGAAATGGTGATAAAAATCATTACCAAAATAATAATCATAATACTTTTAATGCTACTCCTAATGATAATGACAATAAAAGGATGTCATAATGATAATAATGATAATGATAATATTCAAATTCTATCTGTGATAACAGTCTATATTCACACATGTCTGACTGTGGTAATAATAATAGTTATGATAATAATGATAATCATACTAATAATAACAATATATAATTGATTATATGATAATAATGATAAGAATGACAGTAATGATAATGATTATGGTGATTATTGACGATAATGACAATAATAATGATAAGACAATAATAAGTGATTATAATGATTAAGATGATATTAATGACAAAATAATATAAAAAACAATAAAGTAAAAAGTACTGTCAATAAAAGATAATGATAAACATTGATAATAACAATTCTTATAACAATTACAAAATCTTGATCATCCCGCCCATGAACGAGACGCGAACCCGGGCCCCTCCATTGACAGACGCGCACGCTACCGATCGAGCTATTGGACCTCGATTTAAGGGTTTTAAGTATATATATTTAAAATCACAAAGTCCCTCTCACACTTGCCTGACTTTGGAGATGATGATGATGATTATAATGATGATGATGATGATGATGATGATGGTCATGATAATGATAATCATATTCATAATGAAAAGAATAACAATATTATATTAACAATATGATATCAATGATGGTGCTGACGACCATGATAATGATGATGACGGACATTAATGATTAAGATGATAAGAATGATAATGATAATAATAGTAATAATAATGATAACTAATAAAAATAATAATGCTAATGATAATAATGATGAAAATAATAATGACAATGCTGATAATAACGATGATAATAATAATGATAATAATTATAGTAATAATAATAATAATAATAATAACAATAATGACAATATTAATGATAATAAAAATATAATAACAGCAATGACAATGACCAATAATAATGGTAATAATAATAACAACAATAATAACAGCAATAATAATGATAATAATAACATTGGTAATAATAACAATAATGATAATGATAACATTGGTAATAATAACAATAATGATAGTAATAAGAAAATAATAATAATGATAATGATGATGATAATATTAAAAAATATATTAATGATAATAATTATAAGAACAATAATAATGATGATGATAATGATTATGATAATAGTAATGATTGTAGCAGTAATGATAATAAGATATTAAGAATATCAATAATGATAACAATAATGATAATAATAACAGTAGTAGTAGAAGAAGTAGTAGTAATAGTTATGGTAATAATAATAACAACATAAGTAATGATCATGATAATGAAATAGTGAAAATACTAAAGGGAATGATGAAAATGGTGATAAAAATCATTACCAAAATAATAATCATAATAATTTTAATGCTACTACTAATAATGATAACAGTAAAAGGATCAGTCATAATGATAACAATGATAATGATAATATTAAGGGCCCAAATTATATAACTGTGATAAGTCTATACTCACACATGTCTGACTGTGGTAATAATAATAGTTATGATAACAATGATAATCATACTAACAATTACAGTATATAATTGATTATATGATAATGATGACAATAATAGCAGTAATGATAATGATTATGATGATGATGATATTGACGATAATGACAATAATAATATGATAAGAAAATAATAAGTGATTATAATGATTAAGATGATATTAATGACAATGATAATTATATAAAAAAACGATAAAGTAAAATACTGTCAATAAAAGATAATGATAAACAGTGATAATAACAATTCTTATAACAATAACAAAAACTTGAACAACCCGCCCATGAACGAGACTCGAACCCGGGCCCCTCTATTGACAAACGCGCGCGCTACCGATCGAGCTATTGAAGCTTAATATTTAATTATTAGATTATTTATTTAAACCAAAAAGTCTCTTCTCACACTTGTCTGACTGGAAATGATGATGATAATGATGATAATGATGATTATTGATGATGATGATAATGATGGTAATTATTATTATTATAATTTTATTATTATTATTATTATTATTATTATTATTATTATTATTATCATCATCATCATCATCATCATCATCATCATCATCATCATCATCATCATCATCATCATCATCATCATCATTATTATTATTATTATTATTATTATTATTATGATGATGATGAGGAATGATGATAATGATGATGATGATGACGATGATGATGATGATTATAATCATTATCTTGATGAATGACGATGATGGTGATGATAATAATAATAAGGATAATAATAATTGTCTTCATGATAATAATAATGAATATAATGGTGAAAATAATGATGGTAATGATGATAACAATAATGTTAATAATAGTATGGTTATAATGATAATAATGATAAAAATAACAATGGTAATAGAATATCAACACAGAACAACAACAACGAAAACAACAAAAATGATAATGATAATGGTAATAACAATAAAAATGATAATAACAGTAATTATGATGACGATGGTAATGATAATAAAACTTAATAATTATAAATATCATTACAAAAAACAACAACAATCATAAGAATGACATTAATGGTGCTGACGGCGATGATAATGATGATGAAGACATTAATGATGACAATGATAAGAATAATAATGATAATAATAGGAATGATGATAATGATAATAACAACAACAATGATAACAATAGTAATAGTAATAAGAATTGTGATGATAATA
>NC_091564.1:4697534-4700034 GCF_042767895.1 Penaeus vannamei | reverse complement strand
AGAAAAAAATTACATCTTAAATATTTGCAACTTTAATGAAGTGAAATCAGAACTTTCATTGACATATTATCAACACTAATTCTGTTATAGAATCAGTGTTATGCTTATCTGCATTATCATTATCATCATTATATTCATGCTGACGCCAGTGTAAATATGATTGTCAGTCTTATCAAAATGGATATAGATATAATCATAATCATCAATATAATAATTACCCTTTTCCTCATTGTCACCACTCTCTTCATTTTCTTTATTGTCATTATCATCATTACTCCTCAACCCATTAGCTTTGTTATCGCTGTTATTACTTTCATTTTCATGATTATCATTATTAGCATTACCATCATTACTGGTATATTAATTACAAGGTTGTCATTATCAATATCATTAATGTTATTATCATTATCGTTATTGCAATCATCATCAGTATCATTATCATCTTTATAGCACAAAAAATTGCCATTGTCATCACTTTTACTATGCATTTATGTGTGTATCTGTGTGCGTGCATGTTTATGTAC
This sequence comes from Penaeus vannamei, assembly GCF_042767895.1. Classification (NCBI taxonomy): domain Eukaryota; kingdom Metazoa; phylum Arthropoda; class Malacostraca; order Decapoda; family Penaeidae; genus Penaeus; species Penaeus vannamei. Next base: position 4,699,510 of record NC_091564.1, on the reverse strand, counting down.
ACGTGTATATTAATGCGAATGTGTACACGCATGCATATGTGTACACGTATGTGTGTTCGTACTTTCACATGGACGTGTTGCATAAACCTCAACCGCCCACACCATCTGTATGATTGACACCTCGCGCCCCAGGAACCGGATGTCATCTCCGAGACAACAGGGGGAGGTTGGGGAGTGACGGGGGAGGGGGGCAGGGGGAGGTTGGGGAGTGACGGGGGGTAGGGGGAGGTTGGGGAGTGAGGGGGGGGTAGGGGGAGGGGGATGCGGCCATTGGGTGTCTTCAAGATTCGAAGGGGAGAGTGACAGGAAGTATATGACGTCACGCCTTACTCGTTCCGGTCGTGTGTGCGTCTGGAGGCCTCCCTTCACCCCCCTGGCGGCGATTCCGTGTACGAGGCGCGGTTTCAGCGGTGAATGAACGTCGTATCGGGAACAGGATGTGAACGGAGATGTGAATGGGCGAGTGATTTTGGATGTATGCCGTTCAGATCGGCTGTAAGGGTGAACAGTTCATCTCTCTCTATTACTGCTATTATATGTTTTGCTACTGATTTTGGTGTTATCAACATTTTAACATATTCTCTGTTACTATCACGCTATCTTTACCTTTTGGTATTGATGAAGACAAAAAATTAAAATGGAGATAATGATTAATATTTATATTTATTTTCACTATGGTGATACTGATACGATAATAATCATAACATGCGAAAGTCAATATCCTCAAGACAATAACCACCAGTATCAGCAATAGCAATTGTTGCAAGATTTCGGCAAGCTAAGCTAATAAAAGACCAAATTCCGCAAGCAACTCAGATCAATATCCCACAATGCACCGCGACCACATCCGGGAACTTTCACTCTGCAGTGACCGGGGTGGAAAAACAAAGAAAAAAAATCACACATGGGAAATTCTGAGAGGCCAGAAATTGCTTCTTGACCCAAAGTAAAACGATGACATAATCTTAGAAGGGGTTTTAGATCCGGTTTCTGGGAATTTATACATTTGCAAAGGGTTTTTGATCTCATGAACTGATACTTCTGTTTCCGCTTCCATGACAAAGGAAAACAAAACGTTATTTCGTTTAATCATCAAATGTGCTTTGGCAACATAAAATATATGAATGTATATCCGAAAATAAGGCCCTTATATTATAAAAAAAGAAGGGACGAATAATTCAAGACAACAAACATGCTGTAATGTAGTTTCCATAATACATTTTCTGTGTTAACCTTTGCGGTCACGTGTTTGCTATGAAAGGTTGTTTGGTGAGAGCGATGAGGGTCTACGAGCGTAAAGCAGCCTGTGATCACGAGCGTAAACAAGCAGTGGGGCCATTATTCTACCAGCGCTTCTTTCCTTCTGTGCTTATTTATTTATTTTATATTTTTTTTTGTAAATTGTGAATTGTTTTATATTTTTCCTTTGAGGATCGAACTCTGTATTCTTCTTTTTTATGTCTTAATGTTTCCTCTATTATTTTATATTTATTTTTATATATTTCTCTCTCTCTCTCTCTCTCTCTCTCTCTCTCTCTCTCTCTCTCTCTCTCTCTCTCTCTCTCTCTCTCTCTCTCTCTCTCTCTCTCGCTCTCTCTCGCTCTCTCTCGCTCTCTCTCTCTCTCTCATTGTCTGTTTTTTTGTTTTGTTTTGTTTTCTCTCTTTCACTCTCCTTTCTCCTCTTTTTGTTCGCAAATAAATAAGCGTTACCGAGTAATCAAATTAAGAAGAATATCCTGTGTAATTCGAAACTATGGCCGTGACTGTTGGGTTTTTACCGAGTGGGTTGTCAAGTAATTATCACCTTTAAATGAACTTCGTGATCATAACTGGAAGAGAAAGTGTTTGTAATCAAAAGATTTATCATTTTCCTGTGTTTATATTTATTTATTGTATTTCTTTATCTACTTACTTTTGAACCATTTTTTTCTAGATTAGTCGCATCTCTGTACCGAAGCGCCTCTAAGCTTGCGCCA
>NC_091564.1:4685034-4687534 GCF_042767895.1 Penaeus vannamei | reverse complement strand
ACCCTCCAGTGGGACATGGAGCGTGAACCCACGTGGACATGTAGGATAATAGCCAAAGCCTGGATCAAGTCTAACCATTCGTCCTCCGCACTGCGTTCTCGTGTACTTTGTGGTTGGGCTTTTTTATGTAATGATTCTCGGTCACTTTTGGCGGTCAGCTCGTGAACTTCCTTTGTTAGCACTGCATTCTTTTGTCGTTATTTATGTTGTTTTTATACAATTTTTATTTTCGTGAATTCAGATATCCGTAAGGATCAGAGGTTGTAGTATATTTCGTTAGTCTTGTGATAATTCTAACAAAAATAGCACTTTACCCTTGATATATTCAGGGAATCAGACGAATCTTACTCAAATGTACATACATACATGGGTACGGACACACATACTTACATATGTACATGTATATAACCATATTATGTGTCTATATCTACATGTCATATTTTCATCTATATCCGTCTCTCTCTCTCTCTCTCTCTCTCTCTCTCTCTCTCTCTCTCTCTCTCTCTCTCTCTCTCTCTCTCTCTCTCTCTCTCTCCCCTCTCTCTCTTTCCTCTCTCTCTCTCTCTCTCTCTCTCTCTCTCTCTCTCTCTCTCTCTCTCTCTCTCTCTCTCTCTCTCTCTCTTCTCTCTCTCTCTCTCTCTCTCTCTCTCTCTCTCTCTCTCTCTCTCTCTCTCTCTCTCTCTCTCTCTCTCTCTCTCTCTCTCTCTCTCTCTCTCTCTCTCTCTCTCTCTCTCTCTCTCTCTCTCTCTCTCTCTCTCTCTCTCTCTCTCTCTCTCTCTCTCTCTCTCTCTCTCTCTCTCTCTCTCTCTCTCTCTCTCTCTGTCTCTCTCTCTCTCTCTCTCTCTCTCTCTCTCTCTCTCTCTCTCTCTCTCTCTCTCTCTCTCTCTCTCTCTCTCTCTCTCTCTCTCTCTCTCTCTCTCTCTCTCTCTCTCTGCTCTCTCTCTCTCTCTCTCTCTCTCTCTCTCTCTCTCTCTCTCTCTCTCTCTCTCTCTCTCTCTCTCTCTCTCTCTCTCTCTCTCTCTCTCTCTCTCTCTCTCTCTCTCTCTCTCTCTCTCTCTCTCTCTCTCTGTCCTCTCTCTCTCTCTCTCTCTCTCTCTCTCTCTCTCTCTCTCTCTCTCTCTCTCTCTCTCTCTCTCTCTCTCTCTCTCTCTCTCTCTCTCTCTCTCCTCTCTCTCTCTCTATTTACGCAAAAATACTTTAACTTAAACGGTTATTGATACTCCCTCTTGTCGCGACACCCCGTTGACAAATATCTTGCATGTGCGGGATTCCATTTGGCTTCGATCATTACCAATTCTTTCGATCAGCGACCCTTTGGCGTCTTTGTCTGCCGAGCGAGGGGTTCAGTAGCGTTCGCCGTCTCCCACATGCGTTCGGATATTTTTATTTTGACTCTTAGCAAGGTGTCTGTTTGTCGTAGAAAGCTGGGTTAGGATTTTTTTTTTTTTTTATATGGGGATGGATTGAAATTTATGTTGAAAATGTATCTGTTAAGTGCATATATGAAAATAAGAGGAAGGAAGTAAAAAACTGAACTTGGAAAATGATTTGTCCTAAGGAAAATATGGAAAAGGTGCAATTTTGTTTTTGATTTCGTAAGGTAAAAGAATGAATTTTGTTTCTGATGATGTACAGGTTCATTATCTGTCTATCAATTAGATAATCTAGAACAATAAAGAATGTAAAGGAGCTCTAATTACGACAGAGCGTGATGCAGATCGGCGAAAATTAATATGCCAAGATAAAGTCACGGTTTGTGCAATCTATTTCTCAATGTGTATGGGGTGGTTTCTTCATCATCATAACACCAAAAACATATCTTGTATTATGAAATTCATTCTTATTCATACCTTTTATACATAACATCATAACTACCATCATCGTGATTTTCAAATATAGAAGGTCAATAAACCCGTGAGCTGCAACGAAGACCGCCACATTTGGAATTATCTACAAATAGCAATGGTGTCATAAAGCAAAGAGACAATATATTGCAGTACCTTGATATTCGGATCACGCTGAATACCACTCCCATATACATAGGTAGAGTGAGTGACAAGTGGGCGAATACACAGGACCATATGCGTTTATATGCGTTCATATAGGTGTATACATAGCGTTCGTATACACTCGCATTAACCCACTGTAAGATAAAGTGTAATTTACATCTTTGTGAAATTATATACGAAGATAGAGCGAGAAATAAACACACGACATTGTAACAACCACAACCATTACCATTGTTGATTACCATGTCATTATCACAACGCCATCTCACGGGTGTCTCTCTCACTATCCGTGATGCAAATGCCAACCTCCTTGTTGAGGCATTTCCGGTGCCAGAAAGAGGTGAAAGTGGGCGATCGCTGTAATCCCGTGAAAGGGCTATTCACCTTTTCGTGTGTGAAGGAAGGGACTTTGTCATTTAATTTGATATACTAATTGGAATAGAAAATGGGAAGAAGATGCTCTCGTTATATAGAATATATTGTTATAATTA
>NC_091564.1:4671386-4673886 GCF_042767895.1 Penaeus vannamei | reverse complement strand
ACCTCCATCTCCGCCTCCGAGGACGACCTCGTCACCGCCTCTCCTGACGACGACGACGTCACTACGACCCTCCCTCTTGAGGACGACTTCACCGACGATGTCCTCGACGTGAATGCCACCCGCGTCAGGAGGGATCTGCTCACGTCCTCTCACCACCACCAGGCCAACGTCACCGACGCCCCTCAGGAGGTGAGTTCCTCCACCCACCTTGAGCCTTTGCTTGGAGAATCACCTCTACAATTTTCTCTCATTGAGACATGTCACTCCTCTGACAAAGATTGTCTCCTCTTCCCCTAAATTATCATTTCTTTCCGTTCATAGAAAAAAAAATCCTTTTTCTAAAATATTTCACGTTTCTCTCCTTTCCAGCGCCACAGCTTCGGCTCCTTCCCAAGCGGAAGCAGCTGCGGCTTCGACCAAGTGTGCTGCCGCAACCCCATCAAGCCTCAGTCCCGCCACTTGGCCACATGCGGACACAGCCAAGCACAAGGCGTGCTCGGCCGCGTCAAGAACCCTTCGTTCGTGGAGGGCGACACAGAGTTCGGCGAACACCCGTGGCAGGCGGCCATCCTCAGGCAGGAAAAGGGCGAGATCATGTACGTGTGCGGCGCCACGCTCATCGACGACCGCCACCTCCTCACCGCCGCCCACTGCGTCAGTAAGCTGCAGCTGACGGAGCTGAGAGTCCGCCTGGGCGAGTGGGACGTCCGCGCCGACACCGAGTTCTTCCGCCACGTCGAGCTCAGGCCCGCCTCTCTCCTCGTCCACCCGCAGTATTACGCCGGAAACCTGGTCAACGACATCGCCATCCTCACCCTCGAGCACCACGTCGACTTCTCGGCCAAGTGAGTCAGCCGCTGGCTTCTTCGCGCGTCCTCTTGGCTTTACATTCGAATGAGTTAAGATCGTTTTGAGTGCAACATGACTTACCCTTCCTCCTTCCCATCCGCCCACAGCCCCCACATCTCGCCCGTGTGTCTCCCGGACGCCCACAGCACCTTCGTGGGACACAGGTGTCAGTCCACCGGTTGGGGTAAGGACGCCTTCGGGGGCGACGGAAAGTTCCAGAGCATCCTGAAGGAGGTGGAGCTTCCAGTGCTGTCCCACCACCAGTGCCAGACGGCCCTCAAGCACACGCGTTTGGGTGCCACCTTTAGTCTCCACCAAGGAAATCTTTGCGCAGGAGGCGAGGCAGGTCGCGACACCTGCAAGGTGAGTTCTCTTCTCCTTTTCACCTAATTGTTTCCTTTATTTGCCTGAAAAAAGGTTGTTTGGAGGGAAATTGTCCCTTGCAAATTGGTTTAGTGAAGCCACTCTGTCTGCAGGGCGACGGCGGAGGACCCCTGGTGTGCCGCGGCGACGACGGCGCCTTCCGGTTGGCCGGCCTGGTGTCGTGGGGCGTCGGGTGCGGTCAAGTGGGCGTCCCGGGCGTGTACGTCAAGGTGGCTCATTACTTGGACTGGATCGAGTCCGCTATCCGCTCCTTGTAGCTCCAGTCATCCTCTCCAACTCGTAACCGCTCAAAGCACGTCATCAAGGCTATAATGACGTCATCATTATTACGTCATACTTGTCTCTACGCGAAGAATCCAGTGACGTCATCAGTGTGCTAGGTTCAGGCTGCTGGTCTTCAGTCTGTCTCGTTACAACGTGAATGTTTTATTTGTAATAATAAATTATTGAATTTAATTGATTTACTCGTTTTTCTTCTAATGACAGTTAAGGTGGAAGAATGTAACGAAAACAAATATATAACATTTTGACACTATTCGACTCAACAAAACAAATAACATTAGATGTTGCTTCCAGTGTGCATAAAGTGAATTGAGTGTGTTTTAAGAATGAAGATGATTCTGCCTCATATATGCAAGCACAATTGCAAATCATTAATTGCATATTTTTTGAAATACAAATAACGATGATCTCGGTCTACAGTCTTGTTGGCCCATTTGCATTGACATGCAAAATCTTTAGTTGAGGAAACATATTCACAAAATGTTTCAGTTGTCTTATAAGAATCATATTTATTGCATACTAATAATAACAGCAGTAATGGAATTGGCACAATAAACGATGAAACTGTGATTACAATGTAATGAAATTGCAACTGGGACATAGCAAAGGTATCATTCGGGTAAATCACAAATTATAGGTGGCATTATTGTAATCACATTCAAATATTTCCCCCAGTCCACCAGAAGCAGATAAAAAGCGATAATGTGGCCAAATAAAAAAATACAGTGTCAGCTATAGGAAACCAGTAGGAAACGCGGCCAGCTGCATGGATGTTGATACTTCCTATTACATTAAACCTTCGACGTCGGCAACATGCACATGATGCACTTTGGTTTAGCTTAGCCACTTAGTCACTTAGTCTACGATTAAAAGACTCCACAAGCACTTACTCAGCAAAATGTCGATTGCTGGGCATACCTGACTTCAACTCTTTATCGCATTCTTTAAAACTTCAGGGAAAAATTAACTTCTCTTACTTCTACTA
>NC_091564.1:4663886-4666386 GCF_042767895.1 Penaeus vannamei | reverse complement strand
ACATATGCTGCCCCTAAGCCAACATACACCTCCCACGACCATGCTCACCTCACGCCCACATCGGTTGTGCAGCACATTCACACCCACACCCACCTCCACCAGCTGCCCTCCTCACCCGCCCACCATGCCTCTCCCTCCCTCAAACCCCTCCCGCCCCACTCTGCCACCCCCACAACCGACGCCCACGCGTCCCAGGGAGCCCTCCACCCTCAATTCCAACTTCCAGGACCCACCATCGAGGCCAACACTCCCGCCCACGGCGACCACTGCGTCTGCGTCCCCACCGCCTCCTGCTACGCCCACGACGTCGTGTCCCGCACACTCTCGGACTTCAGTGACCTCATCGACGCCCGTTCTCGCCACACAGACATCCTCTCCAACGCCACCCACGACCTCGTCTCTACCTCCATCTCAGTCTCCGAGGACGACCTCGTCACCGCCTCTCCTGACGAGGACGACGTCACTACGACCCTCCCTCTTGAGGACGACTTCACCGACGATGTCCTCGACGTGAATGCCACCCGCGTCAGGAGGGATCTGCTCACGTCCTCTCACCACCACCAGGCCAACGTCACCGACGCCCCTCAGGAGGTGAGTTTCTCCACCCTTCTTGAGCCTTTGCTTGGAGAATCTCCTCCAGAATTTTCTCTCATTGAGACATGTCACTCCTCTGACAAAGATTGTCTCCTCTTCCTCTAAAGAATCATTTCTTCCCGTTTTCAAAGAAGTTTCCTTCCTTTTCTAAAATATTTCACGTTTCTCTCCTTTCCAGCGCCACAGCTTCGGCTCCTTCCCAAGCGGAAGCAGCTGCGGCTTCGACCAAGTGTGCTGCCGCAACCCCATCAAGCCTCAGTCCCGCCATGTGGCCACATGCGGACACAGCCAAGCACAAGGCGTGCTCGGCCGCGTCAAGAACCCTTCGTTCGTGGAGGGCGACACAGAGTTCGGCGAACACCCGTGGCAGGCGGCCATCCTCAGGCAGGACAAGGGCGAGATCATGTACGTGTGCGGCGCCACGCTCATCGACGACCGCCACCTCCTCACCGCCGCCCACTGCGTCAGTAAGCTGCAGCTGACGGAGCTGAGAGTCCGCCTGGGCGAGTGGGACGTCCGCGCCGACAACGAGTTCTTCCGCCACGTCGAGCTCAGGCCCGCCTCTCTCCTCGTCCACCCGCAGTATTACGCCGGAAACCTGGTCAACGACATCGCCATCCTCACCCTCGAGCACCACGTCGACTTCTCGGCCAAGTGAGTCAGCCGCTGGCTTCTTCGCGCGTCCTCTTGGCTTTACATTCGCATGAGTTAAGGTAGTTCGTTTTGAGTGCAACATGACTTACCCTTCCTCCTTCCCATCCGCCCACAGCCCCCACATCTCGCCCGTGTGTCTCCCGGACGCCCACAGCACCTTCGTGGGACACAGGTGTCAGTCCACCGGTTGGGGTAAGGACGCCTTCGGGGGCGACGGCAAGTTCCAGAGCATCCTGAAGGAGGTGGAGCTTCCAGTGCTGTCCCACCACCAGTGCCAGACGGCCCTCAAGCACACGCGTTTGGGTGCCACCTTTAGTCTCCACCAAGGAAATCTTTGCGCAGGAGGCGAGGCAGGTCGCGACACCTGCAAGGTGAGTTCGCTTCTCCTTTTCACCTAATTGTTTCCTATATTTACCTGAAAAAAGGTTGTTTGGAGGGAAATTGTCCTTTGCAAATTGGTTTAGTGAAGCCACTCTGTCTGCAGGGCGACGGCGGAGGACCCCTGGTGTGCCGCGGCGACGACGGCGCCTTCCGGTTGGCCGGCCTGGTGTCGTGGGGCGTCGGGTGCGGTCAAGTGGGCGTCCCGGGCGTGTACGTCAAGGTGGCTCATTACCTGGACTGGATCGAGTCCGCTATCCGCTCCTTATAATGTTGTTCATTATCTCTTTTTTCCTTTTTCTTTTTCTTTTGTGATATGTTCCTCAGAATTTGATTGTTGCTTAATGAACATCACAAGATCAGACTGCTGGTTCTCAGTGTGATCGAGATTTTTAACTTATAGGCATAATCATATTTCAATAAATTGCTGTTAGTGATCCAATCTTTTTTAACCATGATAAAAGAAAACAATATGGATTTGGCCTAAATGGACAGAGTGACGAGCGATAAATAGCTTTACTGCTATTGACAAATGAGTAGATGAACCCATGTACATGCCTACTATATAATGATTATATGAACTATGTATGGTTTATATAGTCACATATGACATGCAATTACCTCAAAGATCAGAAATTGTATGAAATGGAATTCCAAGAGATCTGCGTATATATGCCACTGTGTCTAAACAGAATGTAAAATGGATATGACTGAACCATTAGTTTACGCAACTGATCTAACCTCCAGAAGAAAATTAATTCTACAAGCTACTTAAGTTATATGGAACTATGAAATGAGAAATTATGCTTGATGTTGAACAAACATTTAGCATAATGTCATACCTTATGTAATAGCAATCTGCAATTCTCTTCTT
>NC_091564.1:4648886-4656386 GCF_042767895.1 Penaeus vannamei | reverse complement strand
GCCTCGTGTGTTCTAGGATCCACTCGAGATAATAGGACACATCGACGTACACTCCGGGGACACCGGGCTCGCCGCATCCTACACCCCAGGACACTAATCCTGCCAGCTGGACGGCGCCGTGGGGTCCGTTGCACACCAAGGGACCTCCGCCGTCGCCCTGTGGGAAGAGGGGGGGGGGGGGTTGAGGGGGAAACTGAAACGCTTGTTATAATAATGATGATGATGATAATGATAATAATGATATTGACGATAATAATAATATTAATAAAAATAACAATAACTTAGGATAATAATAATAATAATAATAATAATAATAATAATAATAATAGATAATAATAATGATATCATTATTGATAATAATAATGATAACAAATAATAATAATGATAATGATTATAATAATGATAATGATGATGATCATAGTTATAATAATGATAATGATGATGGTGATGATGATGATGATGATAATAATAATAATAATAATAATAATAATAATGATAATAATAATAACAATGGTAATAGTGATGATAATAATGAGGATGATAATGATAATGATAATAATGATGATAACGATAATAGTAATAATAATAACAATAATAATCATGAGAAGAAAAAGAACAACAATAGTGATGATGATAATGATGATGTTATCGATAATAGTAATAATAATAATAATAATAATAATAATAATAATAATAATAATAATAATAATAATAATAATAATAATAACATGATAACAATAATAATGATAATAATAACAACATAATGGGAAAAATAGTAATCATAACAAAAATAACTAAGTATTGGAAATGGCATTGAACGATCAGGAAATCAAGAAAAAGATAAATAAAGGAATAAGAAGAACGTAAACAATAGAATGACAACAAAACCAAAACGTTTGTTAGTTTCTCGCCAAAACCACGTCAATGACCTTCGGTTTTAAGGTTTATACATCGTGATGCGTGTCACTATACTTTCCCTGTGTCCACGTAGCTATTGTTCCTAATATGTAGTCTTGTTGTGGTGAATAGTGATTGTGTGATAAGGACCGTGATTGTGTTGATGGTGTCATTGGCGTTGTCTTTGTTTTGCTGTGATTGCGGTTATCTTTGAGAGTTTTGTTTTTTGTTGATGTCATTTGTTATTTATTTGTTTATTTTTTTGGTGATTTGTTGTTGATTGCATGTTCTCTCTCGTGTGTATTAAGTGGATGACGTCACAGCGCCCAGATATTCGCGACAGAAATCGCACATTTGGCGCTTCGTTCGGTAAGTGGTGAAATATCATAATAACAGAAGAAAAAATAGTAATAAAGGAAGATAAAGAATTCTGCGCCTTTGATGAAATTATTCATCTAGATTATGACGAGAGAATAGCGAAAGAGTAAGACAGATGAACGCGAAAGAGGAGGTAAGCAGCAATTGATAAAGCATCGCATCGCCTCACCTTGCAGGCGTCTTTGCCTCCTTCTCCGCCTGCGCAGAGGTTGCCGATGTGCAGGGAGAAGTTGGGGCCGAGACGCGTGCGCTGCAGGGCCCTCTCGCACTGGCGGTGGGAGACGATGGGCAGCTCCACCTCCTTCAGGATGGTTTGGTACTTCCCTCCGTTCCCGAAGGCGTCCTTGCCCCAGCCGGTGGAGTGGCACCTCTGGCCCACGTAGCTGTTGTAAGCGTCCGGGAGACACACGGGCGAGATGTGGGGGCTGCGGGCGGAGGGAGGAATGGTGGAATGAGGAAATGTATTAGATTCTGTGGGTCATTTCCTTCGCTGAGCAGAGTCTGGGGAAATGAGATAATGGAATTCCGATTTACAGAAACACAGTTGCTGAATCTGGTCCAGACACAGGTCGTCCCCTGACTCACTTGGCCGAGAAGTCAACGCTGCGTTCCAGCGTGATGATTGCGATGTCGTTGATGAGGCTGCCGGCGTAGTACTGCGGGTGGACGAGGGCGCTGGCGGCCCTGACCTCGATGTGGCTGAAGAACTCGGTCTTGGCGCGCACGTCCCACTCGCCCAGGCGGACTCTCACCTCGCGGGCGCCCAGGTTGTTGACGCAGTGGGCGGCGGTGAGCACGTGGCGAGCGCCGATGAGCGTCGCGCCGCACACGTACACGCTGTGGCCGTTCTCGTCCCTCAGGATGGCCGCCTGCCACGGGTACTCGCCGAACTCCGTGTCGCCGTTCTCCAGGATCGGGGTCTTGATGCGTCCGAGGAGCCCGGCGGAGTGGCGGCGCCCGCACTCGACGGCCGGCTCGAACACGGGGTTGCGGCAGCACACGAGGCCGTGGCCGCAGCCGCTCAGGCCGGGCTGGTAACTTCGGCGCTTTTGCGGAAAAGGGGAGAGGAAGCTGAGTTTATGTCCCTTTCAGTTTTTAAGATTTAACTAAAATGCTGAGATATATATGATATACAGATGATAATTTAAATGCAATTTATATGAACGGTATCCTACTCTTAATTTGATTAGAGGAAATTATAATATATTTGTCTGAATTTCATATTGTGTTATTTATCATCCCTTAACAGAGAAAAATCAAATAAAACATGCAGATGACCGAATCTAAAAAAAAAGAAAAAAAAATCGTTCTTCTCATCTCACCTCCTGGATGCTTGTGCCATTGACAGAACCTTCCAGAAGCTCTCTCTTGGTCCGCGACTCCTTTCCCTCCTCCCCGGCGGTCGGGTAGACGATCCTGTCCTCCTCCTCGCCCTCGGCATCAGTGCTGTTGGAGAGGATCCCCGAGGAGGGCAGGCGCGAGCGAGGGTCGATGAGGGACGAAGGATCCACGTGATGAGGGTCGTTGCTCCTCGGAATGACGTCGAGGGCGGCGCAGAAGGAGGGGTGGACGCACTGGCACTCTTCTGCGTACCAAGGGCGCTGGGTAGGTCTTTGGTAGGGCGGTTGGGGCGCGGCACCAATGCCTACGCCCACGCTACCGCCCGTGTTGTGGTGGATGTGGGTGTGGGTGTGAATGTGCTGTACCACGGGGGTCGAGGTGTAATGGGGCGTGGGGGTTGGGGTGTAATAGTGGGCAGGGGTCGGGGGTGGAGGGGTGTAGTGAGGCTTTGAGGGTGGTGGGCGGTAGTGGTTGGGCTGGTGGCTGCCGTGTGAGGGCGTGAATGAGGATTGGAAAGGCCTCTGGTACTGGCCTCCATGTGGAACTTTCGGCGGTTTGGGTGGACACTGTCAAAAATGTAGAAAATAAAATATGTAAGAAATAAGAAATATAACATGAATAACATGAAAGCAAACTGTCACTCTAAAGTATAGCATAAACCACTTACATTGATCCCAATCCCGATGGCACACAGGTTGAAGAACCTCGGGTGAAGTTCTTCATCCTCGGCATCCAGGGCCTTCGAACTGCCCTCCGAAGTCCCCTGAAGAGGTCCAGTCACCCTCGGCGTCCTTGGAGTCTCATCGGCAGGGGCAGCGGGGGCGGCAGGGGCGGCTGGGGCAGGATCCGGCTCATCGGAACCCCATGACCAGTTCTGGCCGTGTGCTGCCGTGATCGCCAGCAGCACCAAACACGCTATTTTCATTGTTAGAAGATGGAAAGTGTGTTAGAATTGCGTCTTACCCATTGTCTCCATTTCTTTTCAAAAGCAGAAACCAGAAAAGTCTTAGGAAATATATACACCAACAACATGAACTTACAGGAGTATTTTTTTTCGATACATCTTACCAATGGAGCTTAAGGTCAAGTCAAGTGCCTGTTTGTCGAGGAAGTTCAGACGGCATCGAAACGCCGCTTGCTGTCAGTCGACGTAAGTGAAGATTCATCCGTGTCACAGTCGAGTTAGCTCATTCCACCTCCTCGCTTTGCTCATTTTATTCTTTCTATATAGCTTTACATTTTATGGAGTTGATGGAATCTGAGTCTTGGATAGATGTCGTTGCAGTCACATTACGTGGACAGAATTTTGAGAGGAAGACAAGGACACAACATGTATGGTTATATCACAGATGGAGAAAGAAAACTTTACGAATGTGCTTCTGTGAAAAAGGATGCAGTTGTATGTTTAAATAGGTACTACCCGCTATAGTTGTAATTGTGCATAAAGACAAAGTCGAGTAAACACTGCAAAAAGAATGGGGGAGATAACGAAAAGGAAAAAAAATAATACTTAAGAAAATGTGAAGAAAAGAGAAAGAAGATACTAAAATAAACAGAAAATAATATAGTAAAAAAAATTACGCGAGAAAAAAAAAAAATAACAGAAGCGAAAAACAGAGAAACAAACAAATTGAAAAAGGCCTAAGCTTAATCCAGAGGTACACAGGCCAGTACACAGCAAGCGCTCAGTTCAGTCTCGCCGTCTCCACACGTCGCCCCCTTCACCTTCACCACATGTTACGTTTGTGAACTTCTTCGTACAAAAAGGTGTACTGCAGGATGACAACAACGTCGTTACGTCAGAGGGGAAGAAAGTGCACTGAATCCCATGCACGGCGTAAAGGAGAGTGTGATTAAACCTGATTCTTAATTGAGTTGGCTTGGATGTGATTGTATTACCTTTTGGATATTCGTTTCGTATGGCGATTTTCGTCATATGTGAGAGTAATGAAAGTTCGAAATGAACGTGTGTTTTACTTTAGCAATCACTGCTAAATAGGGATAGCAAGAAGAAGAAAAAAAGTAATGAAAATGCACTTACTTGCAAACTTCATGTCGACAGCCTCTTGACACCAATAAACCAATGGATAAACTAATAAAAAACAAATAACAACAATAACAAGAAAAAATTGACTGTAGCTAAACTGAAGTAACGCCCACACCCCACTCTCTCGCTGTTCGGTCGACTCTGAGCAGCAATACGAGCGGTACACCTTTTATATTACCTCTCTTGGGTCGACCTTCACTCCCCCTCCTCCTCCTCCTCCTCTACCTTCCTCCCTCCTTCCCCCTCTTCCTTTCCTCCCTTCCCCAATTAGCGCCCTCTCTTTCCTCTACCTCTGTGGATTCCCTACTTATTTTTTTTCTTTAATTGTATGTTTGTTCTTTGGCGGCCCTACTCCTCCTCTCGTGACTAATCCATTTCATTTCTTTATTGCTGTTTGTTTACGTTTATCTGTATTTTTAATACTTATTTGTGTGTTTTATTCTGTATTAAAAGCAATTTCGATGATATTGATGTAATTAGTATCTGCTTAAATGTGGTCTTGTCAGGAAAACTGATTGATTTGTATGCTATTTTGTTATTTACTGTTTCTCTTTCTGTCTGTCTTCTTATCTGTCTGGCTGCCTCTCTGCCTGTCTGTCTGTTTATCTGTCTGCCTCTCTCTCTCTCTCTCTCTCTCTCTCTCTCTCTCTCTCTCTCTCTCTCTCTCTCTCTCTCTCTCTCTCTCTCTCTCTCTCTCTCTCTCTCTCTCTCTCTCTCTCAGACCCTTCCATCTAAATTATACTCTCAGACTGGGCCTTCCTTCCTTCATCCATTTCTGCAGCCCTCTCCTGTCTACTTATTTTTACTTTATCCTTGAATTATTATAATAGGTAGGTTGGTTTGTTCTGTTTATCCTCATAAGTTGACGTTTCTACAAAAAAAAGGTTGTTTATGCTGCAATATAAGTATAATTTGCTACTGTTATTTCTAAATGATGTAAGAAGAAGGATAATAATTAAAAGAAAAGACTAAAAGGAAATCCAGTTCTATGATAATTCGTTTCATCAGACTCTTTTAATTTCCGTGTTATATTTTGTTGTTACCATTCCTTTCTTTCCACTCCTTTTCACTCCTCCGCCTTCTCCTTCACCTTCGACGAAAGAGGCGAAGGAAACTCCAACATCCGGTTGCATCGTGAGATAAAGGTGCAACATTGACTGACAAGTTGCAAGGTCAGGGTTAGGAGGAGAGAAGGAGGGAGGGAAGAGAAAGGGGGAGGGAGGGAAAGACGAAAGGGGAGGGGGAGGGGGAGGAAGGGGAAGAACGGACGGGAGGGGGAGGGGGAGGGAAGGAAAGACGTAAGGAGAGGGGGAAGGGGAGGAAGGGGAACAACGGACGGGAGGGGGAGGGAAGGAAAGACGTTAGGGGAGGGGGAGGGGGAGGAAGGGGAAGAACGGACGGGAAAGGGAGGGGAAGGGTTAGGGTAGGAAGAGGGGGGGGAGGAGAGTTCATCCATTCATCCATTGTTGCTGAAAAAATCTCAATGGCTTTCTCGCGACTAACAAGCAGCTTGTGACATTGAGGTTTTGTCTATTTGTATACCAAATAAATACCTGAATATCTCAACGAATAAAGTATAGATTAATGAACTGAATGTGTGACTAATTCCTTAGAAAAATAGATAACCATATGTAAATAAATGCATATATCCTAAATACATACACTAACATGTGCTGTAAGTATCTCTCTTGCGGATACCTTCTTATTGGCGTTGAAATTCCCACGTGTGTACATATGTAAGTGTCTGTGCGCGTGTCCATAACCTATTACGTACACCAGGGCGATGACTCAGAGAGCTGCTCAGGATCCATGAAATCAGCTGATCCAAGATGTACATGGTTCAAAATGAAGGTTAATGTGACATCAGCGATTTGGAAAAAAAAAAATACGATTATTAGTTCTGTAATTCACGTGTTTTTTATTTGTGTCGTCGGTCGATGTTTTTTTTTTTTTTTTTTTTAGTAGTAGTAGTAGTAGTAGAAGCAGTAGTCTATTATTTGCATTATTATCGTCCATAGTCGTAGTAGTTGCTGGAGTAGCAGTAAAAGTAAAAGTGCGATTTCTATTTTCATTTACTATCATTGTTGCTTTTATAATCATTGATGCTTATGTTACTGCTGTTGCTTTTATACTGTCTTTATTGATCTTGCTTTCATGCCTGGTATTTTTCATCATTACTGTTGTTTTGTTGTTGTTGCTATTAATATCAGTGGCGCCATTGCTGTCGTTGTTATTACCACCATTATCATTATTTTTATTACTATCATTATTATTATTATTATTACAATCATGATGATCATTATCATTATCATTGTTGTTGTTGCTTTGTTGTTGTTGTCGCTGTTGTTATCATTTTTATCATTGTTACCATCATTATTGTTAATATTATTGATATTATCATTCTCCTTTTTTATTATTATTATTGTCATTATCACTATCATTATCTTTTGTATCACTGCTAAAATTATTATAACTGTATTCATCTAATCCATTGTTATTGTTACCAGTTAGTATTCCTATCATTATTACCAACCTATCTTATCATCAGAACTATTCTCCTATCGCTACCAGCATCCTATCACCTTAATATCACAACCTATTTTTATCGTTATTAACAACCTATCATCACTGCAGCTCCTATCCTCCTATCATTATCCTCCTTTTATGTTATATTCTAGACGAAATTCTGCGGGGCTGTCATGCTCTGTCATGTGCCTCTCTCGCCTGTCAGATTCACGTGCCATTAGCTATCATTGGGTGACCTTTGGGTGTCAGCCTCCAGCCCTCACCTTATTTTATCTCCTGTTTTTTCTTCTTTTCTTTTTTTGCGAATGGTT
>NC_091564.1:4643886-4646386 GCF_042767895.1 Penaeus vannamei | reverse complement strand
CACCCGCCTCCCTTCCTCTCCCTCACTCCCTTCCTCCCCACATCCGCCTTCTTCCCCTCCTTCCCCTCCCTCACTCCCTTCCTCCCCACACCCGCCTCCTTTCCCCTCCCTCACTCCCTTCCTCCCCACACCCGCCTTCTTTCCCCTCCTTCCCCTCCCTCCCCACACCCGCCTTCTTCCCCTCCCTCACTCCCTTCCTCCCCACACCCGCCTCCTTCCGCTCCCTCCCTCCCTTCCTCCCCACACCCGCCTTCTCCCCTCCCTCCCTCCTCTTCCTCCCCACACCCGCCTTCTCCCCCTCCCTCACTCCCTTCCTCCCCCACATCCGCCTCTTCTTCCCCTCCCTCACTACCTCCCTCCCCACACCCGCCTTCTCCCCCTCCCTCACTCCCTTCCTCCCCCACACCCAAGGCCTTCTTCCCCTCCCTCACTCCCTTCCTCCCCACACCCGCCTTCTTCCCCTCCCTCACTCCCCTTCCTCCCCACACCCGCCTTCTTCCCCTCCCTCACTACCTCCCTCCCCACACCCGCCTTCTCCCCCTCCCTCACTCCCTTCCTCCCCACACCCGCCTCCTTCCCCTCCCTCCCTCCCTTCCTCCCCACACCCGCCTTCTCCCCCTCCCTCGCTCCCTTCCTCCCCACACCCGCCTTCTTCCCCTCCCTTCCTCCCCACCCCCCCCTCCTCCCCCTCCCTCCCTCCCTTCCCCCCCCCCCCCCCCCCCTTCCCCCCCTTCCCCTCCCTTCCTCCCCACACCCGCCTTCTCCCCCTCCCTCACTCCCTTCCTCCCCACACCCGCCTTCTTCCCCTCCTTCCCCTCCCTCGCCCTCTCCCTTTCCCAACCTTCCACCCGATCACTCAACAGGATCATCAGGCAACTCGTCCAGAGCAGAGGACAGTTTTGCCCAAGAGTCGCGGAGGCGCTGAGTGTAGTGTGACGCTTGGAGAGGAAGCCGGGGTCGTGGTGGTCCGAACGAGTGGTTTTGTTCGTGTGTGTTTTGTTTTGTTTTGTTTTGTGTTGATGATGTCATTTATTATTATTAGTGTTGTTCATGTTATCATTATCATTATTATTATTGTTGTTATTATTGTTATTATTAGTAGTATCATTATTATTGTTATCACTGTTATCAATATCGTCTTATTATTAATATTCTTAATGTCATAATCACTATTATCCTTATCTTTATAGTAATTGTTATTACCATTGCTATAATCATCCTTATTATCATTATTATCGTCCTTGTTTAGTGCCATATAGTAATTAATGTCATTATCAGTAGTAGCAATATTACTATTCCTATTGTCATTATTACTATTAACATTAGTATCAACGTTAGTAGTCATTATTATTGTTGTTATTGTTATTATCATCACTATTATTTTTATTGTTATTACAATCATTATCGTCATATTTTTATAGTCATTGTTACCATAAAAATAAATATTACCATCATCATTTTTACCCATCATTATATATAATTATAAGCATTATAATAACTACTACTGTTGTTGGCGTGTGGCGGGAAAGTAAGAGTAAAACAAATATTAGTATCATTGTTTAGGAATACCAACAGCATTAATATCAGATAAAGTATCAGTAATTCCAAGTTATGATTCTCGCGGTGTGTTATCACCGTAGTGCAGTGGTGAAATACCAGCACCGTCTTGCAGTCTTGCTAACCTGCGTTCGATCCCGCGTGCTGCCAGTGAATGGTAACCCCGGCCATTCCTTGCACACAGGGGGAGATTTAGAAGCAAAATTAAACAGAAAGTATGTCACAGCAAAAGAAAATCCATTGTAACCATTGGAATTGAAACGAAATCTTTAAATCTTTAAATCAGTGACCGACCATCTCATGAAGGGCTCGCGACCTTGAAGATTAAACCTTCCAATAAGAAAAGTGAAGTGAGGTTAACTGCTTGGAGTTTTCTGAAGTCATTTGGGCATGGGGCGGTGAAATAGCGCCTGGGAGAGTCTTTGAGTACTCTTTGAGCGAGAACTATTTGATTCCATGAGTAAATGTATGGTTGTTATGATAATTCTGACGCTGGAAATTCGTGTATTTTTTTTTATTTTGTTTTGCGTCAGTGGGGTTATAATGAATTGATATGTAAGCGTTAGTAGATACGTAGAGGGGGAGAGAGAGAGAGAGAGAGAGAGAGAGAGAGAGAGAGAGAGAGAGAGAGAGAGAGAGAGAGAGAGAGAGAGAGAGAGAGAGAGAGAGAGAGAGAGAGAGAGAAAGTGACAAGACAAACACAAACACACACACACACGCAAACACACACACACACACACACACACACACACACACACACACACACACACACACACACACACACACACACACACACACACACACACACACACACACACACACACACACACAAACAAACAAGCACAAGCAGAAAGAAACGAGATATATAAAAAAAATAAAGAGAAAGAGAAAGGACCAAGAGAGTAATCACACCAGGCCGACGGCTCCAGCGCACCCTAACGAG
>NC_091564.1:4633886-4638886 GCF_042767895.1 Penaeus vannamei | reverse complement strand
TGCAAGACCATGTTATAAGGCAGTTTTGCTCAGGGTGAAGGTAACCCAATTTATTATCTACATGGAAAAATGATCATTTACTGCAACATGTTAAATTCTTTATGAAAGATGACCGTGCCATCTTAAAGCTGTTCTTTTCATCAAAAGGAGAATGTTACTATGTCACTCTCTTTGTACTTTGCCATCCTAATTAGGATGGCAATCTTTGAAAGGATTAATGGAACTAATTTATTGAAAAATTTCTGCTGTATCAACATACAAAGTCATTAGTGTCATATACAAAATACAGCATTTTGGTGAGGCTTGGGGGTGAAGCCCCTAGGTAAGGGAAGGTCATACAGCTTTATGATAAAGTATTGCAGCAAAATGGTTAACGAGTTAACAAAGAGGATACAACATGTTATATGTCAAAAGTAGTAGAACTGTAGATTAGCCTGGTTGTAAAAAGGGTGAAGAGGGAATGGCAAACAGTACAAAGGCTGTTCAGGATTGACACAGCCACCCTTTCATCATGGCTCTCACACTTGACAGAAGGGGATAAAAGGAAAAAAAAGATGCAGAAGACCATTCAAAATTAGTTAAGGTGAGGGCTAAGGTCCGTGGTAGGGGATCACCACCTCGTCTCTTAAACCCCTGGCCTGCACATAAGGGAACTAAAAGTATAATGCTAATAAACCAGACTATGATTTTGATAAGCAATACTGAAAAAAAGTGGTTCTAATCAGCAATATGGCCAAAACATTTAATGAAAGATTCCGAAAAAAATTACATTTGCAAATTTTTGGTCATCTTTGGCCAGTAGGTTTTTGGTTAATAATCTTTTATAAAATTATACTGGTTTGTCATCTCAGACATTTTAAGATATATTAATGGTTTTGAGCATGTAGTGTCTTCAATAAAGCATATTAAAAAGGGATCCACATTCAAACACTAGATCAACCTTACATTTTCTTTATTTCTGCATTACAAAATGCAAGGAAGAACATCCCAAGGTGGTGTGTGGGATGGCACAAGTCATCTCATTTATTCCTTGTTACCAGCCTTCTGTGCTTGTCTCTCCTTGTATCTCTCCATCTGCTCCTTGGGGGTAAGGTTGTGCTTGCGGGCATACTTGAGGTTCTTAAGGAACTTGGGGTCCACCTGTGCACAAGATGTGATGGTAAAAAACAACTTAATTGGGTTTTAATCATCATTTGCTTACTAACATTTTTCCTGCATCTTTTACTAAAAAAGATTCTTGTTTCTTAACCACAAAGTTGATGACATAATACATGTTTCAGTAAATGAAAAGGTTAAATAAGGTTGAAAATTAAGGTTCTAGCATATTCATTTCAACTTTCAACCAATTTCATTTCTTGAATTTAGAGAAAAATGTATAATCCTTCAAGTGCATGTTTATACAATAATTATTTGAATGGACAAAAGATTTAAATAATATTCTTAATACTAAGAAAGTTTATCAATTTCATGTATTGGGAAACAAAAAAGCATATGATAACTTACTCCTCCCATAGATGCATGAATCAGCACCTTTGGCTTGCGGATGGGATTACTGGGGAAGAAAGGCAGCACAATTAAATCTCCATGAAAAGGACTGTGTATATATAAACATAAATGCTGAAGTATTTTATAAGCATTATTTAAAGGACCCCTATTCTTAATCCTTGACACTAGGTACATCTATCAACCATGATTTTGTTATTAGTTTTGTTTACACAGATGTCTTCACAAGCAGTCACAATATAGTTGATAACCTTAACTGGTTTTGCCTGCTTAACCCAACCCTTGCATTTTTGAAAGAAAATGCAATTCTAATACCATATGCTGAACTTCTATCATCAATATGGTCATTATCATATAATGCAATTAGTTAAAACTAACAAAAGTTATTTTTTTATTATTTAAGGAATGAGGGTAAACAGTCAGATCGGTTGTATTATTAACTTCTTGGTTAACTAGGTGCTTTTGGAATCATATGTATGTAAATAAAATAATATGAAACTTTAGAGAAAAGTGCAAGAACATTTGGTATCACCAGGTTAATCAGGAAAAGTCATTATACTTACCGGTGAGCCTTGCGGTTCTGGTTATGATTGGTATGATTCTTTGACTTGGCCATTGTTTATGTTTCAACTTTACCTGAAACAAAGTAAAACTTTCAATACCTTGCATTTTGAGGTGCATAAACAATTCCATAATTACTATGAAGGAAGGGGAGATATAGGAGAGAAAAAGGAGAGGGAGAGAGAGAGGTAGAGATCTTTTAAAGACTACTGTAAAGAAGGCCAAGAAGTGCAAAACTAAGCTGCATGAATGAACCGGTTTGTTTATGGAGGAAATACCATAGTATATAAATAAGGAATATTGTATATAGCTTACACAGATTTATCTTTACATTATGGATGCATTAAGGGCAAACTGAATATGATGTTGTAGAGGACAAGTTGCAGTATTTGTACAAATAATTTGCAGATACACCACAAATAAAGGAAAAAGATTGTGGAAAGTGCCACTCTCAGCTTTAAGTCCACTTGATACTCCTGAATTTTAGCTCTATCATACTATGCATACCAAGGTGAAGACCATTTCCATAGGGGCCCAAAGGGTACGCCCAGACATGGCAACTCAGCCCCGTTTTGGAGTTTCATGAACTATCCCCCTTCCCCCCTTTGGAATTTAGTCTGAGAGGGTGCATCGCTATTGGTAACAATTACCTTATTAATAATCAAGGTAATTCTTTACAGTATGAACGCACTTGCCAGAGAGTAAGTCCCCAACTCCACGTCAAAAAATATATTCGTCAATCCAAGTTGCTGTGAGTAAGGGTGTCCTTCAGGCACTATCTGTGGGGTGAGTTGATGGGGGGCAGCCCCCCTGAAACATTGTCTTCACCTAAGTATGCAGAGCAACAGAGTTGAAACTCGGGCAGAGACCAGCACTTTCTGCAATCGTTTTCCTTTATTTGCGAGGTTACCATTCATGTCTGCAGATTATTTCTTGTACCAAAGATGCAACATTTTGTATCCACTATAAGAATATCATATTCAATTTGCCCTAACTAAATGCATCCATACTATAATGATTAACCATAATCAATTATGATAAAATGAATATATTCAGGGGAAAAGAAAAGAAAAAAAAAAATTCTTTACAAAAGAAGAAACTTGTACATAGTACAAAACTTATTCTAAATACAGATGAAATATTTAATGCCAAGTTTATGTTCAATACCAGAACACCCTTACACACCGATGGTTCTCTATATGTTGGCACAAAGTGCTAATAAAGGGGGGGGTTACAGGTTACAGTAACATTGAAAACTATAGAAATGAATAAAAGTTCCATTTACTCTAGAATTCCCAAACAATTACCCTAGTTTATTTTTTATCTTAATTTGTGAGGCTATTCTATCCAAATTCACTTGGCCCTTCCTATGGTAAGTGATGGATTGCCTATATTTTGGATTCAACGCGACATCACTACGTGTCCAAAGATTACCAAGCTTAAAATATCAATGAAAGCCAACAATTCTCCAGTAAATTTGTGTTATGAATATGTTTATTGCAACAAATGTAGAAAGGTCTGAATGAGAGTGCATGTCTAAACAGCACAAGTGTATATAATTTTCATTATCATTTACTTTGCAAAATGTGAAATGCCTTTTTTAGTATTGCGAGGACAATTATTCATGTTCATATTAACTTCTACTAGACAAGACATTTTCAAAACAGGCCAGTCACAAAATTCAGAGAGCTTATACACAACTGCTAATTTTTCCCATTTTAAATTGGTGCATTTTGGGCAAAATTAAAAGGTTGGTAGTAAAGTTTTATACAATATTACTGGAACTAGATCTTGGTGGAATTTGGTTTATCTTTAAAATATGGATACACTAAACTACGGCAAATATATGATATTTTTGTACAGGATAAAGACGCAGTCTGCGCACACAAAATAAGCTATAGACGTGAATGGCAACCCCACAGATTATGAAAATAGATCACAGAATGCCCCACTCTGAGCCCCCAAGTTTCAGCTTCCCATGGACCAGACTGAAGAGTTTTACTTGCGCATAGAATATTACATTTTTTCAAGTGTGGAAAACATTTTTTCTACATTTGCGTGGATGGATGAAACAAGTGCACGGAAAGGTTAAAAGAATTTTAAGCGTGGAAGATGACTTTAACAAGAACTATGCATGCGCGGAAAGTTACCCGAGAACTACATTTGTGTGGACAGAATTTGGCCAAATAATTTTTGAGTGGGAATGCACACCAAATTCTACAGTCTGGGCCATGGAGACTGAGGGCAGTGTCCTGAGGGTAAGCTCTGCCACGGTAACTCAAATTGTTTAATAAATTCTGTGATGTAGAGTTGGGGACTTCATCTCTGGCATGTGAATCCATACTATATAGAATTACCAGAATTACTAAAGCAACTTCGAAATAGTAAACACGTTCTAACAAATCCTTAACCAATGCCAACGAAGATTGCTACTCTCACTTGTTCATTCATACAACCTCCAATATATCAAATAGTTGGACCTGGGTCTATAATTAAATCCCTCATACCGTGGAATAATAATGAAAAAAGTATTCCGAATTTTTTTGCCAGCATGTTTTTCATAAAGGTTTTAATTCAATAGCATTGTTCTAAATTTTCAATAAATATAATATTCTCTATTCATTTTTTACTTCCTACTTATATTCACTTTTTTCCTAATACATATCAAAGAAAATTGCTCAACGCTTCTCATGCGAGAATTTGGTACACACGACCACCTTCGATTCATTGTGGAACAATAATGTTCCATTGAAATATCACCACAAATACACATTTAACGGCATATACTATGCTTCATATTATTTTCGAAACTTTAAGTTTCAATATAACGCACTAATTCACTATTTTTCTCTTACGATTGCAAAGATATTTCACGGTAACGTGAGGGAATTCTTAGATCTTACCTCTACTACAGTAAAGGCCGAAACGGGAAGGCC
>NC_091564.1:4628886-4631386 GCF_042767895.1 Penaeus vannamei | reverse complement strand
TGCTGACTTCCTGTTCTGACAGCCCAGAGTTATGAATTACACTATAAAGGTATGTAAAACTCTTTGTTACTTCAATGTCCTCACAGCAAACACGTACCAACCGAGGAGGCTCTCCTAGCAAGTCCCCAAAGTTCTGGGTCTTGGTCCAGGAAACCTCGACCCAAGGGCTTTGCTTCATTGTTAAAATGCATCCAGAGCCACCACTGAGGTTCCCAAAGATTCAGATAGAATGGCAACATCAGCAAAGTCAATGTCAGTAACCTTCATACTGCCCTGAGTTGCTCCACAAATGGCTTTGAACAGTAGCTCTGCCCAGTACCCAGTCTATGCAAATGTTGAAAATTGTTGGTGCACGGACACAGCTTTGCCTCACTCCTGAACAAACAGGAAAGTAACTCGACCCCCCCCCCCCACATACACGCACTTTACAGTATATATAGTACCAGTATATAGGCTTGTTATTAGTTCAATAACCCTTGTTAGAATTCTCTCAATCTAAGGATCTCCCAGAGTGATTCCCGGTGTACTGTATCGAACGCCTTCTTGAGGTCGATGTAGGCTGCAAGCAGCCCACGCCCGAACTCAAAGCGGCGCTCTTGAGTGATACAAGGATACGGTCTATTGTGGACTTACCAGGAGTGAATCCAAATTGCTACGTCCTCTGGTGCCTCAGCAGGTGGTCTCTGCTATGTCTTAGAAGGATGTGGGCGAGAACCTTGCCTGGTGTGATACCTCGGTGACTGCTGCAGTCCAATCGACCCCCCTTCCCCTTCCAGAGAGGGATGACCACACCCCTCAGCAGGTCAGGGGGAACAATACCAGACTGCCAGATGGTAGCCAGGACAACATGCAACCCCCATGCCTTGAACAGTTCAGCTAGGATGCTGCAGATACCTGCTGCTTTACCGCCCCTCAGCTTGGAGATCATCTTCCTAACTTCAGTTAGAGGGATGATCTGATGGGTGGGTCTGGCAACGAAATCCAAGTTAACTGTTGGTGGATCAACCTGGTACAACTGCTAAAAAAAACTCAGTACAACGCTCCTGCACCACATCAGGATCTGCGACAATCTAGGCACTTGCTGAGCCTAGAAGAGGGCTCGGAGTTCATGCAGTCACCTGTGAAGAAGGCTCGGAGTTCATGCAGTCACCTGTGAAGAGGGTTCGGAGTTCAGCTTTCTCAGGGCTTGGTATGCAGGACGAAGGTCACTTACTAAGAAATCTCCTTCCACCTTCTCAGCAAGACTCCTAATAAACTGTTCCTTGTCCCACCTTAACAGTGACCGAGACCGGTGCAAATCCCAATCCCGTCAGACGAGCGGCACGGCAAGCATCAGTGGCTTCCAGTGTCTCCTGTGAGATAGAATTCTGTATTGCTCTTGGGCGTTCACTAATCGATTCCAGAGCTTCATCAAGCGTTTCGCGCTTGAAGGTATCCCACAGAAGTACAGGGTCCATCAGATTGTCAAGAGCTGTGAAACGACCAGAAATTGCCTCAGCAAACCCCGGGCACACTCCCCCTCCCTCAGCCTGTCCAAATGAAATGCCCCAGGGTGGTCAGTGGATAGCTGGGGAGTGGACCCAGAGGGTACCCACAACCAATCCATGGTTAGTACCACAGAACCAAGGACTCCTATACTCCCTGCATTTCTGGAGGATTCTCCAAACAAGTGCTAATGAGTATGTAGTCGATCTCTTGGCTGCATTACCTGTATCGCTGTACCACATCCAACGATATGGGTCTGAGAGCTGGTACTAGGAGCCAGAAATCCTCAATTTCTGGGACCTTGCAAAGTTCCGGAAAAGGAGGCTATTCTCGTTGCCGGCATCAGCTCATAGTCAGCGTGATCACAGCCATACACCGCATTGAAGTCACCCAGAACAATATGAATATCTCGCCGAGGACAACTGTCAGACACAGATGCAAGTTTGGTGTAGAACATCTCTTTCACATCGAGTGGCCAGTAATAGGTGTAGCCACCTACACTAATCGTGCTGCTGCCAGGTCTTCTCACCTCCTAGAGAGCAGCCACTTCAACTCTCAGCCTCCCCAGGTCTCTTGACAGCAGTGGAAACTGATCATCTTGACACAAAGAACGGACGTTCCAAGCCCCCAACATGACGTCCAGCCTAAGGTTTAGTCTCGGGTAGGACACCACCTCTGCCACCAACGCTGCCCCATATAAATGGGGGGTGACAGGCTGTGAAACCCAACATCCACCTGTGGGGGTCCCTTGGGCTTTACTTTACAAGCTCCACTCTGGGTTGGTGGCTGCCAGAGTGCAGGTGGGACGAATAGCTCCTGTTCCCATCTTGCAAATATATATATATATATATATATATATATATATATATATATATATATATATATATATATATATATATATATATATATATATGTGTGTGTGTGTGTGTGTGTGTGTGTGTGTGTGTGTATGTATTATAAATATATATTATATATATATATATATATATATATATATATATATATATATATATAT
>NC_091564.1:4618886-4623886 GCF_042767895.1 Penaeus vannamei | reverse complement strand
AATCATTCAGCTTGATGAAGACGTTACCTCCTGTTCCAATGTGCCAGTAATAAGTGTAACCTTCTGGTGACTTTGCTTCATACCAGTTCTTGATTAGAGATGATTCTTTTTTATCACTGCTTTTTGATTCTGTCTTTTTATTCTTGATGACAATTTCTGCATTACTAGCTGTGGCAATTTCACTTATTTTGGTTCCAGTCATGTCGGGATTCTGCTCAATGTCGTTTTTGTATGCCTTCAATGCTGCCTAGGGACAAACACATCATTATCAAATCGTAAGCCTAAAGATCAATGAAAGTAATACAATTCAAAAATGTGTATAATTATCTATAATGTTCATTTGATTCCAGGGACTTTTTACACCTAGGAAGTACCTCTTCCATTGATTTGAGAAAATCAGCTTCATTTTGCTTGGCCTCAAAGTCTTCCCGTCCCTTTTTCCCCATCTCGGCCAGGCGTATTTGCACATTTTCTTTGTGCCGCTTTCCTCTCTCGTGGAATTCGACACTAGGTTTGTTGTCTGCTATCCAGCATTTACAGAAGTCACAAAACTTCCTTGGGTTTGACTTCCAGTACTCAGACCTAAAATCACACATATAATAATAAGTAAGAAAAAATACAAGGAAAAGGAGAAAAAAGAGAAAAAAAGGGGTAAAAAAGGAAAGAGAGAGAGAGAGAGAGAGAGAGAGAGAGAGAGAGAGAGAGAGAGAGAGAGAGAGAGAGAGAGAGAGAGAGAGAGAGAGAGAGAGAGAGAGAGAATGAAAGGAAGAGAGATAGAGAGATAGATAGATAGAAAGAAAGAGAGAGAAACATATCTCAATAAAGATTTGTACACTAGTATGTATGTGTTTATATATATGTATGTGTGTGTGTATATATATATATATATATATATATATATATATATATATATATATATATATATATATATATATGTATACACACATACACACATACACACACACACACACACACACACACACACACACACACACACACACACACACACACACACACAAACACATATATATATATATATATATATATATATATATTGCTTCCACCTCATGGCAAGCCGCCAGGCAGGGACTCAGCCCATCTCGAGCTCCTCCCGACAGGTTTGATCGATCTGCCCAAGCCACGACTTCCTAGGTCATCCCACAGGCCTCCTCCACCCAGGGTTGTCTCTTACAGAGACAACCTGATGAGCAGGATCAGCCTGTGGAAAGCGAGCCGAGGTGGCCATATAGCCTGAGTTGGTGATCCCGAATTGTGTAGATAACAGGTCCTGTGCCAGTCTCACGGTGCAACCGTTGGTTAGACACGTGGTCCCGCCAACAATATCCCATGATCCGGCGCAAGGACCTATTACAAAAGGCATCAAGACGAGGCTCCAGGGCACTGGATAATGTCCAGGTTTCACTACCATAGAGCAAAACTGGCATTATCAGGGCCCTGAAAACCTATAGCTTGGTCCTTCTGCACAGGTACCAGCATCTCCAAATACTCTTGTCGAGAGAGTTCATGATCCCTGCTGCCAGACCAGTCCGTTTACTGACTTCCTGGTCTAACAGCCCAGAGTTATGAACTCCACTACCAAGGTATGTAGAGCTTTCTGTGACTTCGATGTCCTCGCCGCAAGTAAGTACCGACCAAGCAGGTTCTCCTAGTAATTCCCCAAAGTCCTGGATCTTGGTCTTGGTCCAGGAGACCTCTAGACCCAAGGGCTTCGCTTCATTACTAAATGCATCGAGAGCCACCACTAGGGTTTCCAAAGACTCAGAAAGAATAGCAACATCATCGGCAAAATCAAGGTCTGTAACCTTAATATTGCCCAGTGTTGCTCCACAATGACTGAACAGTAGCTCTGCCTAGTATCCAGTCCATGCAAGTATTGAAAAGTGATGGTGCAAAAACACAGCTTTGCCTCACTCCTGAACTGACAGGAAAGAAGCTCAACAGGCCCCCACCACACTTTACAGCACTTTCAGTACCAGTATACAGATTTGCTATTAGTTCAATAATCCTTCTTGGAATTCCTCTCAGTCTCAGGATCTCCCAGAGTGATTCACGATACACTGTATCAAACGCCTTCTTGAGGTCGATGTAGGCTGCAAGCAGCCCACGGCCGAACTCACGACAGCGCTCTACAATGACTCGAAGCGCAAGGATACGGTCTATTGCGGCCTCTGATGCCTCAGTAGATGGTCTCTAATACACCTCAGAAGGATGTGGGCAAGAACCTTGCCTGGTACACTGAGCAGCGTGATGCCGCAGTGATTGCTGCAGTCCCATCGGTCCGCCTTCCCCTTCCAGAGAGGGATGACCACACCCCTTAGCAGGTCAGGGGGAACGGTACCAGACAGCGAGATGGCAGACAGGACAGCATGCAATCCCCGCGCCATAGATTCACCACCAGCCTTTAACAGTTCAGCTGGGATGCCACAAATACCTACTGCTTTACCACTCTTCAGCTTGGAGATCGCCTTCCTAACTTCAGTTAGGGAGGGTGGGTCCTCGCTAATTGGTGGGTCCGACAGTGGAATCATGGCACTACCTGCATCCAAGTTAACTGTTGGAAGGTCAACCTGATACAACTGCTCAAAATACTCAGCGCAACATTCCTGCACTGCAACAGGATCTGAGATGATCTGGCCACCTACTAAGCGAACTGCAGTCGCCTGTGAAGAGGGCTTGGAGTTCAGCTTTTTCAGGGCTTGGTTTGTAGGACGAAGGTCATTTACTAAGAAATGGCCTTCGACCTCCTCAGCAAGACTCCTAATAAACTGTTCCTTGTCCCTTCTTAACAGAGACCGAGTTCCGGTAATACTTAGGTTTATATTTATATAATGACTGCAATACGATGGTGGAAATCTAATGACACTCACAGAGAGAGGGAAAACTATATTTCATTATCACATGAAACAATCTATGCAGGTAAAGAATAAAGTCTGAAATAAAAAAAAATGGTTAATCCACACAGGAATCGACATAGGAAGTTGAGGAAAAATCCTGATTTGGAAAGATAAAGGATCAGATTGATCTATTTGTGAGTGTGAGTGTGAGTGTGAGTGTGAGTGTGAGTGTGAGTGTGAGTGTGAGTGTGAGTGTGAGTGTGAGTGTGAGTGTGAGTGTGAGTGTGAGTGTGTGTGTGTGTGTGTGTGTGTGTGTGTGTGTGTGTGTGTGTGTGTGTGTGTGTGTGTGTGTGTGTGTGTGTGTGTGTGTGTGTGTGTGTGTGTGTGTGTGTGTGTCTGTGTGTGTGTGTGTGTGTGTGTGTGTGTGTGGGAATGAAGAGAGGATATATATATATATATATATATATATATATATATATATATATATATATATATATATATATACATGCATATGTCTATATATGCACGAAAAATCGCTTCCTAATGTAATCCACCAATTAAAAATGTTTATAAGTTAACCAAAACATACTCTCCCTTACATGATTCAGTAGGTAGAAGAATTATTACGAATTTCACGAGTTTCTCCTTCAATTGACAATCTTGTTTACAAATATCAATCTATATTCTGATTTGACTTCTCTTTCTTTTTCTAAGTTTATGAAAGAGTGATATTTTAGCACGGTGGAATATAAGTTTTTATACATAATGAAGATTATTCATGATAAGCACATTACATGACAATGTAGGACTTTTAAATTAGACAATAAACATTGAGATTTTGATTTGACTTATTCCAAAATTATCCTTTTTGAATTTTAAACAAAATTTACTCAAGGATGTTCAACCCAAATATAATATTCTGAATACAAAAAAATATTTGTGATATAAAATGTATATTTGAGTGCTTCAAAACCCCCTAACAAAATATAAAACAGAAGAGTTGCAAATTTTAAGAGAATTAATCCTATGGCAAAAAATTCGCGCTAAAAAATCTCGCGCATGCGCAGTCGTAGTCGTGTTGTTTGGCTTGATCGATGCGGTCGTGAGTGAAGCCTCGCATCCGCTCCTCATTTCATCATTTCATCTCAATTCATGCTCCTGGGTCGTCTCTCTTTGCCTAATGATGGCGTCCCAAGATGGTAGGTATATTCGAGAAGGCCACGAGAGAGGTTAGAGGAAGTTTTATCGCAGAACAAAGTTAAAATAGAGGAGAGATGGGGGGTGATGCCCAACACTGCCGCTTGAGGGGGAATTACTGAGATGAGACAATAACAAAGGCATTTTTTTAGGATTTTAGGGACGCTAGAGATTTTCACGCCTTTAGGTGTTGAGAATCGGGGGAGAAGGCATAGAAGGAAAAGTGAGAGTCCGTCAACGCATAGGAAGTGAGGAAGGAAAGGATAAATGAGGCAGGGAGGAGGGGGAGGGAAGTGGCGGGATTAGAATAACGTCATGTTCGTCGTTAATTTTTTTGAGATTTTCGCCTTTGCGGTCATGTTATTTAAGCTCTCAAGGTTTAATTTAAATGTATTCGAGGAAGGCTGCCATTATTTTGCCTTTACATTCTTTAATTATAGGAGATGGCTGTCGAGATAGGTGTCACACCTCTGGAACCACATTTTGAGCAGTATTATGGTGTCAGCAAATTTTGTAATTATCCTGCTTTGACTATTACATTTACAGTTCTCATACTTAATTATTACAAGATGCCTGTGTGTCTTTCACTTCTATTGCACCACTCTAAAGGTGTGGTGCAATGGACAGTACACATGCATATTGGTGTAAATGCCTTATGGTCTGGCAAACACTTTCAGGTTCTGTGCATTTTAGCTGGACATAACTTTTGTATACATGGGTAAGGTATGTTGCGCTTTGCTGGAGCTCAGGAGGTGTTTCAGTCGTATCAATTGTTTGACACTGCCACTGCTGGTTAAACACCAGACTGTAAAGCATCACAGTTATTAAATGGATCTGGATAGGATGCAGTAAAGAGGATTATGAGTAATAGATCTTGTGGATTAATAAGGTAGTTTAGTCATAATCTTCAGTTAAGTTTCATTTTAGAATGCTTAGCGTATCAAATTT
>NC_091564.1:4598886-4603886 GCF_042767895.1 Penaeus vannamei | reverse complement strand
GATGATAAGGAAAATGATAAGAAAACTCAAGGATAAGGGTAAAGAGGTGAGGTCAGGTAGGCCTATGAATTAGACTTGTTTTTGATCAAGTGCTTGCAGAGCCAGCTATGTGTAAATGTTGCAGTGGATAGTTTATTTGTCCATGCACCCCAGGGGTCAAAAGACTAAAAAACTCCATTTTTTTGGGCTGATATGTATTTTGTAAGCTCTTTATTACTAATTCTTGCTGATACTATTTCTTGCTTTGAGAATATAACACTGCTTTATTTTATTTCATGAATAACAGATAACATATTTTTCAAAGCATAATATGAAGTGTTTGATGAGGCCAAATTAATGAGAGTGATCCAAATCTTATCTGTTATTTTTAGGCTACAAAGCAAAACTTCGGTTTGAGGGCTTTGTGGATGACAGCTCAAAGGACTTCTGGGTGGACCTTTGTTCAGAAGAGGTACATCCTGTGGGTTGGTGTGCCACCCAAGGTCGCCCACTAATACCTCCACGCTCCATCCAACACAAGTACCGTGACTGGAAAGAATTTCTAATGAGACGATTAACTGGGGCACGAACTCTTCCAACAAACTTCATCTCTAGAGTTGTTGAGAGCCAGAAGTCAAGATTCAGGTGAGCTGAATTTGTGAATAGTAGAAATAAGGAAGGATGCTAAACTTTCCTAAAAAATATGTATAAATTGAATGTACTGAAAAAACAGCCTAGAGAAAAGACACTTCTGTTGTAGATTGATGTCAATAGTAGACTCCCTCCAGATTCTTATGAGTTTATGGAATTTAGTGTTCATTTTCTCATCCCACTTTCTTTTATGTGTTTTTTATTTATACCTCGTTAATATACAATGACTATATTTTCGTAGGCCTGGACTTAATGTGGAGGTTGTAGACAAGAACAGAATAGCACAGATGAGAGTAGCAACAGTAACAGAGGTCGTCGGAAAGAGACTCCACCTGAAATACCATGGGGCGCCACCAGATGACAATGGTAAGCTTTGAAGAAATGATAATCCAAATGTTTTCTAAGAGGATTTTATTTTACCTACTAAATGGTTATGGTTTATTTGGGAAATATCTAGCATGTCACTTTGTATATTAGATAATTTTGCTGGCAGAACTGGATAGTCTCAGTATTTAAACTATCCATTTTTTTTTTATCTTTCTTTCATTGCCTTTTATAAGTTCCTATTGGTTACAGCAGTTCTGATGTAAATACTTTTTTCTTCTCAGGATTTTGGTGCCATGAGGATGCTCCAATAATCCATCCTGTGGGCTGGTCAAGAGAAGTAGGGCATGAAATAGTTGCCAGTCAGTCATATCATGAGAAGTGCATACGCGGTACATATGATCCTAATGATGCACCTCCAGAACTCTTTGTGGCCACCCCTGTGCCGGCTTTTCTTCGCAACTCCAAAATGGGTTTTGCTGAGGGGATGAAGCTGGAGGCAATTGACCCTCTGAACCTGTCAGCCATTTGTGTTGCAACAGTCATGAAGGTTAGCTGTAGAGGATAATTTGCAGT
Organism: Penaeus vannamei; assembly: GCF_042767895.1. Lineage (NCBI taxonomy): Eukaryota > Metazoa > Arthropoda > Malacostraca > Decapoda > Penaeidae > Penaeus > Penaeus vannamei. Next base: position 4,602,356 of record NC_091564.1, on the reverse strand, counting down.
GGTCTTTTCTCTTTGATTTATGAATTGTTCTTTATTGTGGGTCCTTCTTGCACAGCAACAAATTCTCCTCATTCTACTTATTCCAAAACTGTCCTTCACTTCACTATGTCTACTCCCCCTCTCCTGCAGTCAAATTCCTATTCAAGTGTAAATCTAGATACTCCAATCCCTACCACTTCCCCAAAGCTACCCCGCCTCCTCACTTTACTTTTCGTGCCAAGCAACCTAAACGTTCCCCTCCACCTTCTCACCAACACCAACACTTCTCTCCTACACTTTCCTCTTCCTCTACTCCTCAGATATCTATCCACTCTTCTCCTCCTCACAAGAGAGCCTCTACACCTAACCCCCCTCCAGAAACTCTTTAACCCAATCGTGCCGGGTGTCACATATATGAGACACTGGAAAAAATAAACATTGCCGGGCGTCCCGCCAGTGTGATGCTGTATCGGGGCTGTGCTCCGACGCAGCAGCGGCGCGTGGCCGGGCGGGCGGACAGACTCCGGGGAAGCTCTGCCTGCTGATTTTGTAGCTGCCCGGAATTTTTTTTAATTTGGCTACAAAATGTACCCCTCGTGAGTGGGTTAAGACATCTAAAACTTCCTAAAGATGACCTAAGGGAACACTGCTCCCTCATCAACCCTCCAATCCCTTTTTTCTTACTCCCACTATTAAAGTATTTGCTGATATCCATCCTCCTCAAGTTCCCCTACCCTCTTTCCTCCTACGCTTTCCCAACATATTCCACCCTCTCTACCACTTCCATCTGAATGCTCATGTCAGTTCCTTCTGTGATAACAATGTCCTTTTCTAGACCCCCTCCCCTCTTGACACTCTTCCTGATATGTCACCACCTTCCTCAGTCCCCTTTTCTCATCCCCCAGATTCTTCTCTGCCTCCTCAAACAGCTACCTCTGTTTTCCTTAAGCTATGTCCCTGTTCCTTCTCCAGTCACAGATACTCTACAGTTCACTCAATTGCCCTGCCTCCTTAACCCTTCCTCTTTTACAAATATCTGCTCTACTACATTTACTCCCCTCTTTTCTTTCCCTTTTCACTGCCATACTACCTAGAACACTCTCTAATCTTTGACGGTTAGCACATTTTATTCTAATGCGTAACTCCTCTTTATCTTTTTGCCACAATACTTTACCATAGTGCTATATGACCTTTGATGTCTAGCACATTTATTTTACTTCTTACTTTCAGCTTAAACTAACTTCTTTTTTTCCCTCATGCCTCAGGTCTTGCACAACAACTACCTCATGATCCGGATAGACAGCTATGAGTCAGACAACACCTGCTCTGACTGGTTCTGTTACCACGCCACTTCCCCCTGTATTTTCCCTGCTGGGTTTTGCGAGATGAACAACATTACCCTAACGCCCCCGAGAGGGTACGAGGGGCAGTTCTTGTGGTATGCTTACCTCAAGAAAACTCAGGCCACTGCTGCACCTCCAGCCCTCTTCAGCAGGGTAAGTTGTTACTTGGAAACATATCTTCATTTTTTATGTATATGTATATTTCTACTTGATTATATAAGATATATTATAAGTTTGAAGAGTCTGTATGAAAATTGTTTCTTTTTTAAATTTTCTTTTTTTATATTTTATCTTTTTACTTTTTCAAGTTTTCTTTCTTTTTCTTCACCTTTTTTTGTCTTCTGATTTTTCTTCTTTTATCCTAACTGATTTTCTTCACTTCCTTTCAGTTTACTGGGATTTCTTCTTTTTCCCTTTTTTTGATGAAAGAAAATGTAGATTGAAGTTTAATTCTTTTTCGATGTTGAATACATATATATATATATAAAGCTTCATTGCTAGGAAAACTCATGAAACAGCTTCATAGTAGCCATAGGCAGATGATACCAGTGTGTGCTAATCATGTATAATATCGTATAGGAAATACCAAGTCACGGGTTCGAAGAGGGTATGGCCCTGGAGTCGGCAGATCTGATGGACCCACGGCTAGTGTGTGTAGCAATGGTGAAGCAAGTCAAAGGGAGGTTGCTCAAAGTCCACTTTGACGGCTGGGAAAACGACTTTGACCAGTGGATTGATTGCTACTCACCCGATATCTATCCCGTAGGCTGGTGTGACATGTCCGGCTATAGACTAGAGGGCCCCAAGACTGATGGTGAGTGTCTATCCTAGACTGCATTTCCTTTTCAGATTGATGTGAATGATAATTAAGTTCTTTTGATTTTTTATTTCTTGACAAGAATGTATAATTTCCTTTGGAAATTATTGTTTTATATAGTTTTTTGGTTAAATGAACTTCGGGTTAGGGTAGGGAAGGGATAAAAAATCTTTTGAGTAGTTTTTCTATATGTGTATGTGAAGGAATCATATTGCTATACCCAAGATCAATAGGAAGAACATTTTTGTTAAGCTAAAGCAATTATGGCCTGTCAAAATTGAATATGTTTTCACAGTCTGCTTATTGAATCTTGGTAGCATACACTTCCAAAAAGATATTGTCAAGGTTCCCTTTAGTATTTAACTAAGATGAACTGTTGCAGTTCCAACACCTAATGCTCCAAAGCGCAAGCTAAAGGGGGGCACCAAGCAAGCCAAGACTGGGCGGAGAGGTCGGCCCATTGGTAGTAAGAAGGTTGGGAAAGTGGCTGTAGGAGGGATGATGAACGTCCCTCAAGCTCCAGCCATGGGGACACAGAGACGTCGAGGCCGCCCACCTAAGGAGAAAAGCTTACTTGGCCAACCTGATTCACCGCTCCATGTGGGCAAGGGAGAAAATGAGCATCCTGGTGAGTGGATTTATTGGAAAGGTTTTGGTGCAAAAAGTGTGTGCCTTTAAAGACATTGTTGACCACTAATGGGGTGATGTGTAGGATGTCTGCTATACCTGTGTGCTTTTTTGTAGGAAGCGTCCAGTAGGTTTGCATTAAATTTCTGAATATTTATTTCAAAAGAGCGAGTGCATATGAGAGAGATTAGGTATGAGTGCTAGTATGTGTGTGAGTTAATATTTCATAACAAATTGATTAGTTATATAGCTACTTCTCTTTTGTTAGGTATATATATGGGTATGTTTATTGTAAATAAAGAATGTGCTCATTCACTAACTGTGCTGGTGCTTGCTCACTCACTCGTATTCACTCATCTTCTCATACTTTGTCACCTACTTACCTACCTTTTTAACCCAGTGCCGACGGGTAAAAATGTTTAGCAAGTGGACGTAAGAACGGGATTGTTGGCGCACATCGGCAGTTTCCCCTGTTTCCACCCAGCTCGATCGGTAGTTTGCAAGCGACATTTGGCACCTTGAAGCTTTTATTTTGGTATAATTTATAAAAAAAACTATAATTATAAAGGTTTACCTCCATTATAGGTGCCATTGCCTAAAATCTTTACCATATAAATGAAGCCGCAACTATTGGAGAAAATCAAATTCCATCCAACGAGCCAGTGGTGTTTCGGTCCATAACAGCTGTGGTATGTGCGTACATG
>NC_091564.1:4591386-4593886 GCF_042767895.1 Penaeus vannamei | reverse complement strand
CTTACATTTATTATTATATGTAGATCTAGCAAGCTCACTTTATAGAGTTTGATGTTATAGGGAGAGTTTTTGCAACTGGATTATTTTAGTGTTGAAACAAAATTTTGGCCTTAGTGCTCAAATATACTGAAACATCACTCCTTGCTTGCCCTTCTTTGTTTGTTATATTTTCAGTTTTACAGACTTGTATATTTGAAATTATAGAAGATTAAGATCAGTGACATAAATATAGAAATTAAATGTTCATCAATTACTAAAAATGTTATATTTAGCAAGTGGTAGTACTTGTGAGTGCAATAGCTAGCTAACATGCATTTTAGCAGGGGGTGTTAACTTTTTAGTGTGGATGGTAGCAGTGATTTGTAATAGCACAACATGTGGTTGCAGAGGGTTTGAGAGTAATTTAAAAATAATTATGATAATAATAGTAATAATAATAAGTATTAATAGATAAATAAAGATATGAATGGCTTTTCTCTGTTAATATTGAAACTGCTTTGTCTTTACAGATGAAACATCCTCAGGTGTGGCCTCATTAGATGGGAATGAAAGTTCTCGAGAACCATGGGACATGGAGGAAGAATCCTGCAACTCACCCTCAGGCAGCCCATCCCCCATACCTTCAGCTGAGCTTCCCAGTCAGAACACATCTCATCAGACAGGCTTTACAACTACTGCAACAGAAGGCAGAGATCAAGAATCCAAGACCAAGGTGATTCACCAAGAACAGGAACCAGTGCCTGAAAAGGTTACCCAGTATCACCCTCAACCAGCAATGGTCAGTCAAGAGCAAAGGTCCATGCTTCATACCCAACAGCAGGAAAGTCACAACACCCTGCGCAGTGTTCCTGTCGCTGCCACTCCCAATGTTTTACAAGCCAGCAAAGAGTTGAAAACACAGACATCTGCTGTCAAGAGCACGATTGTCACAGCTAATACATCAAACCCAGTAAACATCCCACAGTCCACCCTACCCCCAGCGCTAAAGAATGGCATTTCTCAGCAGAGCAAGGTCACATCACAGTCTCCTACAGTCTCATCCACAGTGAACAACCAGTGTAATAATTCCTCTCAGGACACAGTACTTCCTGTGGCAGAGAAAGAGTCACCTCAGTCAGTTATTCCAAGGATGATTGATGGGCCAATTAAAGATGGATCAAAAGTCAAGCCTAAACTCTGGACACCTCAGGATGTAGCACTTTTCTTGAAGAAGAATGACTGCGGAGCTTATTGTGACAACTTCATATCTCAGGTTTGTTTTGTAATTATCATAAAAGAAGTACAGATCTGGATATTATTGGTAACACATTTTTTTCTACTGTGAGGATAAACTGATTGATGTTAATTTGATACTTTCATGAACTTATGGCATGTAATATATTAATATATTATTTGAGAGTGGTATTTATGGAAATTTAATTTGTTTTTAAATGTTTTGAAGATTAAGCGTTGGTGATCAAAGCTGATTTCAGTCCAGCTGTGTGAAATTGCATTTATAAAATATATTTTTGGTTTAAACTTTCATATATAACATTAGTATTGATATTTAGTATGTTTATGTTAATGCACCAATCTTATAATTGCAGTGCATTAATTGATGCTTGTATTACAGATGAAAGTTTAAACTAACAAGATTTGACACACATTATCAGGCAGTTGGTCTGAGAACACCTTTGTAGTCTGTAGAGTTCTTTTACATTCTTTCCAGGGTGATTACAGGTTTTTGTTAAAGATTTGCTTATATTTTCACCATCAAATTAACAGCTTATGTATACCAAAGATAAAAAGTTTTAAGCTAATGCAGAAAAGTAGAATTAGAATAATTATTAGTTGGCATTCTTACATGAATGTAAAAATGAACCAGTGACATTTAAGATGAGTAACTTAAAGTAATTAAAGGAACACAGGGGTGACATAATATTTCTCAGCTGAATTCTTAGACACTGAAACTGACCAACCCTCCCTCTTTTTCTCTTTACCAGAACATTCATGGGACGAAGTTGCTGAGCCTGACGCAGAATGAGGTGCTGGGCCTTACAGGGATGAAGGTGGGACCATCAGTGAAAATCCATGATCTAGTGCAGCAGCTTCTGGCCCTGGTAAACCCAGCCCAAGCACGATACCAGGCCACACTCATGAAGAGGGGCCTGTCCTTTACGTGAGGGGATGTAGGGGAGAGGGAGCCATGTTCCCCAGGCATGTTTCCTCTTTTGGCATTTTGGAGTACAAGATTGTTTGATGGGGAGGAGCGAATGAAGAAGAAGAGAGAGAGAGATGCTCCTCCGATAGGCACCATCTATGTGGGCCTTTTGAGTGGGACTTTGGTGTATGTGAGAACATTGATGTGATTTGTAATTTTTAAGCAAAATTTTATATATATTTATTGAGGCTATATTCAGCACAGAAAGTTAAGGGAACAGACAGTGAACAAGGGGGGGAAAGTAGAAACGCAGCCTGAATGAAAAATACAAGAGGATCAATTTCTCATTAATCCCCATCC
>NC_091564.1:4581386-4583886 GCF_042767895.1 Penaeus vannamei | reverse complement strand
TTTTACAGGGCTTGCGTTAAACATCACCTAAAGGTCTCCATTTGACCCATGTGCGGCTGTGTTTTGATATTTTGTTTTATTTTTTGATGTTAAACCCAGTGTGTTCAATGAACTGCTAACTGCCATAACTTATAGTAATGTAAGAAGGCGCTATTGTCTACAAATCACCATTGCATGCATACATTATTGTACTATTGAAAATCATTTATACAGTAAAACTGTTCTAACTTGAATCATGTGCTTTGACTTTCCTTGCCCTTTTGGAATGCATCCTGATATGTTGTATTTTTTTACTTGGAATTTTAAGAGTGTGTGAGTTTGGGGGGTGTTGTGTGTGTGTGGGGGGGTGTTTGTGTGTGTGTGTGTGTTTGTATGTTGGGGTGTAGGGTGTGAGAGAGAGAGAGAGAAATGATATAGGAAATGAAGTCATAAAAACAAAATTGTTCAGTCAGCTAATTATTAGAAGTACTGTGAATTACTGATGTTAATTGTCTATTTCAGGAAGGACTACTTGGAAAATATCATTTGTCATCTCTTATCACAATCCATATTAACCCTATGACTAAGGCCTAGGGTTTCCTTGTACATCATAAGTAGCAAAACATGAAATGGCCAATTTGAGCATTGTTCCTGCTTTTCGTGTTGGATGTTATGGTAAAAATTCCACCTTTGACTGTAAAGATGCTTAAAAAGTAAATTTCATGTGAAAGATGACATAAAAATAATGCTTTTTATGCCTGCTCTTACATACAGCAATTATAGACTGATTTGGTAATTCCTAGCAACCGCCCCTAGCAACGAGCACTTGTTGAAAAAAAACCCTCGTTCGTTCGAAAACTATTTCATATGAATGATGACATAAAAATAATGCTTTTTATGCCAGCTCTTACAGCAATTATAGACTGATTTGGTAATTCCTAGCAACCGCCCCTAGCAACGAGCACTTGTTGAAAACAAACCCTCGTTCGTTCGAAAACTATTTCATATGAATGATGACTTATAAAAATAATGCTTTTTATGCCAGCTCTTACAGCAATTATAGACTGATTTGGTAATTCCTAGCAACCGCCCCTAGCAACGAGCACTTGTTGAAAACAAACCCTCGTTCGTTCGAAAACTATTTCATATGAATGATGACATAAAAATAATACTTTTTATGCCAGCTCTTACAGCAATTATAGACTGATTTGGTAATTCCTAGCAACCGCCCCTAGTAATGAGCACTTGTTGAAAACAAACTCTCGTTCGTTCGAAAACTCACTGAGCTTTGCTTACCAAGTCACTGAATTTTTCTGAGAATTTAGATACTTTGTGTGAAAATGCCGAGGAGCTGTGTTGCTGTTGGTTGTCTGAACCACAACATGATGGGAAAGAAAGGTTTAACCTTTCACATTATTCCCAGATCGTGAAAAGAAACCTGAAAAATGGAAGCGATGAACGCTGATGGGAGTGTTGGGGCGCCAGGTAGAATGTTAACATTTGCTCAGAACATTTTGTTAATCTACATATTAACATTTTACATCTTTTCAAATCCCAGAGACAGATAATCACTTTCAAACTCTATCTACACTATCTGCCAGGGCCAAACAAGGTCAACATTATCGACATTAGGTTTTGGCAGCAGTCATATACACTAAAAATAACCAGCAATTTTACTTCTTTTGTAATAAATTGATTTATCATAATCTTAATTTACAGGCAAACCACCCCCGGATCCAAGTCACCCAGACTTTATCCCAAGTATCTTCAAGCATGGTTCAGCAGATGAAACAACTGAAGAGGGCCTATCTCTTTAGGTCAAAATTGTGAGGAAAGAGATAAATTGTGCATTTGTAGGCCTTTACATGACTTTATTGTCTCCTTTGTACAAACACCTAGTGAATGGAAAGAAAAGTGATGACAGGAAATGGCACCGAATTCACAGAAAATACCCTATATAGCTAAAATCTTAGATTACTGTAGCAAATTATATTAACATAAAATTATTATTACGTGGTGTATTGGTGAAGTGGTGTGTTGGTGAAATAATCTTAGATGTTGGGATATTCAATATAAGGCCCCTTCGAAGGATTGTCTATCCAAATTTTGGCAGGCAGATGGTATGGACACTTTTAGCTGCACAAATTCTAGTTTTGTTTTATATCGCTTTTTCGCTTCATTTTTTGACGAATTAAAGTATTCATACGACATTTTCTTTCATGCTAATAGCGAGGTATTTGCGAGCAACGTTTTTTTTTCACAGTGGAATGGTGACTCCCAAGGTCTATATAATTATTTATATAGACCTTGGGTGACTCCAACTTGTGACGTCACACCGAATCGGTCTATAGTAACTCCTTTTTCAAAAGTGTGAGGATGCCTAAAACAAACAATATTTTAATAGAATCTATTATTCTATTTTGTAAGAAGTATATATATATATATATATATATATATATATATATATATATATATATATATATATATATATATATATATATTAAAATGCCCAACATCTGCA
>NC_091564.1:4570470-4572970 GCF_042767895.1 Penaeus vannamei | reverse complement strand
TAGGTTGCTCTTTTCTAAGTGCAAGCAAAGCAAAGACAGCGCAGTCTTACCCGCCATGGCTGCGCGAGACCCTGCAGGCCGTGGAAGCTGGTGATGGTCCTGGCGAGGGCCGTGTGAGGGCGTGGGCGGCTGAGGATGGGCGTGGTGTGCAGGGAAGAGACGAGACGGGGAAGAACGCGGGTCAGAGTGCTGGCCATTTTTGCTTTCTGTCCAAGAAATGGTAAAAAGTACCCATAAAATCACTGCAGAAATATCTTAAGAACTCTTTCACCGGAATTTAATCGACCAATTTAGGAACTCTGTTTACTGATACTCACATTGTATCTGTCGTGTGGTAAGACCCTTTTGGATGGGTTGTCTGTCGAGCTCCGTGGTCTGAGTGAGAACCTGCACGATAAGCCATCTTTTTATACTGGCAACGTTATCGCCCATGGAGTGGTGTGTGAGTGTGTGTGTGTATGTGTGTATGAGTGTGTGTGTGTGTGTGTGAGCAATGTGTTTAAAATTGTGTTGCTGTTTTTAAGTAGCAGAATTTATGGCAGTACAGCCAGTCTATTCTGAACCTATTGTCTTAGTTATGAACACATTGACAAAGAGACTAATTAACATCATGATTAACGAAGGTGGGGTTGAATTTTACTTCCTTGTTTCTGCGTGTGTGTGTGCCCGGGGGGGGGGGGGTATTGGGGACACGAGCCACACTTGTAGACAAATACAGATTCGATTGCTTTCGAGTGAAAGGAATATGCACAAACTGAAATTCACACACGAAATGGTACATGCACATACTGTCCATATATAAAAGCCCATTCACACATAAACGTTTGTCATACTGTATAAAGATATATTTACACATATGCCCCCTTGCCCATGTCTGGAGGAGAGGTGGATAAATTAGTCTATGTACATATGATCGTATAGAGTTATACAGACAAATAAACAGACAGACCGATATACGCAATCCATGACCAGTGGGGTGTGGATGACCTTTGACCTTGGCTCGCTTCCTGTGACCTGTGTCTTTCGAGCAAAAAGTCTTATATCGATTGCTTTCGGGTGAAAGGAATATGAACAAACGCAGATTCACACATAAAAGGTTACATACACACACTGTACATCTCATGTAAACACCAAGGCACACATACACTTTTGTCGCACTGTATAAAAATACATTCATACATACGACTCCTTGCCTATGTGTGGGGTAGAGTTGGATAATTTAGTCTATGTACATATCATTTAGGGTTTCTGCTCTTGCTTCTGGAGCCTCTCAGTCTGCTCTTTATACGCGTCCCGTTTATCCGTCGTGTATTCTTTTCAGTGTGGAGTCCGACTTGAAATTCCTTCGTTTCGCTTTGCTTTCTCTTTGTGTCTGTTTCAGCTCATATTTACTATAGATTTTGTATCTTGTGGCTTATATAAAGCTGGATGGATTTAATTATTTTTTTCTCCATATACATCTATATACCTTTTTTTCCTTTAGGTTTTGATCAGTTACATGAAACGACACCCATCTGTTGATTTTCAAGAAGATTACATTACACTTTCTAAATACACTTTTCCATGTCTGAATTTGTATACTAATGTGTTTGTGTTTGTCCCGCCTAATCTTCCTGTGTAGTCCCCTCCTCTTCCTTAAATCGTGTGTGTTCGTTTGTTTGTAGACTCGATATTCCAGCATGGATTATCAAGACTTTTTCCTACTTAAAAAGTACGTTCAAAATGTGTCCCTCTTTTTATCTTTGCTCTTAATGTGACAGCTGATACGAAGCTGTGATGTGACCTTTTCACTATCGAAACCATTGGAAGGAACCAGTTAAAACATATACATCTTCGAGTTCTATTATCTTGAGTGTGTGTGTTCGTACGTGCGCAAAGACGAGGCTGTTCGTCAAAAGCAAGTTATCGTCGATATCTTATCACGAACACGTTTCGGACTTGCCCAACCTGGCCAGTGACTACTATCGAAGCGACTGATAACGAGTCTGAGGTCGAAGATCTTCCCAGGGACAAGGGTTTTTCTCTCTCCCTTATTTTCTCCCTTTGTCCTGTCTGTTATCTCTCTCTCTCTTTCCTTCTCCTTCTCCCCTCCCCTCTCTCCCTTTCGCTATCTTCCTTCTTCCCTCTCTCTTTCCTCATCCCTCTCTCTTTTAATCTCTCTATCTATATATCTATCTATATCTGTGTGTGTGTGTGTGTGTGTGTGTGTGTGTGTGTGTGTGTGTGTGTGTGTGTGTGTGTGTGTGTGTGTGTGTGTGTGTGTGGTTCCTTCCCTCTCTTTCTCCATGTCATGAATGTGGCTGACATGTTTACTGCCTGTTTGAGAAATGAAACGCAGGTCAGCGTCGAGGCAGAGGAAGGGAGACGCCTCAAGGTCCCTCACTGCCCACCAGCAGCGACCGAGAGGCGAGAGCAGGACGTGACCTTCCTCAGATCCGAACGCAGCCTTGCATAAATTATCTATTTCGAATTCCGTATGAGAAAACTAGAGGTAAAATTC
>NC_091564.1:4562970-4565470 GCF_042767895.1 Penaeus vannamei | reverse complement strand
GCTCCTAAGGGAGGTGCGAGTCCTTCCTCCGGGCGCTGACGACCAGATCAACCTCGAGGCAGAGACTCGAGGCCAAGTCAAGGACCTGATGGAGAGTCTGATTGAGGAGGAAATCCTGGACATCCGTCGGGGTTGGGTCCTCGCCTCCACCTTTTAAGGCCTTCCGTAATTCCATTCCCGACGCCAAGGTTCCATGTCAGTGAACTTACTTCGACCTTGACTGTTCACTCTCAGGAAAGAAGCTGAACACAGCATGCTGTTCGGGCGACACCAGGGGCGGGCTCTCCCAGGAAGCCCCCGGCCACGAGCGACGACCGAAGCCAAGCGCCTTCCACCTCGACGACGAAGGCGCTGTCATGGTGGACGAGGATTCACTTCCTGGTCTCGCCTCTCCTGCCTGTCTCGCCTTAAATGCGTAATTTTAGGATACAGTGACTGTAATTCTCTTTTGAATTACTGATATGATTGCTCTTGACAAAGGATTTTTATGTAAAGCGTTTTGTAATGACTGCAACCCACGTTAAAGACAAGAAGGGTTGTTAACAGAGGATCTGTTTTTTATACTTATGTGACTGCGATGTTCTGTCGCTATTGAAGAAAGTATCTCATTTCATGAATAAAATACTTCATGTTTATTTAGTATTCATGTATATCCTTATCCAGTATAATAAAGTGAACGATAGACAAACAGAGAAAGAGAGAGAGAGAGAAACAGACACACGCACACATGATAATGCATGATAAATGATAATGAGAAAAGAGAGAAAGAGACGAGGGGGGAGGGGGGGCAAACAGACACATACACAAGCACACATGCGCACGCACACGCAGAGAAATGAGAATGAAAGACGAAATAGAGAGATAATGATAGGGAGACTGAGATAATGAGTAAGAGAATAAGGATATGAGAAAGATGTATATATATGTAAATGTATATAGAAACATGGCATCATAATCAAACTGATTATCAGGGCCGCTGTCGACAGCGCTCACAGTCCGAACCTCAAGGGCGTGACTTGTCTGGAGCAAAGATTAAAGTGATGGAAATCCAGATTAATCTTCAGTGAGGGAAACGGGTTATTTATATCCCAAAAACTGCGTCCCGGAACATCCAATCTAGAGAAGGGTGGAGAGGATGTGCTGTGCAGTACATGCGGGAAAGGTAGGCGTACATACTCATGCGAATATATACGCATACATACACGTGAATCTTTTAACGAAGCTATATTTATATCATATTACTGAAATATGTATAATAATGCTATGTTGTGTATTCTCTGTTTTTCGCATTGCCATCCGTGCACCTCTCCTTCTCACACCACACTTATGTCCCTACTTCGTTCTGGACTGTCCAATCCCAAGAAGGAAGCTGAACACGGGGGGGTGTTCAGGCCACGAGCGACGACCGAAGCCAAGCGCCTTCCACCTCGACGACGAAGGCGCTGTCCCGGTGGACGAGGATTCACTTCCTGGTCTCGCCTCTCCTGCCTGTCTCGTCTGGACCTTGAATGCGGTTTTAGGATACAGTGACTGTAACTCTCCTCTGAGTTACTGATGAAAGGTTTTTTTCTTTTGACAAGGGACATTTCCCTATAAAATGTTTGCGTTGTAAAGACTGCAACCCATGTTTATATATATATATATATATATATATATATATATATATATATATATATATATATATATATATATATATATATATATAAACAGAGAGAAAGAGAGAAACATGACATCATAGCCAAACTGATTATAAAAAGTAATGGAAATCCAGGTTAATCTTCAACATGGGAAATAAGTTATATCCCAAAAAACTGCCTGTGCCATAACTGCCAATATAGAAAAGGGTCGAGAGGATGTGCACACACGGAGAACTGTTTTAGAAAGTCTGGTGTAATCTTGAGAATCGACACAAAATAAGTACCGTTTCATGTAACAAAACCAAAAGCTAAAGCAGACAGGAAAGTTATACATACACAGAATTTGAAAAAAAAATCAATCTATCCAACCTGTAACACCCGTAGTATTATGGGTTATGCTTTAATGGTTTAACTTTCTTGGTGTTGATTGAGGTATTTAAATACGCCAAAGGTAAAGGTACTCGTTTTCCCAGGTTTGATCATTTATTCGACATATGAAACGGTCCAACTGTAACAAATCAGAACATGCCTACTTAGAAACATTAAATCATATAGCCTCATAGTTATCCTTCATAATCTTGAAATTAACTTAAGGTCTTGAAAGGTAAATCATAAATCACAGATATTAATGTTACTGTAACGTTGCCTTTTTCATGTCATGTTAGCAAGGGAAAGATATGCAAAATCATAAATAAACACTAGTCCACATGATTGCACTAGTTTACCTTACACTTTCTGGCTTTCTCCAGGTCTGACAATATCGTAAACCATCACATTGACGGGTTTTAACACAAAGCACATTGCCAGCTTCGAACCAAACAAATGGCTGCTCACATGTCTCGCTTTCATCCGCCTCTCAGCAG
>NC_091564.1:4545470-4557970 GCF_042767895.1 Penaeus vannamei | reverse complement strand
TTTTCAGATGTGTTGTGTATTATGAACTTCCATTAAAAGCAGTGCAGAAAGTCCATTCTTCTGCATTGTTATCGTAATTGTAAAGATGCAATAACTCGAGGGTTCGAGACGAATTCGCTTAGTGATTAATAGAGGTTTGGGTAATATTTTACTTCCTTGTTTCTAGTAAAAGTATCGGACGAGACAAATATAGAAAGTGTTTTTCGAGTTAAAAGTCGATTTTATTTCTTTTTTAAGAGGAATATGGATAAGCATGAAGGTCCACGCACAAAAGTGTACACACACTTACTCTCCATTCTCTCATATATACAGGCATACAATTTTAACATACTGTACCAGGGCACATGTACAGACACATGTCCCATTGCCTGTATGCGGGAGTATGGTGGATAGACAAATCTGTATACAAATGATCATATAGATAAATGGATGTTCATATAGATAAATAGTTATATAGACCAATACGTTTGGAAATATAGACAGATAAATAGGCAGGGGGATATACAGATAGATATATAGACAGGGAGATAAAGTTTTTTCTTTCTTTTTTCTTTCTGCAATGTCCATCCTTCTTAAAAGTGTGTTCGTACACGCGCAGAGACGAGGCTCCTCGTCCATATTAAGGAACAAAAACAAGTTATCGGCGATATCTTCTCACTTGCCCAAGCTGGTCAGTGACTACTATCGAAGAAGTGGCTGATAAAGAGTTAGATGTCGAAACCTTTCCCATAGATTATATTAAGGGGTTATCTCTTTCTCTCTCTTTCTCTCGCTCAATCTTTCTCTCTCTCTCACTCAATCTTTCTCTCTCTTACTTTCAATCTGTCTCTGTCTCTCTGTGTCTATCTCTCTCTCTCGCTGGCTATCTATCTATCTATCCATGTCATGAATAGGAATGACGTGTTTGTTGCCTGTTTGAGAAGTGAAACGCAGGTCAGCGTCGAGGCAGAGGAAGGGAGATGCCTCAGGGTCCCTCACTGCCCACCAGCAGCGACCGAGAGGCGAGAGCAGGACGTGACCTTCCTCAGAACCGAACACACCCTGTCCAGACGATGTGCCGAAGGACCTCGTGGAAGGAGCTCAGTGTCGAGCCGATAGATTCAAGAGGCAAGTTGCCTGTCGAAAGCGGAAAAAAGAAGGGAGTTGATTCAGAGTCCATTGTGGTTTATTTATTAATCACTAATCCAGTTTATTTTTAATTTCATAACTCTGACTAAGTGAATGGGAATGGAAAAGCAGGTCCGCCATTCAACTCATTTTCTACACACTAATGCAGTAACATTTGAGATGGAAAAGTGATCAGCAGAAACGTCCTTTCGTGAAGGTATTCTTTATGAGATTTTGAATGGGATACTAATCCTTCAATAACTTATCTAGGAGTCCAAAACATTGATAGGAGAAATGTTCAGAAATACTGGATAACCATGTAAATATTATATTTGTCAAATTCAATGTCTTTTATTTGTTGAGAGAATTTTTTTTAGTGGCAGAATCGCAGTCATTTAAGAATAACATATCAATCAACAATCCTCTTATCTCTATACATGGGTTACAGTCATTACAACACAATCTTCCCTATTAAAGGCTATTATCATTTCATCAGTAACTCAGAAGAGAGTTACAGTCATCGATCCTAAAACACTTTCACAAACAAACTAAACACTTAACACTACAAACACCTTCACAAACACTTCCGCTTGCACCTTGATCCTTCTCTCTTCCCCCAGCAACCAACCAATCAAACCAATATGTGTGCTATGCTCTCATTAGCGCCCATTAGCATTATTATTGAGATTGAGATTGAGTCGATAGCGCCTCTGATGCACAATTTAACTACGATGGCATGTCTCTTTCTTTATCTTATTTTCTTATTTTCAAACTCATTCTCAGTCTATTTTTCATTATCTCTCTCTCTCTCTCTCTCTCTCTCTCTCTTAAGGCCTTTTTGTAGTATCCCCGAAACCCCAAACAGTTTGATGCAAGTTATGACATGTTGCCCTTATGCGAACATTACTGGGACATGTTGAAACGTATTTTCTTTTTGTGTCAAAGTCGTTGCCGCTACTTTGAAACAGTTTGATGCACTCTGGCAAGCCAATCAGAGCGTGATATTTTAGATATATTTCACTCAGGTTCAGATGGAATTTTATATTTTCATTAATTACGAATCGAGTCCCTTAATGCAAAATATTTTAAAGGCGCATAAAATATTTTTGTGCCTTTTTAGTAGTACACCAAATACATGTTGGTCAATCAAAAACTATCGACTACATGGCAAGAATTTTCGTTGTGTCCGATTGACTTGATACTGACTTTTAAAAATCATTATGTACCTCTATGATAAAACCTTGCAGGCTCAAAAATACCACAAAATAAACTGTGTATCTTGATTTGTTGATATGTCAGTCTAAAAGACAAACAAATATCACGAATCATTAGTGTTATCGAGTTATTCGATTCGGACACAGAGCTCACTCAGGGCAAAACCTCGTTCGTCTTAGTCTCTCTTTTCTCATTCTCATTTTTATGTGCTCGTGTTTGTGTGTGAATGTGAGTCTGCCTTCCTATCCCTCTGTGTGTTTTCTCTTCTCTTATTTGATAGTAGCCTTTCAGTTATCTTATATTGGAGCAAAAATATAAGGATGCATATGAGGGCATTTGTGAAATACTAGATAGGGATTAAGTATTTTATTTATGAAATGAGATAATTTCTGCAACAGCTACGGAACATCGCAGTCACATAAGTATAAAAAAACAGATCCTCTGTTAACAACCCTCTTGTCTTTAACGTGGGTTGCAGTCATTACAACACAAAATTTACATAAAAATCCTTTGTCAAGAACAATTAACATATTAGTAACTCAGAAGAGAGTTACAGTCACTGTATCCTAAAACCGCATTCAAGGTCCAGACGAGACAGGCAGGAGAGGCGAGACCAGGAAGTGAATCCTCGTCCACCGTGACAGCGCCTTCGTCGTCGAGGTGGAAGGCGCTTGGCTTCGGTCGTCGCTCGAGAGCCTTTGGTTCGGCCTGAAATTTATGCTGTGTTCAGCTTCTTTCCTGAGAGTGAACAGTCCACGCCGAAGGAGGTTCACTGACATGGAACCTTGGCGTCGGGAATGGAATTACGGAAGGCCTTAAAAGTTGGAGGCGAGGACCCAACCCCGACGGATGTCCAGGATTTCCTCCTCAATCAGACTCTCCATCAGGTCCTTGACTTGGCCTCGAGTCTCTGCCTCGAGGTTGATCTGGTCGTCAACGCCCGGAGGAAGGACTCGCACCTCCCTTAGGAGCTCGGCCTCGTCGTGCCAGCGCTGGAGGGCCTCCAAGTGCAGCGCCAGTTCCCCGCTCTCCACCAGCTCAGGAGCCTCTTCCGTCGGTACCTAAGGGAGAGAGGCCTGGCGTTAGCGTCTAACATTGCTTCTTGGTTTCTCTTTATAGATATATACATACATAATATGCCTTTATAGGTTGCAAGTGCAAGCAAAGCAAAGACAGTGCAGTCTTACCCGCCATGGCTGCGCGAGACCCTGCAGGCCGTGGAAGCTGGTGATGGTCCTGGCGAGGGCCGTGTGAGGGCGTGGGCGGCTGAGGATGGGCGTGGTGTGCAGGGAAGAGGCGAGACGGGGAAGAACGCGGGTCAGAGTGCTGGCCATTTTTTGTTTTCTGTCTATGAAATGATAAAAAGCGTTACATAAGGGCCTGTGATATCACTACAGAAACTCTTCAGATGATACGCTGCCACTAACAGGCATTCACATTACCCGGGAATATAGTCATTTTAGGAACCCAGAGAACAGCTCAGAAAGTGATACTCACATTGTACGAATGTCGTGTGCTAAGAAGCTTTCGGATGGGTTGTCTGTCCAGCTCGGAGTCTGTGGTCTGAGTGAAACCTACACGATAAGCCATCTTTTTATACTGACACGTTATCTCCTACGAAATGGTGTGTGTGTGTTTGTGTGGCCGCATGTGTCTACGTGTGCCATCATTGTTTTCAGATGTGTTGTGTGTTATGAATTTCCATTAAAAGCAGTGCAGAAAGTCCATTCTTCTGCATTGTTATCGTAATTGTAAAGATGCAATAACTCGAGGGTTAGAGACGAATTCGCTTAGTGATTAATAGAGGTTTGGGTAATATTTTGCTTCCTTGTTTCTAGTAAAAGTATCGGTCCGGGAGGGGAATGGGGAGACACATGGACGAGACAAATATAGAAAGTGTTTTTCGAGTTAAAAGTCCATTTTTTTAAGAGGAATATGGATAAGCATGAAGGTCCACGCACAAAAGTGTACACACACTTACTCTCCATTCTCTCATATATACAGGCATACATTTTTAACATACTGTACTAGGGCACATATGCAGACACATGTCCCATTGCCTGTATGCGGGAGTATGGTGGATAGACAAATCTGTATACAAATAATCATGTAGATAAATGGATACCGAAATAGAGTTATATAGACCAATACGTTTGGAAATATAAAGACAGATAAATAGGCAGGGGGATATACAGATAGATATATAGACAGGGAGATAAAGAGATAGATACACAGACAGGGAGATAAAGAGATGGATAAATAGACAGGGAGATGAAGAGATGGATAAATAGACAGGAAGATAAACAGATAGATAAATGAATAGGTCGATTGATAGTTAAGTGGGTTAACAGATTATATAGAGACAAATTCTCCATATGTAAAGAATTCTTATCCAGTAATGAAAAAAAAAATATTAGAATACCTTAAATCATTGTTTTCCATTTAAGGTTGGATTGATTTTTTTTTCAAAATCTTTATATATGTATATGTAACTTACCTGTCTGCTTTAGCTTTTGGTTTTGTTACATGAATCGGTACTTATTTTGAGCCGATTCTCAAGATTACACCAGACTTTATAAAACAGTTTTCCATGTCTGCAAACGTGTATGTGTGTGTATGTGTGTGTGTGTATGTGTGTTTGTGTGTGTGTGTGTATGTGTGTGTGTGTGTGTGTGTGTGTGTGTGTGTGTGTGTGTGTGTGTGCGTCGCCTAAGCTTACTGAGTAACTCCTCCTCTTTCCTAGATCATGTGTTCATTCGTCCGCACAGACTCGGTATTCTTGTACAAGGCGTTGCTCTCAAGAGTTATAAATACCTTTTTCCTGTTTCAAAATTAAGCTCAAGTTTTATCAACCTTTTTATCTTTGCTCCACATATGTCAGACTGTGAGTACTATACACAGATAGTGTGACTGATCAGTCGACGCTGAGCTTTAAGTATCTATGTATGTTTATTCCATCTATATTCCCCATAGTTTTTTCTTTCTTTTTTCTTTCTGCAATGTCCATCCTTCTTAAAAGTGTGTTCATACGAGCGCAGAAACGAGGCTCTTCGTCCATATTAAGGAACAAAAACAAGATATCGGCGACGTCTTATCGCCAACATGTTCCGGACTTGCCCAAGCTGGTCAGTGACTACTATCGAAGAAGTGGCTGATAAAGAGTCTTGTGTCGAAACTTTTCACAGGGATTAGTTTAAGGGATTCTCTTTTTCTCTCAATATCTCTCTTTCTCAAAGTCTCTCTCTCTCTCTTTCTCTCTTTCTCTCTCTTTATCTGTCTGTCTGTCTCCTTCCTCCCCTTTCTCCATGGCATGAATATGGCTGACATGTTTACTGCCTGGTTGAGAAATGAAACGCAGGTCACGGTCGAGGTCCCTCACTGCCCACCAGCAGCGACCGGGAGGCGAGAGCAGGACATGGCCTTAATCATAAGCGAACGCAATGTGTCTGGACGATTGTTTATCTAGAAATTCAAAGTTGATCTGTAAATCTAAGCCAATCAGTGCTAATGAAAAAGCAGAGCCGCCGTTCAATTTAATTTCCACACAACAATGAAGTAACATTTGAAATGAAAGGGGGTTAGCAAAATGTCCTTTCGTGAAGCTATTCCTGAATATATTCTGAATGTGACATGTCCTGCATTAACTTATTTTGAAGTCTAAAGGAGGGATTCAAAGAAGGACTTTTCAGAGATACTAGATAAACGTGTATTTTACTTATCCAATTCGATACGGTCTTATTTGTTAAATGAGATAATTGTTTTCAATAGCAACAGAATCGTCGTCATATGACTAGAAAAACAAATCATCAATTAAGAACCCTCTTATCTCTAAACATGGGTTGCAGTCTTTACAACACAAACATTTTATAGGGAAATGTCCCTTGTCAAAAGAAAAAAACCTTTCATCAGTAACTCAGAAGAGAGTTACAGTCACTGTATCCTAAAACCGCATTCAAGGTCCACGGATGACAATGCGAAAAACAGAGAATACACAACATAGCATTATTATACATATTTCAGTAATATGATATAAATACAGTTTCGTTAAAAGATTCACGTGTATGTATGCGTATATATTCGCGTAAGTATGTACGCCTACCTTTCCCGCATGTACTACACAGCACATCCTCTCCACCCTTCTCTAGATTGGATGTTCCGGGACGCAGTTTTTGGGATATAAATAACCTGTTTCCCTCACTGAAGATTAATCTGGATTTCCATCACTTTAATCTTTGCTCCAGACAAGTCACGCCCTTGAGGTTCGGACTGTGAGCGCTGTCGACAGCGGCCCTGATAATCAGTTTGATTATGATGCCATGTTTCTATATACATTTACATATATATATACATCTTTCTCATATCCTTATTCTCTTACTCATTATCTCAGTCTCCCTATCATTCTCTCTCTATTTCTTCTTTCATTCTCATTTCTCAGCATGTGTGTGCGCATGTGTGCTAGTGTATGTCTGTTTGCCCTCCCCACCCCCCACGTCTCTCTATTTCTTTTCTCATTATCATTTCTGTGTGCGTGCGTTTCTGTTTCTCTCTCTATCTTTCTCTGTCTGTCTATCGCTCACTTTATTATACTGGATAAGGATATATATGAATACTAGATAAACATGAAGTATTTTATTCTTGAAATGAGATATTTTCTTCAATAGCGACAGAACATCGCAGTCACATAAGTATAAAAAACAGATCCTCTGTTAACGACCCTTCTTGTCTTTAACGTGGGTTGCAGTCATTGCAAAACACTTTACATAAAAATCCTTTGTCAAGAGCAATCATGTCAGTAATTCAAAGGAGAATTACAGTCACTGTATCTTAAAATTACGCATTTAAGGCGAGACAGGCAGGAGAGGCGAGACCAGGAAGTGAATCCTCGTCCACCGTGACAGCGCCTTCGTCGTCGAGGTGGAAGGCGCTTGGCTTCGGTCGTCGCTCGTGGCCGGGGGCTTCAAGGGAGAGCCCCTGGTGTCGCCTGAACAGCATGCTGTGTTCAGCTTCCTTCCTGAGAGTGAACAGTCAAGGTCGAAGTAAGTTCACTGACATGGAACCTTGGCGTCGGGAATGGAATTACGGAAGGCCTTAAAAGGTGGAGGCGAGGACCCAACCCCGACGGATGTCCAGGATTTCCTCCTCAATCAGACTCTCCATCAGGTCCTTGACTTGGCCTCGAGTCTCTGCCTCGAGGTTGATCTGGTCGTCAACGCCCGGAGGAAGGACTCGCACCTCCCTTAGGAGCTCGGCCTCGTCGTGCCAGCGCTGGAGGGCCTCCAAGTGCAGCGCCAGTTCCCCGCTCTCCACCAGCTCAGGAGCCTCTTCCGTCGGTACCTAAAGGAGGGAGGCCTGGCGTTAGCGCCTAACATTGCTAGTTTGTTTCTCTTGATAGATAGATACATGCATAACATGCGAGCAAGACAAATGCAGTGCAGTCTTACCCGCCATGGCTGTGCGAGACCCTGCAGGCCGTGGAAGCTGGTAATGGTTCTGGCGAGGGCCGTGTGAGGGCGTGGGCGGCTGAGGATGGGCGTGGTGTGCAGGGAGGAGACGAGACGGGGAAGAACGCGGGTCAGAGTGCTGGCCATTTTTGTTTTTGTCTTTCTGCCCATGAAATGATAAAAGGCGTTATACAGAAGTACCTAT
The DNA here is from genome assembly GCF_042767895.1 of Penaeus vannamei. Classification (NCBI taxonomy): domain Eukaryota; kingdom Metazoa; phylum Arthropoda; class Malacostraca; order Decapoda; family Penaeidae; genus Penaeus; species Penaeus vannamei. Next base: position 4,550,002 of record NC_091564.1, on the reverse strand, counting down.
GAGATCAGGAAAAAAAACAATATGCCATCACTAACAGAGGCACTTGTATTTCACCGGAATTTAGTAAACAATTTAGGATTTCTTAGGAACACAGAGAACAGCCCAGTAAGTGAGACTCACATTGCACGAATGCCGTGTTTTCGGATGGGTTATGTGACCAGCTCGGAGATGGCACGATAAGCCATCTTTTTATACTGACAGCGTTATCTCCAACGAAATGATGTGTGCGTATGTGTTTGTGCGAGCGCTTGTGTATCCGTGTGTGCCATTACTGTCTTTAATATAGTTATGTGCATTTTATATAATCTTATTGAAAACAGTAAAGACCGACTATACATCATGCACTACAATTTCGCGAGGGACCCGACGCAGTGCCTTGGCGAAAATGAAATCTTAGAAGAAGAATTAAGAGAGTTGTATGCTCTTTCTGCCCCCCCCCCCCCCCAGCCTCTCCACGCCCAACAAAAATGAGATTTTTTGTAAAGAGACGAATTACCATAGTGATTAACAGAGGTTGAGGTAGATTTGTACTTCATTGGTTATTTTATTAGGTGTGGGCACGGGAGGGGAACGGGGACGCGAGACACACTTGGCGAGACAAATATAGATTGTGTCTTTCGAGATAAAAGTCTTAGCATCGAATTTTAATTTTGGAGGAATATACACCAATATAAAGGTCCATGCACAAAAGTGTACGCATTCATACTCATACATGCAATGTTAACGTATAGGGATACATACACAGACACATTTCCTGTATGTAGATGCATGGTGGATAGACAAGTTTGAATGCAAGTGATTATACAGGCAAATGGATAATGGAATAGAGTTTTATAGATAGACATACTTTAACACATACACAAGGAAATATAAAGGCATGGATAAATGGGCAGGGAGATGAACAGATAGATAAATAGATGTATAAATCGACAGATGAATATATGGGTTGACAGTCCAGTAATAGGAGAAAATATTAGAATACCTTAAATCATTGATTCCCGATTAAGGCAGGATGGACTGACTTAATTTGTCAAAATCTGTATATCTGAATTTGTATGTAACTATCTCGTCTGCTTTAGCTTTTGGTTAGGTTACGTGAAACGGTACTTATTTTGTGTCGATTCTCAAGATTACACTAGACTTTCTGAAAAAAAAATCTCTGTAAACGTGTGTATGTGTGTCTATATATATGTGTGTGTGTGTGTGTGTGTGTGTGCCTACCGCCTAAGCTTCCTGTGTAAACCCTTCCTTTTCCCTAGATCATGTGTGTTCGTTCGTCTGCACAGACTCGGTATTTCTACATGAGGCTTCGATCTCAAGGGTTATACTGTGTTCCCGTTTCAAAAACTAGGCTCAAGTTTAATTACTCTCTTTATCTTTGATCTAGCCTGTAAGGACTGTCAAACTGATGACTATTTATAGATAGTACGACTAAGCAGTCAATTGACGCTGATCTTTGACTATCTATGTTTGCGTTTATTCCATCTATATTCCACTTGGTTCGTCATTTATGCATTGTTCATCTTTCTTAAAAGTGTGTTCATACATGCACAGAAACGAGGCTCTTCGTTCATATTAAGGAACAAAAACAAGATATCGGCGACGTCTTATCGCAAACATGTTCCGGACTTGCCCAAGTTGGTCAGTGACTACTATCGAAGAAGTGGCTGATAACGAATCTGATGTCGAAGCCTTTCACAGGGGTTCTCTCTCTCTCTCTCTCTCTCTCTCTCTCTCTCTCTCTCTCTCTCTCTCTCTCTCTCTCTCTCTCTCTCTCTCTCTCTCTCTCTCTCTCTCTCTCTCTCTCTCTTCCCTTCCATCCTTTTCTCCATGTCATGAATATGGATGATGTGTTTACTGCTCGGTTGAAACGAAACGCAGGCCTGCAGTGGAAGGGAGAGGCCTCAAGGTCCCTCACTGCCCAACAGCAGCGACCGAGAGGCGAAAGCAGGACATGGCCTTCCTCAGAAGGCTATGTCCTCCTGCCTAGAAGGATGTGCCGAAGGACCTCGAGAAACTGTCCAGTCGATAGATTCAAGAGACTGAACACTAGGATTGGTACCAACTGGTACCAGACGAAGGCAGCAAAATGAAGGGAGTTGATTCAGTTTCCATCATTGTTTAATTTGCAATCATAACTAATCCAAAATTTATCTTCAACTCCATGCCAATTAGTGGTAATGGAAAAGCCGATTCGCTGTTCCATGCAACAATGAAGTAACACGAGTTGGAAGCCAAGGTATTCTTTTTGAGATTCTGAAGGCGACATGTCCTTCATTAACTTAGTTTGGAGTCAAGAAGATTCATATGAGGAATGTTCAGAAATACTAGATATACATACAAGTATTTTATTTGTCAAATTCAGTAATAAGTCTTTTATTTGCTAAATGAGATATTTTGTTCAATATCGACAAAATCGCAGTCACATAAGTATAAAAGCAGATCCTCAATTAACAACCCTTTTTATAGTTTAACATGGGTTGAGTCATTACAACACAAACATTTAATAGGGAAATGTCCCTTGTCAAAAGAAAAAACCTTTCATCAATAACTCAGAAGAGAGTTACAGTCACTGTATCCTAAAACTACGCATTCAAGGTACAGACGAAACAGGCTGGAGAGGCGAGACCAGGAAGTGAAATGGAATTACGGAAGGCCTTAAAAGTTGGAGGCGAGGACCCAACCCCGACGGAAGTCAAGGATTTCCTCCTCAATCAGACTCTCCATCAGGTCCTTGACTTGGCCTCGAGTCTCTGCCTCGAGGTTGATCTGGTCGTCAACACCTGGAGGAAGGACTCTCACCTCCCTTAGGAGCTCGGCCTCGTCGTGCCAGCGCTGGAGGGCCTCCAAGTGCAGCGCCAGTTCCCCGCTCTCCACCAGCTCAGGGGCCTCTTCCGTCGGTACCTAAGGGAGAGAGGCCTGGCGTTAGCGTCTAACATTGCTTCTTGGTTTCTCTTTATAGATATATAATGAGGAACAAATGTTATGCATACATAACACGCCTTTTCAGCTCAGCCTTGTCTCAAGTCCGAGCAAGGCAAAGGCAGCGTACATAGTCTTACCCGCCATGGCTGCGCGAGACCCTGCAGGCCGTGGAAGCTGGTGATGGTCCTGGCGAGGGCCTTGTGAGAGCGTGGGCGCCTGAGGATGGGCGTGGTGTGCAGGGAAGAGACGAGGCGGGGAAGAGCGCGAGAAAGGGTGCTGGCCATCTTTCTGTCGATGTAGCGAAGTGAAATTATTCATAGTCACTGCAGAACATATTACAGATGTGTCAAACAAACAATTCAACAATCAAGATGTCTTTAAAAAGTAGTTGCTGGTCCTCACCTTGTATGCAGCGTTAAAAACCGTTCCAGGTGGAGTCTGTTCAAAGCTCTGAGTCCTTGATTTGAGTGAAAACCTGTACAATGATTGGGTCTTTTATACCCCTTCGTTATCGCCCCAACGCTGCCCTTGGTGACCACTATCACGTCCATGGCGTCGAAAGAGAGCCCTGGGTATTCCCGCAGATAAGAAGAATCTGTAGTGGCGTGACTGATGGGACCCAATCAGGCCAAAACAAAAACCCCGTCACTTCATTTTGGATCTTTTAAAGTAACATGACCCAGTCAAAGGGGCGGTCCTTCTTATCTTTCTTTCTTTCTTTTATCATCAAGCTCTATTTTAAGTAATAGCAATCCACGGTATAACGTTATTGACTGGATAAAACTGGTCAACAGATAAGCGATGTGTAATGATTAAGCTTTTCGTATCTCTGAAATTCGCCAGGTCAAGGTGATGAGGACGTTTAACTGAGTGTTTAATGCGTCGTAAACCGTTTCCAAACTTCACTAGAAAAAGCGAGACGCAATTTGTATGTGTCGACGTTCGTAATGCCCTTTGATGACAGACGTATCTCATGCATAATACGCTTGATATATGAATTACAAGCAAATATTTCTACACTCATATTTTACACACACAAACACAAATACGCATGCACACACGCGAGTGCATTCTCACACAAACACAAAGGTATATACACGCACAAAAAAAAAGGTTTAGAGGACACCTTTAGTATTGTGCATCACAGGTGTGTGTGGAGGTCTGAGGTGGTAAATTTTTGTGTCCTTGTCTTTACTATACTTTACTTTACCGAACCATTAACTATTTCCTACATATTGACACCCATACATTCTTCTAAACTCGCAGATTACTCGCTCTTTCCATCTCCGACCTTAACGGGGATGCGCACTTCCGCTCTGGCCCAGCCTTAACGATGTACACAGGGACCTCTGTAACTGAACCAAAAAAGTATTCCTGGAATAAAATCAGTCACTTGCAAGTTCACAAGAAAGAACCATGACGAGTGAAAGTGGTAAGTTAGACCCACCCTTTGGCAATGTGGAATGCCATAGAGTCCACGCACAACACACAATGCACCAAGGTCTGTATACTGTATAACTTGCACTGTACAACCCAGCAGGAATAATAGGTACAGCTCCCACACTCGGTCACGTGAGATACCTGAAATGAGAGAAAACCCTCAGAGC
>NC_091564.1:4530470-4535470 GCF_042767895.1 Penaeus vannamei | reverse complement strand
GAATGATCGTCAGAGGAGACACATTTTAACAAGCAAAGTAAGTAAGTAATAAAGACAAGAAAATAAATGTGCTAGACATTTAACAAGCAAATGAAATGGCGTTGTGAATAAAGGAACATATGATTTATTAAAAACATTTTATTATTTTGTTACATAGTTCATTCAGCTGACACATACTCAGTTTCTCATTATACAGTCGGAATTACCAAATATTATTAGCTAATTCAATATTTTCTTATAAATAATTTCCTTAGAATAAAAAACTACCACTTTTAATTGGAATCCTAAAGTAAGTTCATCAATAATTAAATTTTCTTTAAAAACTTTTTGAATCTTGCAAGTTGACTACATATTCCTTTATGGTGATTCAATACTATCCAGGATAGAGAATTAAGGAAAATAAATACCTCTATATCTGAAGTAGCATCTTTATCACAAAAACGTGTACATAAATGCCATACTACAAAAAACATTCAGTGGAAATCCCATACTCATTGTTATAAAAAACTGACATTTTTACAAAGAGACAAGGAAAACAAGGTAATTGTTTCATTGTAATTAATGATATGTAACCTGCAGTGCATCTGGTGTCTCATATGTAACTATAAAAATTATACAAATATATTAGCTGAACTCATGTAAACATCACATGAATAGAAGGATGAAGAAGGTTTAACAAAGGAACTGTTAATCAAAATATATATCATGGACCTTTTATCAAAAGTTTATAAATTAACATGTAATAAAGTAGGTCATGAAGATGATCAAGCTGGGTGTCTCACTGGCAAGAATGAAGAGATTTTCAACCAAACAAGTCTTTTTCTCCTGCAGATCTAGTAGCAAATACATTTTGGCTTCTTATATTCAACATCCTTTCCAAACATTATTCCATAGAACAATTTCATATCCTCCATTCCCTACTTTCCTTCCCTATGAAATCATTGCAGTATACAAATAGAACATTTGTACTATAAGGTTCTATACCACACAAGCCTGTGCAATATTTTATCCCCTTTGATCAGGATGATAAAAAATTATTGATTTCTTTTTTGAGTACACTGTATATGCTGCATATTGTAATCAATATCTTTTCCCTCTGGAATAATAATCAAAATAAACATGACGTTTGTCTTATACAACAAAGTATTCTGATGTGAAAAAGACAGTATTACAAAGGAAAAATGAAGAGCCAACTTAGGATTAGTAGCTAAAACAGCCCTGAATATTAAGTTATTAGAAGAATCATTCACTGCAATCAATGAGCAGCCACAAACCACTTAGGAACTAAACAAGCAATCTGAAGACAACAATTAACTTGAAGAACAATTCAATTAAAATTATACATAAATGGAAGAGGTAATATGTAATACATGTACTGTATGTTGGTGAGATGAGATTTTCTATAAAGACAAAATTATTAAAAGAAATACAGCATATGCCACATAGCTTATTCAATTGTAAATGACTATCACAAACAATATGAATTTATGCCCATTCACAGTAACTACCCATGCCTTCTGAACACTTATTTTTCTTCTCACATGCAGGACACTCCACCACATAATATGGATGATGCCAAATACTTCACAGTTTTCTCCTTTTCCTTTTACATACAATGTTTCTATGTAGCAAAAGAAAAAAAAATAAAATAAAAAAATAAAAAAATCTTTAAATATACCAGTATAATCCTCATGACATTTAGTTCTCTAAATTTCACATGAATTTCCTCTATTGATCCTGACCTATCACAAATCCTCAGCATCTGAGTACTGCACTCCCTTACGGCGGGATAAGGAACGTCTACCTCTAGAAACTCGACGAACTACCCTTTCCCCTCCTGCTGGACTGTTGTAGCTCTGAAAACGTAAGTGCAATGTTTAAAGTTGAAACACACCAAAATATAGTTTATCTTTTTATAGATCTTTTACTTTACACATATTCTTACTTATAATTTACTCTGCAACATATTCTTATCAATAACTTACTATGCAACATATTCTGAAAAAAATTAAATATTGCCTTTATAGTTGCAATATCTACCCATATATAACTAACACTGGCTTTATGGATTCTATATGTATCCATGTAGAACTATCACTGATAGATTACAAATTAATACATTTACTACACCGCCCTCTGAATCAGTCTATAAGGATGGATTCTCAGACAAGAACTTGTAGTTTGATTCCATATATTCCTATATTTCCTCTATTCATTTCTTTATCATTTAGCAAAGAATTATATAGGTAAATTGATATAACGGATTAACCAATACCAGGAACTTTCTTACTTAAATATCCTTTCTACAAATATATAACAATAAGAGACACAACATGTATTTATTGCTTCCACTTGGCTCCCAGCTTCTGAACTGCAAAATTAACTCACCTACTGTGAAAACCATCAATATATTCCTCCTTATGGTGGGAGCTTCAATACCAATTCTGCTGAAGGGCCCATAGAGCCTTGGGCCATCCCTCATTAAAGTCAAATCTAAGAGCTACTCTTAACTGAAAAGTTAATGCTTACCTGATTAAGGTCAAAATCATCTAAATCTGATTCTGCTCCTACTGTCGGAGGAACTTGGCTTGGGACATTCTGACTCATGAGTGGCCTCTTTCTTGGAACCTTGCAACACTCTGCAAATAATCAGAACATTAGCCAAAAATGTCCAGCTAAAATATATAAATATACATATTTTTAAAATTAATGGTACAGTATAATAATAGTAAAAGCAAATTCCATAAATACTAAGAAATTATGCAAATTAAAAATAAAAATGAGTAACACATGCAAGTCACCACTACAAGTCACCATAGCCTTACCACTGTTTTCCTTTCCACAGTTAACTTTCCCACAGCCCTTTGATTTTCCTTCTGATTTCTGAGACTTTTCTACTGATTTTGGTTCCTTCTCTTTTGGTGGTGTTACCTTTTTCTTCTGGTATGCTAAATGACTACCAAAAATTGGAGCTAATCGAACATTTGACGGCTTCAGGCCAGAGACAGTAGATTTTTCATCTTTTCCACCTTTCTGCTTGTTTTTCTTTGGTGTAGCATCAGCAAAAAGGTCTTCATCTGAATCAAACATCTGTGGGGAAGAACTTCTATCATGTGAGGATGACGATGTCCCCGTTTTGCTCTCACCATTGATGAATTCCTGTCCAAGGTTCTTCTTTGACTGCGGTTCTTCTTTTCTACTGTTACATTGCACAGGGGAAGAATTTGCCCTTGATCTGATCTCAGTCTCTAGCAGTTCTTTTAGGGGTGATACATGAACTTTACTCTTTGGATCAATATACTGAAACTCATACACTTCCTGGTCTGCTGCCGAGGAACTCTCCAACTTTGGTCCCTCATCTTTCTGGGCATGGCTATTACTTGCTTCTGAATTTGTCAAGAAAAATGATTTCCTTCTTTTGGGAGGGTTATCTACAGAATCATCAGGGGAACGTGGCACCTGGGACACCTTTCCAATTGAAGTCTCTTTAGACGATGTATGCAAGGTTAATGCACTAGTAAAATCATTCTTGTTGGAGGACTTTGAAGGCAAAACACTTGAGCTCTTTGAGTCTGATATCTGAGTTGAGGTGAAAAGGAACCTACTAGGTGGAATGACTAAGCTGCTTGGTGAAGAGCAGAAGTCATCGTCAAGATCCCTTTCGTTGCAGCCTCCAACAATTGTTGAGCTAAATTGGGATGGTAATATAATGCCCGTTTCATTTTTAACACTAGCGTCATGAGCAACTGTGGTATTTTGGGTTGACCCTAAACCATCTACAAGCATGGACAAAGCTCCTGCTGTTGTTGATGAACTGTTCTCTGAGTCAAGCAACATCTTGGCAGTCTGAAATTTACTTGAATTCCCACACACTGCATCCTTCTCTACTGTTGCTGTTTGAGTTTCATTCATGCTGTGAACAAACAAACAAAAAGTTAAATCACACACTTCAGGTAACTGATTAGTTAAACAGTGTTCATTGCAACAAATGTAGAAAAGGTATGAATGAGCATTAATATCTTTACAGAGCAAAAGACATATTCGACTAGTTTCTATCATATCTTCAACAAAAAGACATGTATGTCTGATGAAGATATATTCCAAACATTCAAATACATCTCTTCCACGATGAAGATGTCTGCAACTGATTAGCTAACAAGCATCTTCACAACAAACATTCTAACATTCCTGCAACAATCCACAAACACTAAAATCTTCCAAAAGATTAAAAAAAAAAGGAAAAAAAGCACCACCAAAAACTGTAAAACACACCTAAAAGAGTCCTACCTTTCAGGTTTCTTTGGTGGATTAGCGGTCATATTTCTCGCAAACTGATTGAGACTGGAGAGTGCCATAGCATAAGACGGATGGTGCACAATCTTATTGCGCACCCACTTGGAGAGACCCTTCGTATACTTGTTCTGTTGGACTCCGCTGCTCAGACTGCCCCTCTGGTACCTTTCATCAACAAGGATCAGGGCACCCCAGTCATAGCGGTGACGCAAGCACCGTCCTAGAGCCTGATTAACTGCCCTGTGATACGAGGAAAAGACATGAGGAACCTGTTGTCATATTGCTCCTGGGAAAGTTGTACTGACCAATAAGGAACCTGATATTACAATACAATATGAATACAAATGTCCAAGATAATTCATAAAATATCATAGAATCATTTATTCAAAGTGAAAATTGCCATAAGAACAGAAGAAATCCCACAAGAATTTTTAGTAATATACCTTTTGAGTTTCTAACAGCAATCTCAAAGACAAAACTGTAATACCCAAACTAAATTCTAAACTAAACAGAACACCTTACCTATATGCCTGGATCTCATACCAATCCCCGCCAGAGAGGAGACCTCGAGTGCGACAGTGAGCGTTATTGTACTGTCGCTTAAGATCGACCTGGATGTCCTTCACATTTGGAAATGGAATTCCAACCTATGAAGTGGAAATAATAAAATTCATACTTTCTTGCATATACAAATCTCTGATTACATA
>NC_091564.1:4515470-4517970 GCF_042767895.1 Penaeus vannamei | reverse complement strand
ACACACATTTACACATACACATTTACACACATACATACACACATTTACACACATACATACATACAAGCACACACACATAGAGACAAATACACAAAATAATTCTAATAATAATAAAAATAAATAAATAAATTAATAGATAAAGAATAAAACACAGATAACAGGCGATTTACAAAATGTCTAACTTCTTTTCTATGCAAATAAACCACAATTATAAATTTAAAGATCTTGGCTTAGAAAACATTAAAAGTAATAAATAATAAAAAGAACAACTGCACAATTTCGAGTATAAATAGGTTTATAAACTCTCTTATCCCCCTACTTATATATCATTATTATTTTTTTACAAATACAAAATATGATGCGCTGGGTTTTCATTACACAAGTCAACAAAAAGTATTAATATATATATATATATATATATATATATATATATATATATATATATATATATATATATATATAAACCTGCGACTTAAATGTCTTAATAGAAACAATATAAACACAAATATCTTCAAATAAACTTAATTTGAACTCAAATATCTTAATACAAACTTAATAATAAAACAAATTTCAAAATTTCAATAATAAATAAATTTCAAAACCAATTATCTGAAAGCCAACGAAAACACCCCCCCCCCCAAAAAAAAAAAATAATAATAAATAAATGAAGTAGGACTGAGAGCTAAAAATACGTTAAAGAATCTATTGACCAAATTACTCACCGAAATTTAATCAATGAAAGTTAACCTATAACCTTTTTTTTTTTTTTTTTTTTTTGAAATAGTAATAACATGAATATAAAATATGGAAAACATATCCTCCCACCAAAAAAAAAAAAAAAAAAGAGGAAAAGAAAGAGAAAGAGATAGCTAGATAGATACAGATAGATAGAGAGGGAGGTAGAGCCAGCATATATAGATAGATAGATAGAGAGAGAGAGAGAGAGAGAGAGAGAGAGAGAGAGAGAGGGAGAGAGAGAGAGAGAGAGAGAGAGAGAGAGAGAGAGAGAGAGAGAGAGAGAGAGAGAGAGAAACACTTAGAGAGGGAGGCAGAGACAGCATACATAGACAGAGAAAAAAAAACATATATAAAACAAACCAAAATTACCTACCCAACGGAAAAAAAACAACAACAACACGACCAGGCATCCTACCCGACAGGATCCTTACCCGCTGAGGATCGAGGAGTTCCCGGCATCCTTCGTTCTTATTCCTGGACCTGCTGACCGTCGGGTGAATGCACGTGTGCTCGCGGGAGCTCAGCACCACCGTCCTAGGAGAGGGGGAAGAAGGGAAGAATAAATAAACAAATAAATAAATAAACAAATAAATAAATAAACAATCAAATAAATAAATAAATAATATAAGACCCGAGATGGTGAGTGTGGGTGTGCTGTATACTTCCGGTGAGCATATCTGGGGGTGTATGGTGTCGAAGGTGGAGTATTAATCTTTCTTGTAATGTATTGGGGGTATATTTTCCCCTGGAATATGGATTTTTTTTCTTAAATATAATGAGGGTAAACAATCCCTTGCAGCATATTATTTTTTGAACATGTGAACATTTTTTCTATATATACAAGTGTATAATTTGGAGTGTATCCTTTCTACAATATATGAGGATATGCTACCCCCTGGAGCATACCTTCCTTCGAATATATGAAGACATACTCACCAGTGAAGTGAAAACCTTATTACATATATGACGATATACTCGCCCAAAGAGCATCCTCCTTATTCAGTATATGAACATATCCTCGCCGGTTAAGCATACTCAACATTCCACATACAATAACATACTCGCCAGCAGAGCATATCCTTTCATTCGATATATAAGTGGTATGCGCATCCAAAAAAAATCGTTAATTCAAGCTTTCATCTACGTGAGAATCGGTATATTTACTTTAAGGCGCTAAAATCATGAAATAGAGTGCATTAAAGTGCATATATCGATGCTTATGTCATAGGTGAAGGTTTAAATAGAGAAAACATTTAATAAATCGTAATGTCGGACTTCTGAGATTTCCTTTGATCCCATATCTTAGTATGTGGTTCATTTACCGGTGGAATATATTCTTAATATGCGATGATATGCGGAACATACTCTCCCCGTGAAGCACATATCCCCCTTCTGATTGCCTGCGATAATAACATACTGCAAATCACCACTTGGTATGTTTTCCAGAATGATAATCCGGATTTATGAATGTTTAAATCATCATTATTTGGTGTTTACATTGTACACATTAGAAAAGATCGTAATATCAAATTGGTTAACCTGCAGTTTCAGTTACGAAAACAACAACAACATTGATATAGTTGGCGAAGAGCAAGAGGAATAATGACTTACATGAACGATAGTTACATTTGCAGGAATTTTCATCTCTTAAAATCATTTCCTATTTCCATTTTGAAAAGTATGCATAATATGAATTCACACATAAATGCAGATAGACAGACACATACGCACACATAGGTACTATAAAACAACACCAAAAACA
>NC_091564.1:4500470-4502970 GCF_042767895.1 Penaeus vannamei | reverse complement strand
ATAATATAATATAATATAATATAATATAATATAATATAATATAATATAATATACATACAAACATACAAACATACAAACATACAAACATACATGCATACTATGCATATACATATATACATATATATATATATATATATATATATATATATATATATATATATATATATATATATTATACACACACACACACACACATACATATACATATACATACACACGCACACATAATTTCCTAAAACATAATGCTACACCAACGGTTATTAAAATTGCCAATAATAACACATATTGACAATGTTCGTGGTCATGATAATAACAATTGTAATAACAACATCATCAACAACGACATTAATAATCATTATCATTATCATAGCTATTATCATCAGATTAATAATAATAATAATACCAATAACAATAACAACATTAGCAATAATAAAATAATTATAATGACAATAACAATAGTAACAATAATACTATTATTATAACTAACAAAAATGATAATAATAATATTAAAAAAAAAATAGTGGTTGTTGTGGTGGTGATTGTAGTAGTAGTAGTAGTAACAAATAACAACAACAATAACCACAAAAATGAAAATGAGCACGAAAATAATAATAATGAAAATGACAATAATAATAATAATAATAATAATAATAATAATAACAATGGCAAGGAGGACAATATTAATGATAAATGCAATAATAATAATAAAAAAAAAACAATGCTGATGATGATTAATTATAATGACAACAAAAACAGCAATAATAATGAAAATCGCAATAGTAATATCAACAATAATAAACACGACAATTATAATACCACCAGCAGTAATAACCATAATACTCAATTATTGCAATATAATAATAATATAATAATAATAATATAATAATATAATATAACATAATAATACAATAATATTATAATAATAATATGATAATAATAATAATAATATAATCATAATCACGTCTTAAAAAACATTAAATGACGGCGATAATAAACATGACAATTACCATACTAATAATGAACAGAGAATCATTAATAATAATAATAATAATGAATAAAACAATAACTGAAAATTACAATATTATATAAAGATAATGATGCAAATAAATACTACAACACAAATAGGAACAAAAAAGAAGAAAAACGCAAACTGAAAGATGAAAAAGGAGATGCAAAATAATGAGAAATGGGGAAACGAAAGAAGAATAAGAAAAGGAGGAAAAAAATGAGGGAAAAAGTATGCAAAAGAGAAAAACTAAAAGCAAAAAGAAAGTAAAAAAATGGGAATAAGAATAGGTAGAAAAATGAGGAAAAGAAAAAAAAAAAAAAAAAAAAACGAAAAGAAAAGAAAAAACAGAAAATCGAAAAATAATAAAAACGATAAAAAAAAATAAAAGGAAAAAGAAAGAAAGAAAACAAAATGAACAAATCAACGCCTCCTACAGTACACCGCCTCGACCCATAGACACGAGATCAAAAGCCGACATGACGGACACCTTCCCACTCCCCCCTCCCCCCCCCCCCCCTCCCCCGAGCGTGTGATTCCCCAGGGCTAAAAAAAAAAAAAATAAAAAAAAAAATAAAAAAAAAAAAAAATAAAATAAAAAAAATCGAAAAAAGAAGATGAAGATGAAGAAGAAGAGGAAGAAGAAAAAAAAATTCCTCACGACACGAGAGACCTCCTCAAGGGCCTTCCGCCGCTATCTCCTCGCCCTCGATATAAAAAGAACACATTTTTATTTACTTCAGCTGGAGCACATGTTTCTAACCCTGGCCGACAATTACTCGATTTTCTCAAGAGGTTGCCGGGGATGGGGGAGAAGGGGGGGAGGGGGAGGGGAGGAGGGGGGAAGGGGAGGAACTGGGGGAAGGAGGTGGGGGGAGGGGGGTAAGGTGAAATTCTTGACCCCGTGTTCCTAATTCCTCTCTCCCTATTTTCTTCTTCTTTTCCTCCTTCCTTGTTTCGCATTTTGTTGCTGTTTGATACCAACAGTTTTCTCCTTCTCTCCTCTCCCTCTTTTTACTCCTCTGTGTCTATCTCTCTCCTCGCCATAGCTGGGAGAAAGGAGTGAATGAGAGAGAAGAGAGAGAAGAGAGGGAAGAGAGAGAAGAGAGAGAAGAGAGAGAAGAGAGAGAGAGAGAGAGAGAGAGAGAGAGAGAGAGAGAGAGAGAGAGAGAGAGAGAGAGAGAGAGAGAGAGAGAGAGAGAGAGAGAGAGAGAGAGAGAGAGAGAGAGAGAGAGAGAGAGAGAGAGAGAGAGAGAGAGAGAGAGAGAGAGAGAGAGAGAGAGAGGACGAGACAGGCAGACAAACAGAGAGAGAGAGGGAGAGAGAGGGACGAGACAGACACACACACACACACACACACACACAGACACAGACACACACACACACACACACACACAGAGAGAGAGAGAGAGAGAGAGAGAGAGAGAGAGAGAGAGAGAGAGAGAGAGAGAGAGAGAGAGAGAGAGAGAGAGAGAGAGAGAGAGAGACGAGACA
>NC_091564.1:4480470-4490470 GCF_042767895.1 Penaeus vannamei | reverse complement strand
ACTCATTTCCCTTCTCCATTCCTCTATTCACTGTTTTACCAAAGCCCCCTCTCCCCCTGCCTCCCTTCCCCTGGCTCCTCCTGCTGATGTCTGGCTCCTGCTAGCTTTTCACTGGATGGGCGTGACAGTGTCAGGAGGATGGGTGGGGGAGGGGCAGAGGGAAGGAGGATGGGTGGGGGAGGGGCAGAGGGAGGGAGGATGGGTGGGGGAGGGGCAGAGGGAGGGAGGATGGGGGATGGGAGGAAGAGGAGGAGGAGGAGGCTTAGGACTAGGAGGAGGAGGAAGGGAGGGAGGATGGGGGAGAGGAGGAGGAGGTGGAGGATGATTAGGACTAGGGAGGGAGGAGGAAGGGAGGGAGGAATTAGAGGAGGGAAGGGAGGAGGAAGAGAAGGTGAAAACGGTGGAGGAAGAAGAAGAGGAAGAGGATGAGACAGGGGGTGGGGGAAGGGGATAAGAGGAGAAGGAGGAACATAAGAAAGGAGGAATATATGATAGCACGAAGGAAGGAAGGGAAGGAAGAAGAGAAGGAATCATAAAGAAATACGAAGAGGAAGAAGCGAGGGAATAAGAAACAGGAGAAGCCGGGGAGAGATAAAGGGAGCGATAGGGGAAAAAAGGAGTACATACGGCAGCGTAAAAGACGTGAGACGGAGGACCGGGGAGAGGGGGGGGGGGGGAAAGGGGGATCTTAGGTCTTGTGAAGAATGAAGGATGGAAAGGGTGAAGGAAAGGCAAGAAAATGTGTGAGTATCTGTAGAGTAAAGAACTCGTACGGGATAAGGAACGAGTGACAGATGAATGAGGCGAGAGAGAGAGAGAGAGAGAGAGAGAGAGAGAGAGAGAGAGAGAGAGAGAGAGAGAGAGAGAGAGAGAGAGAGAGAGAGAGAGAGAGAGAGAGAGAGAGAGAGAGAGAGAGAGAGAGAGAGAGGGGGGGGGGAAGAGAGAAAGCGAAAGAGAAAGAGATAGATAGAGAAAGAATTAGATAATTATATAAATAGAGAAAGAATTAGATAATTATATAAATAGAGAAAGAATTAGATAATTATATAAATAGAGAAAGAATTAGATAATTATATAAATAGAGAAAGAATTAGATAATTATATAAATAGAGAAAGAATTAGATAAATAGATAGGCAGATAGATAGATAGATAGACAAAGAGAGACTTGGTATGGGAACCCATAAGGAATACGGACTAAGGAGAGAGGGGGAGAGCCAGAGAGAAGGGGAAGAGTGCGTCAGGAAAAGAAGGGAGAGGGGAGTGTCGTCAGGAAGGGTGTAGGGTAGGGTGGGGGGTGGGGGGAGCTCCAGGAGTGTCAGGGCGGCCGTGAACGACGCGTGATATATTGCAATATTCAAAATGCGGGTGGTGGCGGGCGCACATACAGCATTTCCGAGGTGATGGACGCAAGGAGGTACCTGGGCTGGCACACACGTCACTCACGCGCGTGGCCCTGTCTGTCGACACCCATTACCTGTGCCCTGCCCGTCCACCTGCCTCCCCCCCCCCCCCCCCAACACGCCCACTACACGTGCTCTGTCCGTTTACCTTCCCCCAGCTACCCATTACCTGTGTCCTTGGGGGTATTCCCTACTACCTGTGCCCATAAAAGGAGATTCGCCCATTACCTGTGTTCAGTGGTCATTAGCTTGAGGTATCAGATCATTAACATAAAGGATGTCACAGAGGATATTAATACCTCCATTAGCAAGGCTATTGTCATAAAAAAATAGAAAATGGAATATCTTTTATGTGACCATTTTTTTTAGCGGTGACTAGTAATTAACAAAATGAAATTCGTCACTGCTCAGCACTGCTAATGGAACCAACATGATCAACATTACTTTGATTTTTACACCTGCGCCATGAAACGAAAATAATAGATGCCTATTTTTTTCCTTCTTTTTTCCAATTCCCTCCTTTGTAATTATACTTCCATTAACATCAAACATATTCTCATCATTTTCAAACTGACACGAATATCACACATCAACATATCCACACATGCACACAACCCAAACGTCCACACATCCACGTGTACACGAATACGCACACACGCGCGCGCGAACGTACACACAGACGCACATACGAGAGTGCGGGTCGGGTGGCCATTACTGATAATGAATACATGCATCCCCCTCCCCCTCTCCCCTCTTCTACCACGTCCCTCCTCCTCCTCCTCCTCCTCCTTCCTTCCTCCCTTCCCCCTCCCTCCTCCCTTCCCCTTCCCTCCTCCTCCTCCTCCATTCCCCCTCCCTCCCTCCTCTACTCATCTTCTTTCCCTCACCTACCGCCACCACCACTTCCTCCTCCTCCTTCCCCCTACCCAACCTCTCCTCCTCCTCCTCCTCCTCTCATTACTTCCTCCCTCCTCCTCCTCTCCTCCTCCTCCTCTCTTCCTTCTCCCTCCCTCGCCTCTTCCTCCTCCTCTCCTTCCCTTCCTCCTCTTTCCGTCCTTTCCCCTCCTCCTCCTCTTCCCCTCTACCTTCCCTCCCTCTCCTTCCTCTCCTTCCTTTCCTCCTCCTCCCTCCCCTACTTCCATCCTCATCTCCCCCTCACCTCTCTCTCTCTCTCTCTCCCTCGCCCCCCCACCTCTCTCTCTCTCTCCCTCGCCCCCCACCTCTCTCTCTCTCCCTCGCCCCCCTCCCCCTTCCTTCCCTGACCGGCACCAGGTAACAAGAAACTGCACAGTACCTGCTACCTCATTACCGGCTGAATCCTGGCGCTTTGCAATCTCCCCCAAAGCAATCGCAAGCACCCATAGAAAAGGACATAGACGAGAAAAAATAAATAAAACGTGGCCACATAAGGTCGCATTTGGCCAACGCTCCCCTCTCCTCCTCCTCTAACTGTCTTCCTCCGTCCCTCCTCTCCACCTTTTCCCTCCATCCACCCCCTCTCCCTCTATCTCTCACCCCTCATCCCCCCTCCCTCTTGACTGTTATCAAATTATTATTATTATCTTGTTTATCATTGTCATTTTTTTTCTTTTTTGCAACACTCTTCCTCTAAATCTCGGACTTCTCGCTCATGCCTACTCCTTCCTTTCTCTCCTCTTCTCATCTTCTTCCCCTCTATCCTTCTCCTCTCCTCGCTCTTTACCTCTAATCATCCCCTGTCCATTTCATCTCCTCCTCTCCCTTTACCTTCCCTTCCCCCTTCATCCCTCTCTCCTCTCCCCTTGCTTATACCTCTCCCTCCCTCCCTTCCCCTCCCTCTCATTCTCCCTCTACCCTCCTTCTTCCTCCATCCCTGCTCTCCCCTCTTTCCCCTTCCTCTAACTCTTCCCTCCATTTTTCCTCTTCCTCCCACTCGCCATCCATTTCTCTACTCGCCTTACCTCTCCACCCCTCCCCTCCATCCCTTCTCTCCACCTCACCCCTCTACCTCTCCCCTTTTTCCTCCATCCCTCCCCTCTCCCTTTCCTTCCACCCCCTCCCCCTCACCTCTCACCTCTCCAACTTTCTTCCTCCATCCCTCCTCTCCCTTTTCCCTCCATCAACCCCGTCTCCCTCTATCTCTCACCCCTCACCCCCTTTCCCTCCATCCCTCTACCTCTCCCCCTCCCCCTCTACCTCTCACCCGTCTCCCTTTTCCCTCCACCCCCCTCACCCCCTTTCCCTCCATCCCTCTACCTTTCCCCTCGCCCCCTTTCCCTCTCCTCCTCTCCCCCTCTCCCTCTATCTCTCACCCCTCTCCCTCTATCTCTCACCCCTCACCCCCTTTCCCTCCATCCCTCTACCTCTCCCCCATCTCCCCCCCACTCCCCCCTTCTTCCTATCATCTCCGGCCCCCCCTTTCCCATTTAAAGGTCTCCTATCAATCGAAAGCTCTCCGCGACGATAACACTCGCAAGCACAAATGTTATCGATTCGTACTCCGGAGGTTACGCGCTTTAAGTGTTTGGACGGGGGGGGGGGGGGGGGAATTAAAGAGGGGGAGGGAGTCATGGGGTGGGGGGTGGGGGAGTGTATGGAAGGGAGTGAGACTGCGGAGGGGGAGAGGGAGAGAAGGTGGGAGGGAATTAAAGAGGGGAGGTGGGAGGGAGTCAAGGGGGGAGTGTATGGAAGGGAGTGAGAGCGCGGAGGGGTGGAGGGAGGAGAATGGTGGAGGGGGGGGAGGGGAGAAGGTGGGAGGAATTAAAGATGGGGAGGGTGGAGGGAGTCATGGGGTAGGGGGTGGGGGAGTGTATGGAAGGGAGTGAGAGTGCGGAGGGGGTAGGAGGAGAAGGTGGGAGGGAGTCATGGGAGGGGAAGTGGGGGAGGGGGAGGGAGGAGTGCGGAAGGGGGGAGGGGAGAAGGTGGGAGAGGAATTAAAGAGGGGGAGATGGGAGGGAGTCATGGGGTGGGGGTGGGGGGAGTGTATGGAAGGGTGTGAGAGTGCGGAGGGGGATAGGAATGGGAGAGGTAGTGGGAATGGAGGATTATAGGAATTACAGGAATGGGGGCGGTAGTGGGAATCGGATATATTAGAATGGGGGTGGTAGTCTGTGGAAGAGGGGCGATTTGCCGGATTGAGGGAGAGAAAGGAACGGGGGTGTCAGCCGGATCGAAGGAATCAGTGATGGGGGGAAGATAGTGGGGCTGAGAAGGTCATCAGGAATGGGAATTCGTAGGAATGGGAGAGTTAGTGGGGAATAGGGAGGCATGGAAAACAGTAGGGTCAGTAGGAATGGGGGAAAGGAGTGGGAATGGGGGGATGGAACGGGAATGGGGGACGCAGTGGAAGTGGGGGAAGTAGCAAGGACAGGGGAGCCAACGGACGTAGGGTAGAGGGTGGGGGTAGAGGGTGGGGGTGGGGTAGGGAGGTAGGGTGGTCACGTACCTAAGGTGACGCGTACACAAAGAAGGTTTCAGTTGATGGCACTCTTGGCACTCTTTCCATCATTATTATTACTACCATAATCATTCTAATTACCTTACTTGAGACATACACGAAAAAAAATCTGCTCTTTCTATCTTGAATAAATAAACAACCAATCAACAAAGAAACAAACAAACAAACAAATAAATAGAATATTACAATCCACATCCGATTTCGCTGCTGATCCGCTTGGCATCCGAAGCCCCAGCCTAGTTCACCTAGTGGCACTCGAAGGCACTAACCAGCAAAGGGAATAATGTATTGAAGTTATTTTGCAAACACTCAAAGAAGCCCCGCCCACCCCCCACCCCTCCAAAAAAGGACTTCCCAAATATTGACTGCACGCCAAAAGTTACACCTCTCGTCAGAACTTCCTTCCCATAGCGGTATAAATTATGGAATATCAAAAGGTAAACAAACGCGCATACACATACACATACATCCACGCACACGCACGAGAACGGAGGTCAATAGGCAAGAATGAGCGAGGGAAAGGCAAGATAGGGTAAGGGTAAGGATGGGGAGAGGGAGGGAGGTGGAGGGAGTAAGAGGAGGGGAGGGGAGAGGGGAGTGAAGAGGGAGGGAGGGAGAGGGGATGGGAGGTAGGGGGAGGATGGAGGGGAGTGGGAAAATGAAGGAGGGACAAGAAGGAGGGAGGAAGGAGTGAAGAGGAGGAAGGGAGAGGGAGGGGGAAAAAGGGGAGATGATGAAGGGGAAGGTTAAAGAGGGAGGCAGGGAGGAAGGGAAGTAGGGAGAGAAGAAGGGAGGGGAGGATGAAGAGGAGAGGGGGGGGTAGGGAGAGAGGAGGGGATGATACAGGAAGCGTTAGGCACCAGGCCGCGAATGGGGGGGGGGGTAGGAATAGGGGAAAGTGAGGGGAGAAAGAGGAGAAGGTGCTAAAGAAGAAAAAAAAAAATGAGGAAAAGCGAAAAGGCGATATATAGCAGTGACAGAAAGGGCGAAGAGTAGAGAGAGATTAAAAAAAAAAAGAGGAAGGTGAAGAGAGGGGAGAGGGAAGGTGAGGGGAAAGAGAGGAACGTCGATCATCTATATTTCACGGATACCCTGCATTCGAGTGGAAAGCTAGCCCTGTGTGAGACTTCCACCACCCGGATAAATACTGCTCGAATCCCTTTGAATGTGAGGGGAGAGGTGAGGGCTGAGCAAGGGGAGAGGTGAGAGGAGAGGTGAGGGGAGAGGGGAGAGGAGAGGGAAGGGGAGAGAGGATGGAGGGCTGAGCAAGGGAGAGGTGAGAGGGAGAGGTGAGGGAAGAGGTGAGGGGGGGAGAGGTGAGAGGAGAGGGCAAGGGGAGAGATGAGGGGAGAGGGAAGGGGAGAGGTGAGGCCTGGGCAAGGGGAGGGGTTAGGCAAGGGGAGAGGTGAGAGGGAGAGGAGAGGGAAGGGAGAGGTGAGCGCTAGGGAAGGGGAGAGGGGAGAGGGGAGAGGAGGGGAGAGCTGAGCAAGGGAGAGGTGAGGGGAAAGAGGAGATTATGGCTCGGGGTGGAGCCAACGGGGTCTTGGGAATGCAGAGAGAGGGGAGAGGAGGAAGAGAGGGGAGGTGGAGGAAGAGAGGGGGTTGAGGTAGAAGAGGAAAGGGGGAGGGATAAGGGGGGAAAGGAGAGAGGGAGGGGAATGGAAAAGAGGAGGAAAAAGAGGAAAAGAAGGCGACCGAGGAGGAAAGAAAAGACTAAAATGAAGGTGCAGATAACGAAAAAAATGAAGAAAATTTTTGGGAAAGAAGATGGAAAAGAAAGACGGAGAAGAAGAAGAAAAGGAGGAAGAGAAGACGTAAAAGAGAAGAAGAGGCCGCCAGAAAGACAGACAAAGCCGCTGGGAAGGACTAAGCTCACGTACGGAGGGAAGGAAAGGGAAAGAGAGGAAAAGAAAAAAAGAAGAAGAAGAAGAAGGGGACTTTTGAAGGACTCGCTGAGGGGAAAGGATCTAGCGCCGTCCTCATGAGGGGAAGGATACCCAGGATCATCCGAAGCGAACTGAGGGGAGCCGAGGAAACCAAGGACTATGGAGAAAGGGTTGAGAGGCTTCCCCTTCGCTCGGGGAAGCGAAGAGAGGAGACATTATGGAGGGGAAGGGACCGGGGGATGGAGGAGGAGAAGGAGGAGGAGGAGGGGGGATGGATGGAGGAGGAGGGGGATGGAGGAGGAGGAGGGATGGAGGAGGAGGAGGATGGAGGAGGAGGAGGGATGGGGGAGGAGGAGGGGGGGGGATGGAGGAGGAGGAGGAGGAGACGAAGAGTGAGAAAAAACAAACACATCGCTTCCTGTGACATTAATCTTTCCGTCGAGGATGAATGCTATAACAGGCACACCGGGAAGGAGATAGTAATTTGCATACCTGAACATATCTTGATTAATGATATAGATTTGAACGTATCTATCACATAGTAACATATACTTACAAAAGCTACACACACATACATTTAATACGTAAACATACTGACACATACGCACAAACACACACACACACACACATACACACCACACCACCCACCCTTCAAAATAATAATAATAATAATAATAATAATAATAATAATAATAATAATAATAATAATAATAATAATAATAATAATAATAATAATAATAACAATAATAATAATAATAATCATTATTATTATTATTATAATAACAATAACAATAATAATAGTAATAATAATAATAATAATAATAAATCATATCCTGCAGCCAGTGTGCTTTCCCACACTCCCAGTAGGATGAGTCTAATGAGGGGCGGCTCTGTGGATCCTGCAGATGATGCTGCATCCTCGCTTTTCTGCTGACCAATCACGACGGCTCTGGGGAGAGGGGAGAGGGGAGACGGGAGAAGGGAGAGGGGGGAAATGGGAAGGGGAAAAAGGTGGGAAATAGGAAAGGAGGAGGAGGAGGAGGAGGAGGAAGGTGGGAAATGGATATGGAGAAAGGGAGAAGAGATACAAAGGGAACAAACAGACGGTAAAACAGCTGAAGGAAAAGGGATCGAAGGAGGGAATCAAACAGAACGAAGGGATAAAAAAAAGGAAAAGAGAAGAAGAACGAGAGGAGGGAAGAAGGAAGAAGGAAGAAGGAGGGAAAGGGGGCAGGATACGGAGCGAGGGGAGCTGGGTGGGACCAACACGGAGGAATAATTTGGGACTTTATGAGTTGGCGATTTTTTTTTTTTTCTTTCAGTTCCCTCGAGAGATACATCGTCCGGGGAAAAGGTGGAGGGGGGCGGGGGAGAAAAGGGGGTGAAGGGAAGAGGGAAGTAAAAGAACGGGGGAGAGGAGAGGAGGTGGAGAAAGAGGTGAAGAGAAGAGTTAGGTGATGAGGGCAATGGGGGAAGAGGGAGAACAAGGAGAGAGGAAAATGGGAAGTGGGAAGTGGAAGAAGAGGGAAGGAGAGAGAGGAAGAGTTGTGAAAAGGGGAAGGGATATGGGAGAATGAAGGAGAGGAAGAGAAGAAGAGAGAGATAAGTGAAAAGAGGAACCGGGAAAAAAAGGAAAATGGAGGAAATGAAGAGCTAAGATATAGGAAGAGGAGAACACCCAGACAGGGAAAGAATGGAAGAGAGGAGAAAGGGGAAGAAGGAGCACGCGAGAAGGACAGAGGAGGAGCAGGAGGAGGCGGAGGACGCCGCCGAAGCCTCCGAGGGGAACAGGGGCCCTCATTAGCCCCGCCGAGAACCGCGTCCCTCTTCCGTCTCGCGCGCAGCATCTTGCCCCAGACATTACCCCGCGCCCGGAGCATCCCTGGGAGACGAAGGGCCCGAACTGCACGCGGCCCTTCCCCTCCGCCGCCCGCTAATGAGCCCGCGATGAAAGCCCCCGGACAGCGCGTCGCCCCAAATCACGGGAACTGTGAACAAGTCAGTGCTGGCGGCCGCCGATCGCCTTTGTGGCCGACACAAATCGCCTTCCCTACCGGCGCCAGGATTGTTCCCTGGCCAAATCACGAGGTAAAAAAAAGTATATATATATGTACATTCCCTAACGATGTCGTTTTTGGATAATGAGATCTGGCTGATGTGTAAAATCTATTTTTTCGAACACTAATGATCACGGACGCATGATACGCGTAGGTTTGCAGTGCAATAGGAGTTGCTGCGACTAGCTCGCGTTGCTATTAAATGCACGGGTGGCGGAGATGTGATAATAGCAACAGTAACAAGAGCAACAACAACAATAATGTAATTTCTGCTTGATCATTCTAAGAAAAGATACTCAAACATTCGTAAGAGAGATTCCCACACTGTTCATAACGCGAATTCCAACTCTATTACTATCAATTTACTTTGTCTACGTCATCGATAAAGATTATCGGTTCGCTAAATCAACGCAAAATGAAGATTGAAAAAAAATCTCTTTGACCTTTCGGAGCTTAAATGCCCTCGGTGGTGTGACCTCCGTGCCTTCTTGACCTGGTTTGACCCCTTCCTCTCTCATCGCCTCCAAACTTGCTTCTCCTTCTCTTTCCTTTTATTTATTTTTCTTTTGTTCTTTTTCTCCTCATCCTTCTCTTTCTTTTCTTCTTCTTCTTCCCCTTCTCTTCTCTCTCAAGGTCTATAATCATCCACTCTCTAGTTTTTTTCCTTTATTCAGTCTCCCATAGTTATCCTCTTTCTATTTCTCCTTCTCCCTATCTTTCGTTGTTATCTCCCTCCTTTCTCCTCGTCTTACCTATTCTTTCCTCCTTCCTTCCCTCTCTCCTCTATTCACCGCCCATCCTCCTCTTCCTCTTCCTCTTTCCGCCTTCTTGATTATGTCTCACCTTCTCCTTCTCTTCCCCTTTCTCCCCATCTCCTTCTGTTCCATCCTTTTAGCTCTCCTTATTCATTTTCTTCAATTCCTTCTTTCTCACATTTTCTTTTAACTACTCATTCTTCTCTCTCTCTCTCTCTCTTTCATCTCCCCAAACTTCTATCTATCTCTCCTTCATAATTTCGATCCTTCCTCTCTCCCATCCCACTTCCCTCCTTCCTCGTTCCTCCCACCCATCCCTCATCCCTCCTTCCTCCTTCCTCCTCCCATCCCTCCTCCCTCCTTCCATCCCTCCTCCCTCCCTACCCTTCCATCTCCCACCCATCCCTCCTCCCTCCTTCCTCCCTCCACATCCCTCCTTCCTCCCACCCTTCCCTCCTTCCATCA
>NC_091564.1:4467970-4475470 GCF_042767895.1 Penaeus vannamei | reverse complement strand
ATATATATATATATAAATATATATATATATATATATATATGTATATATATATAGCTTCGACTAAGCGTCAAGACAAAAACTCAAGATAATTTTAACTGATTTAGTAATATCGAGAAAACTGGAATATATTCCTAATCAAAAGAGGGAGGCAGTCATTCTAGAGAAGTAATTGTTACTGTACTTCAATTGAAATGCATTTGATGACATTATTATTGCAATTGTAAATGAGAATGCATCTGTAATCACCATGATTGTAATTAATCCAACGATGAGGTAATTTCTAATACAATTGTTACTGATAACTGGAAGTGATGCTGACGACTTGTTGAGTTCCGTGAATGTTGGGTTGAATATAATTATAAGAGAAAGAGGAAGATGCAGAATGAGGGAGAATGGGGAAGAGGGGAGGAGGAGGGTGAGGAGGTAGAAGAGGGGGAGGAGGAAGAAGAGGGGGAGGAAGAAGTAGTAGTAGAAGTAGAAGAAGAAGAAGGGGGAGGAGGAAGAAGAGGAAGAAGGAATGGAGAAAGAGGAGGAAGAAGAAGAGGGAATGGAGAAAGAGGAGAAAGTAGAGGAAGAAGAATCATAATCATAATAATAATAATAATATTGATAATAATAAGAGGTCTCATTTGCTGGTGACAATCGAGGAGGTCGGAAAAGGTCGCATCGCCACTGAAAGTACTCACAACACAAGCGCATGTCCTGTTCCTGACCGCGTCCTGTAGTTAACGTAAACGAGAAACAGATGGCCTTTTGTTGTTACCTACCCCCTCCCCCCCCCGCCCCCCTACGACGCAATCCAGCTCACTTCCTGCAAAACCTTTTCCTAAATTGACAATTATTTCTCATTCAGGAAACTGTCATTGACTTAATTTCATAGTGTTTGTAAAATAATTTCCTATTTTTGCAATTGTAAATGTAATCATAACTGCAACTGAAAAATTCTGAAATATAAATGTAATTAACTTTATCGAAGTGTAATTATTCAAGCTCTGGTCAGGAATTCACTGTAGGAGAGTTTGATGTTCAATGAAGGGGAACAAGGCATTCCTTATAGAAGGGTAATGCTTTCAGTGTAAGGGAGAACGAGGTAATATATTCTGATTTATATTAACAGATATATTGCGCGTCTTTTGTTGTATCTATTGCCTCATGCATTATTATTATTTTTTTTTTGAGGGGGGTAGGGTCGTTCACGAAAAGTCATGGCGTCGATGATGCTTCGAAAATTCTCCTAGTGTACCGACGAGGATCACATCGGGTGACTCGAAACGTGTTTGGCAGAAGAGTTGTTCGCACGTGACTGCACAAGCCGAAAGTAGAGTGGGACCAATGACCAATATAAATTCCGCGTTTCTTATCAGACGCACATCTAATGATTTTAAAAGACTGATCATTAAAAACGTAAACCTGAGCACCACACACACACACACACACACACACACACACACACGCACGCACGCACGCACACACACACGCACGCACGAACGCACGCACACACACACACACACACACACACACGCACACACACACACGCACGCGCGCGCACTAAACAACAAAAAAGGTTATTGACAAAGTAAGACGACAGAGAAGCTAATTAGCGAGAAATTCTATGAAAAATTACCATAGTAGTCTGGTATACCTATCCTTAACTTTTTTTTTATTATCATTTTTTGTCCAGGTACTCAAACTAAACCATGTTCTTTATTTACTAATCAATGTACAACTTTCTCCTTCTATTCATGAACTGATTACTTTGACGGATTTGTTCACGGAGTAATACTCCCTGTACAGTGATATTCGGTTACGTAAGACTCCATTCTTTCAGTAAAGGACAAACAAACAAATGTTTCTTCTTTACAAAAAAACGTCAAACTAAATATATATAGCTATTAATACTAATACTAATAATGACAAATAAAATGATAATAATAATACCAATAATGATTGATCAAAATAATAATAACAATAATAACAATTCCATCATCAACAATAATAATAATAACAATACTACTACTACTAATAATAACAATAGTGATAATCATACTAATAATAATAATAACAATAATAATAATAACAATGAGAACAACAACAATAATAACAATAATAATAATAATAAAAACAATAAACCTTAACAAAACAATAAAGAGAATTTACCAATACCATCAGCACAATCTGGACAACCCTTCTGAGCGAAAATTCTTCCGTTTATAACCCTTTGAACACTCACATCTCTCCCGCTGACTCACGACCCATCACGCGCAAGCTCCCTTACCTGAAAAATTAAGAGAAAGCAAAACATTAGTACATAATATATACATACATATATATATATATATATATATATATATATATATATATATATATATATATATATATATATATATGAAACGTATAAAAAAAATGAGATAACAGACGAATTCTTGAGTGGGATAACGAGAGAAGAATGAATGGGCGAAAAATACGAAATAGAAAATTAATTCCACAAAGAGAGAGAGAGGGGGGAGGGGGAGCGAAAGGGAGGAGAATGAGAGCGAGAGGGAGGAGAATGAGAGCGAGAGGGAGAGGGAGAGGGAGAGGGAGAGGGAGAGGGAGAGGGAGAGGAAGAGGGAGAGGGGAGAGGGAGAGGGAGAGGGAGAGGGAGGGAGAGAGAGAGAGAGAGAGAGAGAGAGAGAGAGAGAGAGAGAGAGAGAGAGAGAGAGAGAGAGAGAGAGAGAGAGAGAGAGAGAGAGAGAGAATGAGTGAGTGAGTGAGTGAGTGAGTGAGAGAAAGAGAGAGAGAGAGAGAGAGAGAGAGAGAGGGAGAAGAGAGAGAGAGAGAGAGAGAGAGGAGAGAGAGAGAGAGAGAGAAAAGAGGGGGGGGGGGAGAGGGAGAGAAAGAGAGGTGCACAGGAACTCCAGAGCGTAAATCGGAAAAAAAGCTGCAGAACCTGAAGTGGCACAGTGCCTCTTGAGCGACGGAAGACTCCAGAGTGTCGCGTGATACCGGCGTCAGAACAGTGCCATGTTTTCCTCCTTCCCAGCCCTCCCCCTTCTTTCCCCCTACCCTCTCCCTCCCTTCCCCTTCCTTTCCCCTTACCTCCCTCCTTCCCTCCCCTCCCCTCCCCACCCCTACCTTTCCCAGCCGGTGCCAACAATACCTGGCGGTGCCGAGTCGACTCCCGCACCTTTGTCTCTCTCTCTCCCTCTCCCTCTCTATCTCTCTCTCTTTCCCTCTCTCTCTCTCTCCCCCGCCCCGTCGTCGTCGTCGTCGTCCAGCGGCGCGGCTGCCCTCCTCCTCCTCCTCCTCCCGCCCCGCCGCCGGGTATACAATGCGAGATTCGAGGTCGCATCATCTGGCGAATCAATCGGGGATACTGTCGCGTCTCGGCTGAATGTAATGTTTTCCCCGCCGCGTCCCTTAGGCTCGTCGGAGATTTAAATTAGTGATAATCCTAATCCGAGCGAGGGAGTGAAGGGGGGGGGGAGGAGGAGAAAGAGAGAGAGAGAGAGAGGAGACGAGGAGAGAGAGAGAGAAGCGTGCGGCCGCGACCGCGTCGGGCCCGCCCAAGACAAAAGGCAAACCGGAGGACGTATTATCCGCGATTTCGGCGCGGGCGGGCGGGCGGGCGGGGGGCCGGAAGGCAGACAAGCAGGCGGGCGGGCTTACCTTCTACCCCCTCCCCCCCCTCCCCTCACGCCCATTCCACCCCTTCCCCCCTCCCTTCGCGAGCGTCTTCCTACGATCTGAACTTTCTCCGATATTCCCATTGTTGTCATGGCGCCACCACGGCCGGCAAGACTTTCCGCCTGCCTGTCGATCGGGACAAACGAGGCAGCAGGAACACGATGATAGATTCTGATCAAGACGCTAATGAAACGCCCGCGTGTAAATGGGGCGGATGCGAGCAGACAAACTTGTGGATTGGGATATTAATATGGGTGTGCGTGTGGCTGAGAGAGGGATAGGGAGTGGGAGGGAGAGGGAGGGAGAGAGATAGGAAGTGGGAGAGGGGGAGCGAGAGAGAGAGAGAGAGATAGGGAGTGGGAGGGAGAGGGAGGCAGGGAGGGAGGGAGGGAGGGAGAGAGAAAGAATGAGAGAAAGAGAGCGAGAGAGAGAATAACTAAATATTTTCAACTTCTAAAGCAACTTATCATTCCAAAACAAAGAAATTCGACTGATCTGAATAACTAACAAAATGATCATATTTTTTCAGATTAGAGCTAAATTGCATGTCAATCTTATAATATGCACTTACACATACAGGTAGGGTGTATTCATGTGTTCGTGCGTATACGAAGTTGTATTTATAGATATATAAAGCATATACACACACACACACACACACACACACACACACACACACACACACACACACACACACACATATATATATATATATATATATATATATATATATATATATATATATATATATATATATATATATATTAATGTGCATATAGAAAAAAGGTATTCAAATATAAAATACATATATTAAAAGAATTATATATAGAGAAAGATATTCGAAGATTAAATGTATACATAAAAAACATATATATAGAAAGAGATATTCGAACATAAAATGCATACACCAAAGAAAAAAAATCTTATATAGAGAAAGATAATCGAATATAAAATGCATAAATATAAAAAAAACGCTGTATAAAGAAATATATTCGAATATAAAATACATAAATAAAAAAACGATGTATAAAGAGAGATATTCGAATATACAATTCATACATAAAAAATCATGTAGAAAGATATTCGAATATAAAATACATAAATAAAAAACGATGTATAAAGAAAGACATTTGAATATACAATTCATACATAAAAAATAATCTATAAAGATATTCGAATATAAAACACATAAATAAAAAAACGATGTATAAAGAGAGATATTCGAATATAAAACACACACATAAAAACACAAACATAGAGAAAGAGATATTCGATAATCCTATCATCAGTTCCTCATATTAATCATTAGTCGACCTGCCAGCCCCTTAAGAGAAAAGTTTGAACTCCATGTCCATTTGCCAAATTGCTTCACAGCTTGTCATGAAAAAAATAGCGTCATTTCAGCTGCGCCTACAGGTTCATGTCATTCATGTCACGTCATTTCCCTCACTCCCTTGCCCTCACCCTCCCTGTCCTACCCCTGTCCTGCCCTCCTCCCATCTCGCCCCTACCCCTCACCCTCCTCTTCGCCCCCCCCCCTTCTCTCGATTTATGGGTATGTATACAATTTTAATACAATGTTTCGTAAAAATACTAATAACGGTAATGATAATGATTTAAATAATATCAATGTGAATGATAATGACAATAATAATAATAATAGCGGTAGTAGTAATAGTAATATTCACAATAATAATAATAATAATAATAATAATAACAATAACATTAATAATAATAATAACAATAACATTAATAATAATAATAATAATAATAATAATAATACCAATAACAATAATAATAACACCAAAAATAAGAACAATAACACAGAGCAACCAAAATAACAAACATAAAAAACTACAAAATCTCACACACACACACACATATCAACCCAAAACCCCCCTCGTGAAATCAGCCAAGTTCATTCATGATTCAACTAGGCGGCGCCAACCACGACGAGCTCGGAATCGATGTCTGGCCGGAAATCGATCGTTGTCAAACCCCCCCTCCTCCCCCGCCCACCCCACCTCCCTCCTTCGCCCCCTTACGCCAACCTCCCTCCTCCTCCGGCCCATCTCAGCCCCCTCTTTCGCCCCCACCTCAACCCCCTCCTTCGCCCCCTTACGCCACCCCCCCTCTTTCGACCCCTTGCAGGGGAAAAAGAGGTGGAAGAAAAAGAAGAAGAAGGAGAAGAAGAAGAAGAAGAAGAAGAAGAAGAAGAAGAAGAAGAAGAAGAAGAAGAAGAAGAAGGAAGAAGGAGAAGAAGGAGGAGAAGAAGGAGAAGGAGAAGAAGAAGGAGGAGAAGAAGGAGGAGGAGGAAGAGAGTGGTAAGGGGAAGGAGGAGAGGGCTAAGGAGGAAGGAGAGGGAGAAATAGAAGGGGACAATGAGGGAAAAAAAGGTGGAAACGGAAGAAGAAGAAGAAGCAGAAGAAGGAAGAGGAGGAGGAGAGGGTAAGGGGAAGGAGAGGGAGAGAAAGAAGGCGAAAGATGAGGGGAAAAAGAGGTGGAGGAAGAAGAAGAAGAAGCAGAAGTAGGAGGAGGAGGAGGGGAGGGGTAAGGGGAAGGAGAGGGAGAAAAGAAGGGGAAAAAGAAGTGGAAGAAGAAGAAGGAGGAGGAGAGGGCTACGGAGAAGGAGAGGGAGAAAAGAAGGGAAAGATGAGGGGAAAAAGGAGGTGGAGGAAGAAGAAGAAGAAGCAGAAGTAGGGGAGGAGGAGGAGGGGAGGGGTAAGGGGAAGGAGAGGGAGAAAAGAAGGGGGAAAAAAGAAGTGTAAGAAGAAGAAGAAGGAGGTGGAGAGGGGTAAGGGGAAGGGAGAGGGAGAAAAGAAGGAAAAGATGAGGAGGAAAAAGATGAGGATAAAGAAGATGGAGAAGGAGAAGGAGAAGAAGGGGAAGGAAAGGGAGAAAAGAAGGCGAGTGTGAAGGGAAAAGAGGAAAAAGAAGAGGAAAGGGAAAGAAGAAAAGAAGAAGAAAGCGAAGTAAGTGAGAGAAAAGAAGTAGAAGAAGAAGGAGAGGGAGGAAAAGAAGTGGAAAATAAGGGAGAAGAAGAAAGGGAAGAAGAAGGAGAAAAGATGGGGGAAAATCAAGTAAAAAAAAGGAAGGAAAAGAAGGGAAAGAGGACAGAGAAAAGAAGGGGATGATGAAGGGGGAAAAGAGGAAGGAGAAGAAGCAAAAGATGAAGAAATCGAAGGAGAAGAAAAAGAAGACGAAGGGAAAAAAAGAAGAAAAAAAGGACGATTGGCCATAATAACTGTGCATGACGATGATAAAAATGGTGATTAATTTCGCCTCATTTTCATTCATCAATAATATTTTTCGAAGACGACATGAGACTAATAAGTGTGTATTCTTATCAACTGTCATCATCTCTTAACACACACATGTAAGTCACATTTCTCTCTAACTCTCTCTCTCTCTTTGGAATAAATAAATACATACACATGTATGTCTTTCATTTCCTCTCGTTTACCTTTATCTTGCTGCTTTCTAATTCCCCTTCGCTCATTTCTTTTACACACAAGACTTTAAAAAAAAAAACAGTTTCTAATTAAATAAATAAAAACGATTCTAAATTTTATTCATCCACTGACTTCAATCTTATCTACAAATAGCGGTAGTAGTAGTAACAGAAATAATGACAACAACAATAATAACAATAATAATAATAAAATAGTAATAATAATAAAAATAATAATAAAATAGTAATAATAACAATAATAATAATAATAAAATAGTAATAATAACAATAATAATAATAATAAAATAGTAATAATAACAACAACAATAATAATAATAAAATAGTAATGATAATAATAATAATAATAATAATAATAAAATAAT
>NC_091564.1:4452970-4455470 GCF_042767895.1 Penaeus vannamei | reverse complement strand
TCCCCCAGATTAAGAATATGACGAAAATTACAAGAAAAAAGGGTGATGATGATGAGGAATACTAAGGAGGAGGAGGAGGAGGAGGTGAAGGTAAAAGAAGAGGAGGAGAAGGGAAAATAGGAGGAAAAAGAAGAGGAGAAGGGAAAATAGGAGGAGGAAAAGGAAGAGGAGAAAGAGGAGGAGGAAAAGGAAGAGAAGGAAGAGAAGGAAAAGCAAAAGGAGGAGAAGGAGGTAAAGAAAGAGGTGGAGGTGGAAAAGCAAGAGGAGGAGAAGGAAAAGAACTGAAAATGGGAAACTAAAAAAAGAAGAGACTTTTGGTGTGAAAATATGAATACAATTTCTCTCTCTCTCTCCTTTCTTTTTTTTCTCTCTCTCCTTCTCCGGCCACGCTTTCATCACACTTTCTTCGCCAATGATTAATCACATTTTTCCTTTCCTCTTTCATCATAATATTTCCCATCTCACTTTATTCCCCGTTTCTTTTCCTCTTTCTTTTGCAATCACAACTATAAATAAGATAAAGAAAAATGCAAGAAATAATAACAATAACAAATACATCTAAAAAAAACTCAAACAACTAAAAATCTAAACATAGATAGGAAGCGAGTAAAATCAGTACATTTTTAATATATAAATTGATATATAATAAGTTTAATGAACATAAACCAATAAGTGATGTTGATAAAGTTTGGATCTTATGCTGATAAAGAAAATTTTTAAAAATAACTTTCCAAGACAACAACGATAATGTTAGCATTGATGATGATGATGATCACGATGATGATGATTATGATAATAGTGATGATGATAATAACAATAATAATCATGATACTAATAATAACAATAATAACCGTGATAATAAAAACAACATTAATATCATTCGATTTAAAAAATAACATTAATAAACACAAATGGAATAACAGAAATAATAACATAATTCAAATCACATGGACGATAGCGACGACGATGATGATGATGATATTGATGATGATGTTGGTGATGATGGTAATGACAATTATGATGATGATGAAAACCGGCAAAAAATTATAGCAATAACACTAACGACAAAATTAATAGTAATAGAGGCAGTATTAGTAGAAATAACGATTAATATAGTAATAAAATCAATGGCTATGATGATGAAAATAATAATAAATTAATAATAATAATAATAATAATAATAATAATAATAATAATAATAATAACAATAATAATAATAATAATAATAAATTAATAATAATAATAATAATAACAATAATAATAATAATAATAACAATAATAATTGATGATAATGATGATGATAATGGCCATAACAATAACAACAACAATAATAATAATAACTGATAATATTAATGATGATGATGACAATAATAATAACAAAAACAAACAAACAAACAATAATGAAAATATCAATAATAACAACTACTATCAGCATAGCAATAATAATCCCAAAATAATTTTCACCATCATTACAATAAAAAATTATCATATTCACCAGTTAACATCATCAGCAAAAGTAGTGCTAAAAACATCTTAATAACTTTCATTAATGTAACCATAACAACGGTAATGCCAACGAAAAATGAAGTACACACAAACACAGCAAGTTTAACAATACACTGAAATGAAAACCAAACATCTACAATAATAATAATAATAATAATAGTAATAGTAATAATAATAATAATAATAATAATAATAATAATAATAATAATAATAATAATCATAATAATAATGATAATGATAATAAGAGTAATAGTAATAAAGATAATAATAATAATGCCCCAATTGTTCTTTAATCATAAAATTAGCAGCTCAAGAACCATTTCAACAAGTGAAGGAAATAATTTTTATCATAACTTATGATACCTATATATAAAAGCATTAACATAAGAAGACCTACATTACAATTTGAAAATTAATAAAAGAATATTATACAAAAGTGCAGTTGAAAAATACATTTGTTATGGATACTAATAAATAATAATAATAAAAATAATAGTGATAATAATCATAATAATAATAATAATCACAATATTCACAATAGCAATAATAGTAGTAATAGTAGCAATACTAATAATGGTACTATCATTATCAGCATAATCATTATCATTACCAATAATCATTATCATTACAGCAATAACAGTAACTATATTACAAGTAATAACAACGTAACGGTAACAACAGTAATAATAATCATTATATAAAAAATCATCCTCATCATCATCCTAATAAATAAAAATGATATAATCATAATAATGTAAACAACAAAGACAGCAACGATAATGATGATTGATAATATAATAATAATTACAATAATAATAACAATGATAATAATAATAATAATAATAATAATAATAATAATAATAAAAATAATAACAATAATAATAATAATAAATAATAACAACAATACTAATAATAAGATCTATCATTATCATTATCACTATCACCATCAAATAAAACAATAATAATAATAAGCAAATGATAATAATAGTAACCA
>NC_091564.1:4397970-4400470 GCF_042767895.1 Penaeus vannamei | reverse complement strand
ACGGTGCGTCCGGGCCGACAGAGCGACGATCCAGCCAATCATGAAGGCTGAAGGCAGGGCTGAGGGCACGTCCATTGTACCCAGGGCTCGGGTTGCAGCCGCCCCAACCCCCGCTACCGGGCACCGCTGTGTGCGTCGCTCCAACGCAGGCGCTGCCCGTGGAATACTGGGGCATTTTAGGTAATTCGCTACGACCCAGGCGCCGTGGCGGCGTCTCCACGCCCCACGACACGCAGCAGTCGGGTCCGCGGCGCCTGTAAGGAGTTCGGGGGTCCCTCAGACAGCGGAATGCGATGAATACGGACGCGCGCGCGCCGCGTTTCATCCCGCGCCATCTTGCGTCCCTCGCGTCCGCGTCCGTCACGCACCCGCGTCCTGACCTCGCCCTCCGGCAGGAGAGCGACGCCCAGACAACGACCGTGCATGAGACGACCGAGAATCGCCGCTTCGGCCTCAAATATTCGTCGGCGAGAATAAAGTGTCGCTGGCAGTCATCCGTCGCGGTCGGACCACATGGGGGCGTCCCACAGGTTACCACTCACTCCCGCCGGCCGCGACGCGCGAACCATTAAGAAAAAACGGACTAAACACAGCGACACTTCTCCCGTCCCGCCGTGAGACATTCCCACTGAGGATCGCTCGCCCGCCGCCCGCCGAGCGCTCACCCTCGCCAACCACGGGGTCGTTAGGGACAGCGCGCGGGGACTAAAACGTCGGAAAATTAATTGGCCGAAGATGCAAGCCTATTTTTTCGTCGGCGAGGTATTGTTTCACAGTCGGATTACGGCAGAGGGTAGCACGGAGGGGGAGGGGGAGGGGGATGAAGGGGGGTTGTTTATGAGGGTGGGGGAGTGAGGGTGTGGGAAGGCGGGGGGGTGGAGGCTGTTCATGAGGACGAAATGGGGGAAGAGGCAGTAATGGGCGGGAGGGGGCGGGGCAACTGTCAAATGTAGTTGACGATAATTAGGATGAATAAATTTAATTGCAATAAAGATATACTAATATGGCAAACATCATCAATGGAATGGGACGAAAATAAAGCGAACGAGAGAGAGAGAGAGAGAGAGAGAGAGAGAGAGAGAGAGAGAGAGAGAGAGAGAGAGAGAGAGAGAGAGAGAGAGAGAGAGAGAGAGAGAGAGAGAGAGATAGAGAGAGGGGGGGGGGAGTTAGGAAGGAAGAGAGAGTGAGGGAGGGAGGGAGGGAAAGAGAGAGAGAAAGAGGGAGAGATAGAGGGAGGGAGGGAGGGAGAGAGGGAGAGAGAGAGAAAGAGAGAAAGAGAGAAGAGAGAGAGAGAGAGAGAGAGAGAGAGAGAGAGAGAGAGAGAGAGAGAGAGACAGAGAGAGAGAGAGAGAGAGAGAGAGAGAGACAGAGAGAGGGAAGGAGGGAGGGAGGGAGGGAGGGAGTGAGAGGGAGAAGGAGGGAGGGAGGGAGGAGAAAGAGAGAGACGGATAGATCAATAGGTAGATAGATAGATAGAGAGAGTCAGAGAGAGAGAGAACCAAAGAGAAAGAAAGAGAGAGCAAGAGCGAGAGAGAGAACCACAAAGAAAGCAAAGCGAAAGAGAACAAGAAAGGAAGAGAACAAGAGAGAGAGAGAATAAGAGCCAGAGCGAATGGAGAAACGGAGTAACGAAAAGTAATAATTCCACCCTTAACGAGATCAAACCCCAACGCTCACTAAGGCACTTCCTCTCGCCAAAACACCCGCAACGAGTATAATGAAAAGCAAAACAAAGAAGAGAAAAAGTAGGAGGAGAGGGAGGAGGAGGAGGAGGAGGAGGAGGAGGAGGAAGAAGGGGGAAGTGGGGGTGGGGAGGAGGAGGAGGAGGAAGAAGGGGGAAGCGGGGGTGGGGAGGAGGAGGAGGAGGAAGAAGGTGGAAGTGGGGAGGAGGAGGAGGAGGAGGAAGAAGGGGGAAGTGGGGGTGGGGAGGAGGAGGAGGGTGAACATTACAGAACATCAATTAAAAAAAAAATATCATCTCTTTACAACAACAACAAAAACAACAGGAAAAAAAACAACCTCTCCCACGGAATCCTCACTCGCCCTCTATCCTTCCTCCTGTACAACATCCTACCCCATCCTAAAGACCACATCGAGCAGAGGACACACCGAAACCCCCTCCAACCCCCTCCGCCGCCCTCTCCCCCCTCCCCCCCCCCCCCCGGAGGATAGGATACTGGCCGGCGGGTCTAAGGATCTGGACGAGTATTCAGATGCTGTATTATAAGGCTTGTTGTGCCCGCAGCTGACTCCGCGATAAAAATACGTCTTTTGACCCTACAAAGCGATCTGGCTAATTTGCAAGCCACCTCGTGACGCGCCGGCCAGAACGAGCCCGCGGGCCTCCGAGCGACACGCAACACGCACGCACACACACACACACGCATGCAACGGGGGGAAATAAAAAAAAGGTGTGTGTGTGCGTTTTCCCGTGGACGTTTTCGTGCTCTAGTCTTGTACATAGAGAGAAAAAGTACAAGTTAGGAATAGGTGTAAACTT
>NC_091564.1:4380470-4385470 GCF_042767895.1 Penaeus vannamei | reverse complement strand
ATATATATATATATATATATATATATATATATATATATATATATATATATACATATATATGTGTGTGTGTGTGTGTGAGAGAGAGAGAGAGAGAGAATATATATATATAGAAATAAATAGAGAGAGATATATATATATATAGAGAAATATAGAGACAGAAATAGAAAAGAGAAATATATATATATAGAGAGAGAAATGGAGAGAGAGAGAGAGTTAGTTAGACAGATAGATAGATAGACAGATAGATAGAGAGAGAGAAGAAAGAGAGAAGAAGAGAGAAGAGAAAGAGAGAGAGAGAGAGAGAGAGAGAGAGAGAGAGAGAGAGACACATAGAGAGAGAGAATGATAGAGAGAGAAAGAAAGAGAGAGAGAGAGATGAGAGAGAGAGAGAAGGAAAGAATGAGAGAGAGAAAGAGGAATAGAAAGAGAGAGAATGAGAAATAGAAAGAGAAAGAATGAGAAATAGAAAGAGAAAGAATGAGAAATAGAAAGAGAAAGAATGAGAGAGAAGAAAGAGAACGAGAAAGACAGGGAGAAAGAGAGAGAGAGAGAGACAGACGAAGAAAGAGAGAGAGAAAGAAAGAAAAAGAGAAGAGTGAAAACAAAGAACCGAAGACAACAACAACAACAACAAAAATGAATAAATGAATAAATAAAGCAAAATAAGCCACAAAAAACGAAATAAAAGCGAGAGAGAGAAAAAGGAAAGGCGAGGTGCCCCTGTGACCGCCCCCCCTTCTCCACCGCCGCCTCTCGCCTTCGCCACCACCACAGAGCCTACCCGAATAATAGGCTAATATAGTGACGCGGAGTGGGGGGGAGGGGGTGGATAGGCCTATTCACAATCGGAGAAAAAGGGACTTGAAGATTCACCCTTTTCACTCCGACCGCCACCCCCCGTAGGCCTATGACAATAGGCCTAT
The DNA here is from genome assembly GCF_042767895.1 of Penaeus vannamei. Taxonomy (NCBI): domain Eukaryota; kingdom Metazoa; phylum Arthropoda; class Malacostraca; order Decapoda; family Penaeidae; genus Penaeus; species Penaeus vannamei. Next base: position 4,384,547 of record NC_091564.1, on the reverse strand, counting down.
GGCGCTCAAACGTCCGATGCCGGCACTCGGATTGCTTGTATTAGGGGGGGGGGGGTGAGGGAGGGAAAGGTGAGGGGGGGAGGAAGCGAAAGGGGAGGGGAGGGAGGAGGAGTGGAGGGGAGGAGGAAGCGGAAGGGGAGGGGGAGGAAGGGAGAGAGGAGGGGGGGAGGAAGCGAAAAAGGGGGGGTAGAAAGGGAAAGAGGAAGGGGGAGTACGTGGGGGAAGTAGGGGGATAGGCCTAGCTTCGGCCCTTTCTTGAGTCAAATTTCCATTGCCTTATATTACATCTTCGTCTCTTTTATTCGGTAAATTTCCGTTCCCTTATTACATTGTCGTCCCTTCTCGTACTACAAGTCTACTGCTCTCCTCCCTCTTAATGCACCTCTTCCCTTATTTAGCAAATTCTCCTATCCTTCTTCGGTAATCTTTTTTTCATACATATCTTAGTCCTCTTTCTCCTTGCCCTTCATTCTAATCTTCGTTCTTTTATAAATTACATCGTGTTCTTATTTTCTTATTTTGTGTCTTCTCCCTTTTATTGGTATTATTTTTGTTTTCTCTTCACAATCACCACCACATCCTTTACTTATACCTGACCTAATTTTTACTAAGCCTCCTCTCTTCCAATTCCACCATTCATCTCTCCCACTCTCTTCCTTCTTCTTTTTCTTCTTCTCTCCTTCGTTTCTCTATCTCCCCCTCTCTCACTTCTCCCACTTTCTCTATCTTCTACCTCCTTCGCACTCTTCCCTCCTTGCTAGTCCTACATTCTTTTTCCTCATCTCTCCTCCTTGCTTTTCCCCTCCGTTTTACTCCCCCCACTCTCCTCCTTCCCTTCCATCTCCGTTTCACTCCTTCCCCCTCCTTCTATCCCCCTTGCCTTCCCATCTCCGCTCACTTTTTTTCTCCTTGCCTCTTCTCTCCCTGCCATCCCTACTCCCATCTTTCTCTTCACTCCTTCATCCTCTCTCCCCACTTTCTTTCCCTCTTTTCTACCTCTCCCTTGCTATCCCCCACTTCCTTCTTTCTCCTCTGTCCTCCATCCTCTCCCTACTTTCTTTCTCTCTTCTCTACCCCATGCCTTTCTCTTCTTCCTCTTCTCTTCCCCTTCCTCTCTCCACTCTCCTTCCCTCTCCCCTACCCCTTGCCACCCCCACTCTCTTCTTCCTCCTCTCTCCACTTCCTCTCCCTCCTCTCTACCCCTTGCCATCCCCACATTCTCCTTTCTCTCCTCCTTCCTTTTTTCCTCTCCCATCCCTCTCCCACCCTCTCCCCTCCACCTTCGCCCTTTCTCTCCTCCTTCCTTTTTTCCTCTCCCATCCCTCTCCCTCCCTCTCCCCTCCACCTTCGCCCTTTCTCTCCCTTGAGCCAGTGCGCCTCCATTTCGTCCTGTCACACAAGGTTCGATATTTTAATATTTAGGCCAAGATATTCTAACCGTCTTAATGAGCCTTCCATTAATTTTTTCCGATACCAGACGAAACCGAAGATGTCACCCCTTCCCCCCCCCCTCCCCCAACCCACGCATTCCATTTCCGTTGACATTATTCCCTCCCTCTCCCCCTTCCTCCCTCCCTCCTTCTCCCTCTCTCCCTCCTCTCCCCCTCCCCCCTTCCCTCCCTCCACTACCTCCTTCCTTCTCCCTCTCTCCCTCCTTCTGTCTCTCCCTCCCTCCCCCCCTCCCTCCTTCCCTCCACTCCCTCCCCACCTTACCCTCCGCGACGAGAATCTAAGAGTTAATTAATGAGTTTTGCTTCGTCGTTGCACCGAGTCTCCCCCGAGTTAATAATGAGGAGCGAGGCTAGGTGGCCATTAGGTGATTATCAGAGGGGAGAGGGGAGAGGGGAGTGGGGAGAGGGGAGTGGGGAGAGGGGAGAAGGGAGTGGGGAGAGGGGGAGGGGTGGGAATGAGAGGGAGTGGGAGTGGGGATAGGGGAGTGGGAATGGGTAGAGGGAGGATGAGAGGAGAGGGGAGGAAGAGGGAGAGAAGGGAGGGAAGGTGGATAGGAGGAGTAGGGGAGAGGAGAGAGGAATGGGGAGAGGGAAGGGGTGAAAAACATTGTCACACGCGCACACGGACGCATGTCGGAAGAAGGGAAGCAGGGAGGCAGGGAGGGAGGGAAGAAGGGAAGCAGGGAGGGAGGGAGGGAGGGAGGGAAGAAGGGAAGCAGGGAGGGAGGGAGGGAGGGAGGCAACGAGAGAGAGAAAGAGAAACATACAGACCGATGTATTGAGTCGCCCGGGCCATTAGGGCTGAAATCGGGTGACCAGAATAATTAACCAAATACGGCACACACGTACGAATATCTGACACAGCGCAAAAGAGAATCAGAACTGAACATTTTCCAAAATCTCGACTGGTCCCTCAGCTTATTAATTAGCGATCGACAAAAACAGAAAAAAAAAGAAACGAAAGAGCTAAAAGAGAGAAAAAAAAAAAAAAACATCGCACAAAAATGAGAGAGAGAAAAAAATAAATACTAATGTGTCTTCCCTTCTCGAATCATTATCAAAACATAAATAATTCATTTCAACACGAGAGAGAAAAAAAAAAAAACACAACGAAATCCTGACTGGAATACTAGCAAGTACCAGCCAATCACGGACTCCCCTTTTACACAATCGTCATTATTACTATTATAGCCTCCTTAAACACACCGCCGCTCGCTCCTTCGCCCGCACTATTACAGCCGCATTCTTGCCCCGGTATTTAAATTTCTGTTTACACATTCGGAAAAAGTCGGTGCTGTTTGACGAGTAAATTCACGTGATCGTAAGACCCTCCCCCCCCAGCCACCCCCCTCCCAGCCCCCCCTTTCACTCATGTTTCAGTTTGCTGCCTCATCAAAGATTCATGAGCATATGCACGCGTAGGAATAAAATGATACACGTGAAGAAATCAATGAATGAATGAACGTGAACAAAAATGGTCTTTATCGCTCGTTTCCAAAATGTATGATGTAGGAGAGTTCGGAATGCCGATGTTTCTTTTGCTCTTGGAAAAGAAAAAAAAAAGAAAAAAGAAAAAGAAGGTCGTTGTTTATAGATTAATATGTGCATATAAATATTTATTCTTTCAACAATATATTTATCTATCTATCTGCATTTATACTAGATTATTCGCTCCTTTATCCATCCATCTTTCTATTCCCGTAAACGCAAACACACTCACAATAATCACACTTTCATGCAGTAACACTCGCAGGCATAGATATATGTATGGATCTTGTAGTTACAGGATATAAACATATACATGCATACATATTACATATATGAATAGAGACATACTCTCTCTCTCTCTCTCTCTCTCTCTCTCTCTCTCTCTCTCTCTCTCTCTCTCTCTCTCTCTCTCTCTCTCTCTATATATATATATATATATATATATACACACACACACACACACACACATATGCGTTTACAAACACACATACACCACAAACATAAACAAACAAACCCATACAAACACAAACAATCACAAAAAAAAACAATAACCCAACTCTAGAAAAAAAATCTATCAATAAAGTCACAACCACCCCCTTCCCCTCCAATCTCTCACCCACCCCTCCCCTCCCCTACCCCCACCCCTTCAACCTCCCTCCCCCTACCCCCACCAACACCCACCCTCCCCACTTTCATCCCCTCCCCCAAGCTTCCTCCTACCAACCCACCACCACCACCACGCTTCCCCACCCCTCCCCCCATCTTCAAAACCCCCTCCCCCTACTTCCCCACCACCACCACCACCCTCCCACCACCACCCCTCCCCACCCACCCCCAGTAATCACACCGGCCTCTGTCTGCGCGACCGAGAAACGCACACGAGATGGGCTCCGTCGCATCAACCGTCCACAGCCGAGTCGAAAAAGGGATAACGGAGGAACGCCGCTTAAGACAAGCCCGATAAAGAAGCCTATGAATAAATTAAGTGAGAGAGAAAAAGGAGGAGGAGTTCCGGCGGGGAGGTAGATCGCCGAAGGAGTGAGCAGGAGGGAGGGAGAGAGGAAGAGGGGAGGATGGAGGAAGAAGAGGAATGAAGAAGGAAGGGAGGGAGGGAGAGGGGGAGAGGGTGAAGGAGTGA
>NC_091564.1:4372970-4377970 GCF_042767895.1 Penaeus vannamei | reverse complement strand
CAATTAGCCTTCTCTTTGAACGACGAAGGCTGCCGCTTTCTATGCCGCTGGCCCCTCCCGCTGCTTGCGCTCCCGCCCTGCTGCCTGCCCCGCTTCTGCCCCGATTACGCCCCTCGGAGTCCTGCGTCGCCCTCGAGCCCGCCTCACCCGCCGGGCGCCTCCTCCACGCCCTCCCCAGGCCGGGCGTCGAAGCGGAGCGCCCTGGCGTGATTCCCAAGCCCAAAATAAAATCACGAAGGGTTTTCCGGCGGCGGGTTTCGCGCGCCCGCCGACATACCTCCCGCTGGCCGTGATTGTTGTGTCGCCACGCCCCCTCCTCTGCCCGGGCACCGCGTACCCCTTCCTACCACTTCCTTCTCCCGCACATCGTCCTACGCCGGCCGTTCTTACACCATTCTGCTTCTCATTTCCTGTACTGCGGGGGTAAATTGGTACCATTTGAGTCCAGTCTGTTTAGTTCACAATCTCCCCCGTCAAGGCGTAGTGCTCTGTGCTTTAGCCCTCGCCTTCCATTGAGACATTAATTAAACTTTTTATAGCACTTTACTATTTCATTATACAGGACACTACACTACTTCATTTTATTATATACAGCATCATATTACTGCATTTATCCCGCAGTACTGCCCCGTGGAAGCACATCATACAGAAACGCTTCACCTCAGCTTCTACTCTGAAGCTTCCATCAAAAATGTCTTGCACTTCACTACTATACCATTGTCTTCACCCATCCCTCATCAGGATTTCAACATCTCGAAAAGCAAAGGGAAAAAAGAGGAAAGAACGGAAAGAAAGAGACATAAAATAACAACACCTGGACGACACAAACTGCATCAAACAGCGAAGCCGGCAAAGAGAGGAGGAGGAGGAGGAGGAGGAGGAGACGTCGGCAGCAGAACACAGCCAAGGAAACCGGCAGCTGAAAACACAGCAATAAGAGCTGGAACCTGGAAGAAGACACAGCAGCAAGGAGACACAGCGCCCCCTCCCCCCTAAAAGACAAAGCCAGCGGACAGAGCAAGGGGCGGGCGGGCAGACAGAAGATGCCGTGGCAGTTATTTCCTGGTGGAGAGCATCAAAGGTTGGCCCATCAAAGGGAGGGACCCGCCCGGTTGGCCGCTAGGAAATAATACAATACCGGCCAGTTCCAACTTTTATAGCTCGAGGATTGCTCCCTCATGTCTCTAGTGTTCTGGAAAGGTTTCTCTAGCCTATATTCGGGGCCCGGGACGCCTTCCTCCTCCTGCTGGCGCTGGACGACGACTCCTGGACTGACCCAGGTCGTCGTGGTCGTCGTCGTTGTAGTCGTCCTACGTGCGTCCTGTTTGACTATCAGTCTAAAGGGCGGGACGAAGATGCGAGCCAGAGGAATGTCGAGAAATAAGAGAGAACAGAAGGAAGGAGAACATGCATGTTGAGAGCATATCATGCAAATAGGAAAACAAAGAAACAATAAAAAAGGAAAATAAAGAAAAGAAAGGACTTTACCTGTATCTCTTTTGTTTCAAAGGAGTATGGACCGACGTTGAAGACAAGACGACACACGAACATCAGACTATACCAAGTTTTTTTCCTTTTAATCAACACAAACTATCATTCGGACGCAAATCACGGAAGAATCGAACTAACGAACACTCGAACCAAGAGAAAAAAAAAATCACCTGAATCTCGGGTTTGTCCAAAACGTCTTATGATTCACTTGGAAGACCAACGTAAGCTGAGATGACCGGGGGGGGGAGGGGGGTCTTTTCCAGAGGAAATATCTCGTAAAGCTTTAATATATTAGGATTTTATGTAATAATGCGAATGATAACTAAAACAACAACATTATCAATAGTAATGATGACGATGATGATAAAAATAATAATAACGATAGTAATAATGACTGTAATAACAAGAGTTATTGCAATAAATATGATAATAACAGTAGCACTTCTAGTACTAGTACTAATGATAATAATAATAATGATGATGACGATCATGATGATGATGACGGTGATGTGATGATGATAATGATGGTGATGATGACGGTAATGATGATGATGACGATAATGATGGTGATGATGACGGTAATGATGATGATGACGATAATGATGATTGCCATTCCTATTATTACCATTCCTATCACTACCACTACTATCATCATCATTATTATCATCACCGTCAACAAAGGAAAGCCCCCCTCCCCCCCACAACTCCTCCTCCCTCAGTGCCCCCTTCCCCTAGCCCCACAAACCCCACCACGCCCACTCTCCCCCTCACCCCCTGCACAACTCCTCCTCCCCCAGTGCCCCCTTCCCCTACCCCCACAAACCCCACCACGCCCACAACCCCCCTCACCCCCCCACAACTCCTCCTCCCCCAGTGCCCCCTTCCCCTACCCCCACAAACCCCACCCACGCCCACTTCCCCCACCCACCCCACCCCCAACGCCCATCCGAGGCCCTCCCCATCGAGGCCTTGACACCGCGTCCTCGCCCTCGTCCACAACAACAAAATTAAAGGATAATTTTTGGCCGAGTCCCCCTCCGCGCCGTGATAAAAGGGGGAAAGCCGCGGGGGGGACCCAGCTGGCCTTGGCATGTCCTATTTCCCAAGCCTTTTGGTGCCCTCATCTCTCCCCTGCCCCCTGCCCTCTACTCTCCTCCTCCTCTTCCCCCTTTCTTCCTTCCTCTTCCTTCCCTTCCTCCTCCTCCCACCCCTCCTCCTTCCTCTACCTCATCTCTCCCTACCCCTACTCTTGCCTCCTCCTCCTCCTCCCTCTTCCTCTCCTCCTCCTCTTCTTGTTGCTGCTCTCCTGCCTTCCTGCCTCCTCTTCAATATATATATTTTCCCCTATCCTGATTTTCCTCTTCCTTTCTTTCCACCTTTTCGTTTCTTACATTTTCTTCCTCTCCTGTCCCTTCTTTTCCTTCTTCCTTCCTCCTTCCCTCTCATTTCTTCTTTCTTTTCTCCCTCTTCATCTTCCCCTTTTTCTTCGTTTTCACCTCAACCCCAACCTCCTCTCTTGGTTCTCTCTCCTTATCTCCCTTTTATTCTTATTTCCCTATTCCCCCTTTCCCTTTCCTCCTTCATTTCCCCTCCTAATTCCTCCCTCTCTTCCTCATCCTGTTTCTCACTCTCTCACCCTCTTCCCCTTTTTTCCTTTTTCCTCTCCAATCTCCATCTCCCACCTTCATTCCTTACCTCTCTTATCTCCTTCTCTTTCTTCTTCCTCCTTTCCTCCCTCTCTTCTTTCTTCTATTTCTCTCTCGTCCCTCCCTCTCTCCCCCCCTCCCTCTCTTCTTCCTTCTATTTCTTCCCCCCATCTTCCCCTCCACCTTTCCCCTCCCTCTCTTCTTCCTTCTATTTCTCCCACCGTCCCTCGCCCTTTTCTTCACCTCTCTCTCTCCCTCTCCCTTCTTCCCCCCTTTCCTTTCACCCTCCCTCTCGTCTTCTTTCTAGGTCTCCCCCCTCCCCCCTCCACCTTTCCCTCCTTCTCCCCTTCCTTCCATTTCTCCCCCATCCTTCCCTCTTCCCTTCACCCTTTCTCTCCCCTTTTCTCCCTGCCTTTCCCCCTGACCCCTCCGGCCCCACTCGCGCCAAGATGCGGGCAGCGTCTGGTCACCGGGACGCACAAAAGACCACTAAGTCTGCCCGCGTGTCTTGGGAGGAGGGAAGGAGGGCAGGTGGGGAGGTGGGGAGGGGAGGAGGGTTGGTGGGGAGGTGGGGAGGGGAGGAGGGTTGGTGGGGAGGTGGAGAGGAGTGAAGGAGCTGGGCTGGTGGGGGGGAAGAAGGAGCTGGTGGGGAGGTAGGGAGAGGTGGGGAGGGAAGGAGGGCTGGTGGGGAGGTAGGGAGGTGGGAGGGAGGAGGGAAGAAGGCTGCAGGTGGGGAGGAGGAGGAGGTTGAGGGAGAGGAGACTGGAGAGGTGGAGAGGAAGGAAGGAGGGAGCAGTGAGGAAGGAGAGGAGGGGAGGAGGAGGTTGTGAGAGAGGAGATTGAGGAAGTGGGGAGGCAAGAAGGAAGGCTGGTGGGGAGTTGGGGAGGGTAGGAGGGTTGGAAGGTGGGGAAGGAGGGAGGGAGAACAGGTGGGTGGTAGGGAGGTGGAGGGAGGAAGATTGGGTAGTGGGGAGGGAGGGGGAAGGGCTGGTGGGCAGTGGTGTGGAGGAAGAAGGAAGGAGAGGAGGGAGGAGAGACTGGGGGAGGAAGAAAGGAGGACAGGTGGGGAGGTAGGAAGAAGGGGAGAGAAAAAGGAGGAGGAGGAGGAGGGTGGCGGTTGGGGAAGAGAGGAAGAGGAGGAACAAGAAGGAAAGAAAAAGGAGTGGGAGAGGAGACTGGGGAAAGGAGGAAGTAAGAGAAGGTAGGAGGAAGAGGAAAAAGAAGAGTAAAGGACTGGAAACTGGGGGAAAGAGGGAGGGAGAAGGGGGAGGAGAAGTAAGAATAAGCGAGGTGATGGAAAAGGATGGAAGAGAGAAAAGGGAAGGAGAAGAAAATTGGAGTAAAGGAAGGGAAATAGGAGGAAGGGGGAAAAGCGAAGAAAGGGGAGGTAAATGAGGGGAGGGAGAAGGAGAAAGAAGAGAGGAAAGGAAAGGAAAGATTACGAGGAGGAAAAATGAGAAAGTTAGAGAAGCAAAGAGAACAAATTTTAAGGAAAGAAAAGCGACGAAGGAAGGATAAAGGAGAAAACAGAGAGAAGAAAGAAAATAAGAGAAAGAGGAACGAAGCAAGGTCGAGAGGAAGAAAGCTCATTGACGCTGCAGAGAGAGAGAGAGAGAGAGAGAGAGAGAGAGAAGAGAAAGAAGAGAAGAAGAAGAGAAGAGAAGAGAAGAGAAAGAGAGAAGAGAAGAAGAAGAAGAAGAAGAAGAGAAGAGAAGAGAAAGAGAAGAAGAGAAAGAGAAGAGAAAGAGAGAAGAAGAGAAGAGAAGAAGAGAAAGAGAAGAGAAGAAGAGAAGAGAAGAGAGAGAGAGAGAGAAGAAGAGAGAGAGAAGAGAAGAGGAAGAGAAGAGAAAGAGAAAGAGAAGA
>NC_091564.1:4365470-4367970 GCF_042767895.1 Penaeus vannamei | reverse complement strand
ATAATAATAACAACAATAACAATGATAAAAATGATAACAATAACAATAATAACAATAATAATGATAAAAATTATAACAATACTACTAATAATAACAATAACAATGATAAAAATGATAACAACAATAATAACAATGATAAAAATAATAATAATATAAATAAAAAATAAATAATGATATATAGATGCGTTTAAAGTTCTTCTGCATCTAATATGCTGTTAACTATGTGACTAAAAGGGGACATGTAAGGGTATGTATGCTACATATCATAATGACAGGGACTAACAATGTCTAAATAAGGCTATGCTTAAAAAAAACATCGCCTAAAAAAACGAGTGAAGGAACTATTTGGGGCAAACATTTTCCCTTTCCATCTGTCCCTCGACTGAATTTGCGACGAAAACAACTCCAAGAATAGAACAGAAGACTCAATTATCTTATAAACAACTCAAGAATGAAAAAGAAGAGAGAGAGAGAGAGAGAGAGAGAGAGAGAGAGAGAGAGAGAGAGAGAGAGAGAGAGAGAGAGAGAGAGAGAGAGAGAGAGAAAACAGATGACTCAATAATCTCAATCATTCCTTGAGAGACGACTTGAAAATCTCCAAGAACTAAGAGCCATCAACACCTCCATGTTATTAAACTCTCGCAAATAACACGCATCAAGATAATAACACCATAACACCATAACATTACTCCCTCCCCCCCCCCTACCGAGCTCAAAACCCCCCCAAGCACGAGGCGTCAACAGGCAGAGTGGCACCGCGATGGGAAGGTGGCACCGCGATGGGAAGGTGCCACCACAGGGTGCCACAACATCAACACACCCAAGCAGCGCGGCGTTCGGCTTCCTAACGTGGTTATAACAATCTCAACAAGTTTGGAAACACAAGGTAATAAACCCTTAGTTGATCAACCGCGACAACTTGGTAAGGACAAGTTCAGAGACTCCGGGAACTCGTCACGCTTAAGTTTATAACTGACTATAACTTTGGCAAAGTGCGGTGGCCGGGAGGGGGGAGGGCAGGGTGGAGGGGGGTGATGGGGCGATGGAAGGGGGAGGGGGTGGTGGGACAATGGAAGGGGGAGGGGGTGGTGGGGCGATGGAAGGGGGAGGGGGTGATGGGGCGATGGAAGGGGGGGGGTGGTGGGACAATGGAAGGGGAAGGGGATGGGGAAGAGAAAGGGGGAGAAGGAGGGGACGGAGGAATTACAAGTGGAGGCGAAGCAACAACACGATGAAGGAGGAACTTCGTCGAAAACATCCGAAGAAAAATGATATCATCAATAGACTCGATCAATAAGACCTTGATAAATCAAATTAATGACAAGGCACACACACACACACACACACACACACACACACACACACAAACACACACACACATACGCACGCAAACATCCCCTCCCCACAACCCCCACCCCCACACCCCACATACCCCAGAAAGCGAAGATGCGCCGCCCCCTCCCCCCTTCCGTGCCACGACATCCGGGGCATAATAGCACGATTAGCGCCCCCCTCCTCCCGCGGTAAATAACTCATCCAACGTTTAATTAACTGCATCGACCGTCGTCCGCCGCCATCATCAACTCTCCTCACGTCAAGGCTTAAACTCCGGATCAATAACGAGGCTGGAGTGTCTTCACGGAGCGCGCCGACGATAAGCCTACGCCGATTAGTGTTCGATGGGGGGAGGGGGAGGGGAGGGGAGGGGAAGTGGGGGGAGGAGAGGGAAGGGGAGGGGAGGGAGGGGAAGTGGGGTAGGGGAGGGGAGAGGAAAGGGGGAGGGGAGAGGAAAGGGGAGGGGAGGGGAGGGGAGGAAAGGGCAGGGGAGGGGAGGAAGAAGGGCAGGGGAGGGGAGGGAGGGAGGAAAGGGGAGGGGAGGGGAGGGAGGGGAGAGAAGGGGGAGGGGAGGAGAGGGAAGGGGGAGGGGAGAGGAGGGGAGGGGAGAGAAGGGGGGAGGGGGAGAGAAGGGGGAGAGGAGGAGAGGGAAGGGGAGGGAGAGGAGGGGAGAGAAGGGGGGAGGGGAGGGAGGGGATGAAAGGGGCGCGGAAGGGGGGGGTTAATTACGCCAATCAAGGCAGGAGAAGGTAGGTCGGGGGGGAAGGGGGGGAGGGGGCTTAAAATTCGCTGATTATCGCTAAGGGAAAAGCAGGGGGATAAAACAGGAAGATCCAATATAATACATTGTACGGATTTGATAAAATCAAAATAAAATCCCAAATTCATCTATAGTGCTTACTCACACGCAACATCCTGCTTCCGTGTTACTGCGTCTACACGGTTCGCCATAAAATTACGAACACGTTTTCACTTACACACAAGCGTACACAGAGGCATCGACTTCCACACCCACATACAACCACGCATCCACACACATAAGCCCAAATAAATATACTTTCATACTTTCCTGCGGCCATTATTCTGCAAGTCGAGGATATGACATATGACAGTTAACCAATTTCTGTTTAATTACAGGCCATATGACATGAACAAGGCATGATGT
>NC_091564.1:4352970-4360470 GCF_042767895.1 Penaeus vannamei | reverse complement strand
CTCTCTCTCCCCCTCCTTCCTCTTCGTATATCACTCTCTTCGCCTCCTGCCTCTCCCATTCTCCCTCTCTCTCTTCCTCCTTCCACTCCCATTCTCTCTCCCCTCCTTCCTCTTCCTATATCTCTCTCTATTCCCTTCTTACCTCTTCCATTCTCCCTCTCTTCCCTCTCCTTCCACGCAACAACCCCCCTTCCCCCTCCCCGTGTGATGGTGCCACAGAATCCGAATCCACCTGCATTCACAACGCGTCCCCCCCCCCCCCTCTCTCTCTCTCTCTCTCTCTCTCTCTCTCTCTCTCTCTCTCTCTCTCTCTCTCTCTCTCTCTCTCTCTCTCTCTCTCTTCCCTCGTTACGGCTTTATCTTCTTCCTTTTTAATACTCTTCGTCTCCTTCGTCTCCTGCGTGGCAGAACAGGGGGAGGGAGAAGGGGGGAGAGGAAGAGTTCTCTGTCCGTCTCTGCTTGCATGCTCCGACCCCCATCCCCACTAAAATAATAATAATAATAATAATAACAACAATACATAATAATAAAATAATCAATAATAATAATAATAATAATAATAAAATAATAATAATAATAAATAATATTAATAAAATAATAATAATAATAAATGAGTTAATCAGTGATTCGAGCGAAGGAAACAAAGATGAAACTCAATAATAAATCGAAACCGTGAGAAGTAAAAACTGCAAAGCGAACGGACTTGCCATTAGACAGATGGCGCTAAAGTAATCCAAAGCCTTCAGGACAAAGATCGGACACTGGTTCTTAAAATCCGAACGTTGTGGCCGATTTTATTCATCTGTTTACCTATCTTTAAATGAGACACATGACTCACTTCATAAATCTATCTATCTACTTTTAAAACAATTAAAACACGGGGTCAATCTTCTTTATCTATCTATTCATCTTTAAAACAATTAAAACGCGGGGTCAATTTTCTTTATCTATTTATCTTTAATACAATCAAAACACGGGGTCAATTTTCTTTATCTATTCATCTTTAATACAATCAAAACACGGGGTCAATTTTCTTTATCTATTCATCTTTAATACAATCAAAACACGGGGTCAATTTTCTTTATCTATTCATCTTTAATACAATCAAAACACGGGGTCAATTTTCTTTATCTATTCATCTTTAATACAATCAAAACACGGGGTCAATTTTCTTTATCTAATCATCTTTAATACAATTAAAACACGGGGTCAATTTTCTTTATCTATTTATCTTTAATACAATTAAAACACGGGGTCAATTTTCGTTATCTATTTATTCATCTTTAAAACAATTAAAACACGGGGTCAATTTTCTTTATCTATTTATCTTTAAAATAATAAAAAACACGGGGTTCTCCTTACGCACCAATTTTAACTATTTTTAAAACAATCAAACCACTGACCTTATTAATCTAATTACCCATCCTTAAAGCAAATAAAACACGGAGGCTAATCCCACAAATCCATTTACCTATCTCTAAAGCCATCAAAACAAGTAGCAATAAAGAGCATGAAGTGGAAGCGACCAAGGAGCATTATCTTGCCCTTTTCCGCAACTTTTCATGAGTATTTTTCTTCCCTTCTTACCTCTCTCATTCTCTCTCTCTCTCTCTCTCTTCCCCTCCTACCTCTCCCATCCTCTCTCTCTCTCTTCCCCTCCTTCCTCTCCCATCCTCTCTCTCTCTTCCCCTCATACTTCTCCCATTCTCTCTCTCTTCCCCTTCTACCTCTCCCATTCTCTCTCTCTTCCCCTCCTTCCTCTCCCATCCTCTCCCTCCCTCTTTCCCTCCTTCCTCTCCCATCCTCTCTCTTTCTTCCCCTCCTTCCTCTCCCATTCTCCCTTTCACTCCCTCTCTTCTTCCTCTTCCACCTCCACCTCCTCCTCGCGAAGATAAAGTATAACGTTAACGTACCTTTTTTCACCTTCGAAAATGTCCTCCATTCTTAATTACGATTATTCTTCACTCTCGTTCTGTCCTTATCGTTCGTTCTCTCTCTCTCGTTCTCTCCTCTCACTCTCCTTCACTCATTTATCTCCCATGCCACTTCTTTACTTCTTTCCTTTCCTACTTTCTTCTTCATCGTCATCGTTTCATGTGTTTGTTCTTCATCCCTCTTCTTCCCTCTTTGGTCCTTTCTCTCTCTTTATCTTTCTTTGCCTCTTCAACTGTCTTTTAATTCTTCATCTCCCTCCTTCCTCTCTATCTCTATCACTCCATCTATCTCTTCCTCCTTCATCTCCCTCACTTCCCTCCCTCTTTCTTCTCCACCCCCGTTCCTCCTCTCTTCCTTCCTTAATCTCCCACTCTACCTTCTCTCCCTCTATCCTCTCCACCCTTATCCCTCATCTCTTCCTCCTTCATCTCCTTCCCTTCTCTCTCTCCCTCTTCCTTCTTTCATCAACCCCTTTACTTTCTCTCCCTCTTTCCTCCCCACCCCTATCCCCCATCTCTTCTCTTCCTCACCTCCCTCCGTTCTCCCTCTCTCCTTCTTCCTTCCTTCATCTCCCACTCTACTTTCTCTCCCTCTATCCTCTTCATCCTTATCCCCCATCTCTTCTCTCCCTCACCTCCCTCCCTTCTCTCACTACCTCCCTTCCCGACAGCGTTCCTAGCCTCGACAGCAGAGACTCGACCTCCGTTGCTATCGCACTTCCTCTCTACCCCTACCCCCTCCCCTCCCCCCTAAAAAAAAGAAAAGAAAAAAAAAGGAGTTAATGTTTTATGTTTACATTTCTCGTCGGGTGTCTCTCCTTCATCCTCTTCCGAGCTCCCCGACTTCTCTTGAGGGTGAGCTTTCTCCCTCTTTCGTCCGAGTTCATTTCTGTCTCTCCCTCTTCCTCCCCCTCCCCCTCCCCCCCCCTCCTCTTTCCCATTCGCTTTTCACTTTCCGCATTCTCGGCTCCCGCGCCGCTTTTGGTGCTGGATCTCTCTCGCTCTCTCTCACTCCCTCTGTTTTTTCTTTTTTCATCTTTTCTCTTTTTTACCTTCTTGCTTTCATTTGTGCTTCTTCAGTGCCTACATTTTTTTCCGCCTCCTCTTTCTTTGTGCCTACGTTGTGCGCATTCTCTCGTTCGCCCGGCCGTCGCCTCTCACCTGCGCCCGAGCTGCTTCCTTTTCTTCCTCCTCCTCCTCTTGCTGGTACTCTCCTCCTCCGCCTACTTCTTCTTCTTCTTCTCGTCCTTCTCTCCCTCCTCCACTTCCACCTCCCTTACCCCCTCCTCCTGCTCCACCTACACCACCCTTACCCTCCCTCCTTCACTTCCACCTACCTTATCCCCTCCTTCACCTCTTCCACTTCTTCACCTCCCTTACCCCCTCCTTTCACTCACCTCCACCTCTACCTCCCCCTCCCTCCCCCTCTCACTTCTACCTCTACTCCCCTCCACCCTACCTCCCTTCCTCCCTCCCCACCTCCACCTCCCCTCCTTCCCACCTCCTCCCCTCACCCTCCACCACTTCCATCTCCTTTCCCTCACCTCCACCTCTACCTCCCCCTCCCTCCCCCACCTCCACCTCCCTCCCAACCTCTACCTCCCTCCCCCACCTCACCTCCACCTCCCTCCCCCACCTCTACCTCCCTCCCCACCTCTACTTCCACCTCCCTTACCTCCTCTTCCTTCCCCTCACCTCCACCTCTACCTCCTCCCTCCCTCCCCCACCTCCACCTCCACCTCCCTCCCCCACCTCTACTTTCCACCTCCCTTACCCCATCCTCCTTCCCCTCACCTCCACCTCTACCTCCCCTCCCTCCCCCACCTCCACCTCCATCTTCCCCTCAACCTTCCCTCACCTCCACCTCTACCTCCTCCCTCCCTCCCCCACCTCCACCTCCATCTTCCCCTCCCTCCCCTACCTCCACTTCCACCTCCCTCTCCACCTCTACTTCCACCTCCCTCCCCCACCTCCACCTCCATCTCCTCCCCTCCCTCCCCATCCTCCTTCCCCTCACCTCCACCTCTACCTCCCACCTCTACTTCCACCTCCTGTACTTCCTTCTCCCTCCCCTCCCCTCCACACCTCCAACTCTACCTCCCCCTCCCTCCCCCACCTCCACCTCTACCTCCCCACTTCCACCTCCTCCTTCCCTCACCTCCACCTCTACCTCCCCCTCCCCTCCTCCACCTCTACTTTTCACCTCCCCACCTCCCTCCTCCTTCCCCTCACCTCCACCTCCTTTCCCTCCCTCCCCCCACCTCCACCCCTTCCACCTCCCACTCCCTCCCCCACCTCCACCTCTTGGCCACCCCTCACCCTGTATGTTTACCACTCGGCCTACCTATTTTCACAGTCTCATCTTCGCAAACTACTACCTCCTTCCTTGTTTAGCCTCGCAGTTATCGTATCTAATATTTTTCTTAATGTTTCTTCTTAAAGTATAAGCTTAATTGATTTTAATTTTATTCAGACCCAAACCTCCCAGTTTTTTTGCAATAAATAAGTATATAAAAAGTTAAAATCAATCCTTTCGCAATACATAAGTGCATAAAATGTTAAAAATCCTCCTTTCGCAATTAATAAACATACATTTTAAAAAACCCTCCCATTTTCAAAAAATATCTGCTTGCATTCTCTCATACATTTTCACCGTTCTATATAAAAAAGACTGACCTGACTAAATATATTTCAAACACGTGATAATTTCAAATCACCCAAAAAGCCTTTACTCCAGCAAGCCCTTCATTCCAGAATTACCTTCACGTCACTCATCCTTTCCTTGGGAGAACCCTGTCAACTCTCCCTCTCCCTCCCTCCCCTTCTCCCTTTCTCCTTGCCTTATCCTTTTCTTCCCGCTGTCCTCTGCCTCCCTCCCTCCCTCCCTCCCTCCCCTCCTTTTCCCCTCCAATATCTTCTCCCTGCCTTCTGCTTCCTCTCACTTCCTCTTCTGTTTCCCCTTATCAATTCCTTCCTACCTCCCTCCCTCTTCCCTTCCCCTTGCCCTTGCATTTCCTTCTTCCTCCCTCCCTCTTCCCTTCCCCCTTGCCCTAGCATTTCCTTCTCCCTCCCTCCCTCTTCCCTTTCCCCTATCAATTTCTTCTTCCTTCTCTCTACCTCCCTTCCCCTTCCCCAAACAATTCACTCCCCCTCCCTCCCTCCCTAACTCCTTCCCTTCAACCCCCTCTCCCTCCTCCCATTCCCTTATCTTCCCTGCCTTTGCCCCACCCTCCGCCAGCGCCCCCCTCCTCCCCCACATGGTCCAGCAGCGAGAGACCAGGATGTCCCTCCATTCATTTTCCTCCTCCTCTTCCTTCTTCTTCTTCTTCTTCTTCTTCTTCTTCTTCTTCCTCCTCCTCCTCCTCCTCCTCCTCCTCCTCCTCCTCCTCCTCTAACCCCCTCCCTCCTCCTCCTCTAACCCTCCTCCTCCTCCTCCTCCTCTAACCTCCTCCCCCTCCTCCTCCTTCTCTACCTCCTCCTCCACCCCCCTCCTTCTCTACCTCCATTCCAGCGGGTGTGCCAAGTGTGAGGGAGGGAGAGAGAGAGAGAGAGAGAGAGAGAGAGAGAGAGAGAGAGAGAGAGAGAGAGAGAGAGAGAGAGAGAGAGAGAGAGAGAGAGAGAGAGAGAGAGAGAGAGAGAGAGAGAGAGATAGAGAGAGAGATAGAGAGACAGATAGAGAGAGATAGAGAGAGATAGAGAGATAGAGATATATAGATAGACAGATAGAGAGAGAGGGGGGAGAATTGGGATGGGGAAGAGGAAAAGAGAGAGATGTGGGAGGGGACAGTCGCGAGGTTGGGAGAAGGAGGAAGGGAGGGAGAGGGAAAGGGGAAGAGAATGAGTACGCAAAAAAAACAAAACAAAAAAACAGAGAAGTGAAGCAGTGAATAAAAGATGGAGATCTAGTCCGAGACCTTCCCGAGAGTGATGACGCAAGACAGGAGGAAGCGTGCCCTCATCTGGCGAGGCGCAGGCTCTCGCTCTCGTCTTCCTCCATCTCCTCCCCCACCTCCTCCACCACGGCCCACTCTCCCCCTCTTCCCCAATTCCTCTCGTTCGTTCATTCCTTCCTCCACCTCCTCCACCACGGCCCACTCTCCCCCTCTTCCCCAATTCCTCTCGTTCGTCCATTCCTTCCTCCTCCTCCTCCACTCCCCCCCCTCCTCCTCCCCAATCCATCTAGTTCGTTCATTCCTTCCTCCACCTCCACCACTCTCCCCATCCTCCCTCCTCCTCCTCCTCCACCACGGTCAACCCCCTTCACTCTTCCTCCCTAATCTATCTCCCTTCCCTCCTTTCTTCATCTCCCTCACTTTCCCTCACTTTTCCTTTTGCTACCTCTTTCTGCTTTTCCTTCCCTCCCTCTCTTTTACCCTTTCCTTCTTTCATTAACTCCCCTTCCTTTCCCTCCCACATTTTTCTTCCTTGCTTTTCATCCTTCTCCCTCTCATCCTTCTTTCTTCGCTTCCCTCCTCCTTCCCCTTCCTTTCTTTATTCTTACTCTCTTTCCCTTCCTACGTTCAAACCATCCTCCTCTCTGTAATTTATCTTACCTTACACCCCCTTCCCTCCTCCCCCTCCCCTTCCCCTCCTCGTCAAGTTCCCCTCCTCCCCCTCAATTTCCCCTCCTCCCTTCCCCTCCTACCCCCCCTGCGAACAAGACCCGCACTCCTCCTCGTCCTTCGACCTCGTCCTCCAACCAAATCCTACGAGAATTCCTTCCACGGAAAAGAAAAGAAAAGCAAAAAAAAAAGTAAGAGAGAGAAAAAAAGAGAAAGGGAAATAAAAGGGTTTGAAAAAAAAAAAAAAAATCCTTCACGGCTGCTCCTCCAGGCTCGTCCTCGAAGAGACCCTCTCCCCCTCCAATACCCCTCAATCCACTGCCTCCAACTCACTCCAACTACACGGTGAGAGCAGGTGTCGGACGCAGGATGAAAGTCCGCCATTATTTAGCAACTCTACACGCGGGTTTCAAAAGGCGGGATTTGGAGCATGGAGAGGGAGGCGGAGGAGGAGGCGGAGGAGGAGGTAGAGAAGGAGGCGGAGGAGGAGGTAGAGAAGGAGGCGGAGGAATAGGCGAAGAAGGAGGCGGAGGAGGAGGCGAAGAAGGAGGCGGGGGAGGAGGCGAAGAAGGAGGCGGAGAGGGAGGTAGAGGAGACGAGGAGGGAGGTGGAGAATAAGGCGGAGAATGAGGCGAAGAGGGAGGCAGGATGAAGGGCGAAGAATGAGGCACAGAGGGGAACGCAGGAGAAGGAACAGAGAAAGAGCATCATAAAAGATCGGAGGTTGAGGAAGAGAGGCAAACAGCGAAGAGAGAGGGGGCGTTAGAGACGAGAGAAGAGGGGTCAAAGAAGAGACGTAAGAGAGGAGCCGAGATGCAAAGAAGGGTGGAAGACCGTGGACAGGAGAGAGGTCTTGAAGAAGGAGAAGAAGGGGGGAGGCAGAGAAAGGAGTTTGGAAAAGGAATGCATAAACACGGGATGCTCAAGAGGCGGTATGTGACCTCCTTAAGAATCAAGGAAGCAATATATTTCTCTCACGCGGGGAACATAAATGACCTTGCTGT
>NC_091564.1:4347970-4350470 GCF_042767895.1 Penaeus vannamei | reverse complement strand
ATTTTATGAGCGTCATTCCATTTCTTTATCGTTTTATTCGTGGGACCAACGAGAATATGCGTCTACAGAGCGGGAGAGAGAGAGGGACGATGGAGAGATATAAGAGAAAGAAGGGAAGAGGAAGAAGGAAGAAGGAAGGGAAGAGGGGAAAAAAGAAGGAAGGAAGAAGGGAGAAGGAAGAAAGAAAGAAGAAGGAAGGGAAGAAGAAAAAAGAAGGAAGGGAAGAGGGGAAAAAAGAAGGAAGGAAGAAGGGAGAAGGAAGGAGGACGAGAGAAAGGGAGAAAGAGCTAGGGGGCGTCTTCCCTCCCTCCCTTCCCCCCCCCTCATGACGCCTGTTTCAAATCAGGGCCTTGATTAGTGTTTCTTGACACATTCCGTCGCGCTAATGGTCGCCATGTTCCGTCGGCGGGAGAGGAGGAGAATGAGGAGGAAAATAATGAGAATGAGAGGAGGAAATTGATGAGAATGAGGAGGAAAATAATGAGAATGAGAGGAGGAAATTGATGAGAATGAGGAGGAAAATAATAAGAATGAGGAGAGAGGAGGGAAATAATGAGAATGAGAGGAGGAAAATGATGAGAATGAGGAGGAAAATAATAAGAACGAGAGAGGAGGAAAATAATGAGAATGAGAGAGGAGGAAAATGATGAGAATGAGGAGGAAAATGATGAGAATGAGGAGGAAAATGATGAGAATGAGAGGAGGAAAATGATGAGAATGAGGAGGAAAATGAGAATGAGGAGGAAAATAATGAGAATGAGAGGAGGAAAATGATGAGAATGAGGATGAAAGTAATGAGAATGAGGAGAGAGGAAAATAATGAGAATGAGAGAGGAGGAAAATAATGAGAATGAGGAGAGAGGAGGAAAATAATGAGAATGAGGAGTGAGAGGAGGAAAATGATGAGAATGAGGAGGAGGAGGAAGAAGAGGGTGCGGAGGAAAATGATGGAAATGAGGAGAGGAGAGGAGGAAAATGATGAGAATGAGGAGGAGGAGGAGGAAGAAGAAGAGGGTGAGGAGGAAAATGAGGAGAAAGAAGAGACAGAAAAGGATGAGAATGAGGAGGAGAAAGAAGAGACAGAAAAGGATGAGAAAGAAGAGACAGAAAAGGATGAGAATGAGGAGGAGAAAGAGAGAAAGAAAGGGATGAATGTGGCAGCGACTCGGCAATTACATCGGCGCTGGAGAGAAGGCGTCGCGCGGCACAGGGGGGACTTGTGAACAAACCTTCCTGTCGTGAAAAGGTTCTGTATTTGGGATGAATGCAGTTGCAGACGCTCCCACACGCACGCCCACGATTGCATACTCTTGCACGCGCGCGCACATACACACACTTTTTTCTCTCTCTCACACACACACACACACACACACACTTTCTAACACGCACACACTCACTTTCTCACATACACTCACACTCACTTTCTCACACACACACACACTCACTTTCTCTAACACACTCACACACTTTCTCTCTCACACACACTCACTTTCTCATACAAACACACACACACACGCATTCACTTTCTCTCTCTCTCTCTTACACACACACACTCACTTTCTCATACAAACACACACATACCCACACACTCACTTTTCTCTCATACACCCCCCCACCCACCCACAAAAACACACGCACAAAAACTCGCAACACACCATCAACCACTCCCTCCCCTCCCCTCTCACCCCTCCCTCCCACACACACACACAAAACACGCCCAAGTCCAACCATTACCGTTACCAAGTCCATTCCCCTCGGCCGATTAATGACGTTCAAATACCCACGCCGGTTAATGAGTGCCAAAAAAGTGCCACGGGAATTGGCACACACTAGCGCCCGTTGTGGCACTAATCACGTCGAAGCTAAGGATGCTGGAAACGAAAATAGAAAAATCGGGGGAAAAAAAACATGACGATCGCGAAAAAAAAGTTGATAATCAATGAGAATGAGGAAGAGGAGGAGGAGGAGGAGGAGGAGGTAGAAGAGGAGGAAGAGGGGGAAAAGGATGAGAATGAGGAGGAGGAGGAAGAGGAGGAAAATCAAGAGAATGAGGAGGATAAGGAGGATGAGAGAGGGGGAAGAGGAGGATGAGAATGAAGAAGAAGAAGAAAAATATGAAAATAAAGTGGAGGAGGAGGTAAAAGAGGAGGGAGAGGAGAGAGAGGGGACCAATGATGAGAATGAGGAGAAGAAACAGGAGGAAAAGGATGAAGATGAAGATGAGAAAGAGGAGGAAAAGGATACAGAGGAGGAGGAGGAAGAGGAGGAAAATAATGAGAATGAGGAGGAAAGAGAAGAGGAAGAGGAGGAAAAGGATGATAATGAAGAGGAAGAGGAGGAAAATAATGATAATGAGAATGAGGAGGAGGAGGGGGAAGGGGGGGAAGAGCTAAGGAAAAGGAAAAAAAAGAAAGAAAATGACAGAAAGGGTGATAAGTGTATGAAACAAATGCAAAAATATAGAATATGAAAATTGAGATAGAGAGAGAGAGAGAGAGAG
>NC_091564.1:4325470-4327970 GCF_042767895.1 Penaeus vannamei | reverse complement strand
GAGAGAAAGAAAGAAAGAGAGAGAAATAGAGAGGGAGATAGAGGGAGAGGGAGGGAGGAAGAGAGTTTGTACACCTGAGTACATAAATATCTCCTTACATCCACACAAATCTACCAGTTTTTCTACGTGTCTACACACGTGCCCGTAACCCCGCCCCATCCAAAGAAAAAAAAACTGTGTGGACACGCACATATCACCAATTTACCCAACTGCTAAAAAAAAAAAAAAAAAAAAAAAAAAAAAAAAAAAAAAAAAAATCGTCAAAATCACTAATACAATCCCGCTTGATTTATTCTTAATATAGAGCCCATTCGGTAATCAATTCCAAACCAATTACAGGGTCAATATCCCCGCCCTTGATTAACGGCGGCCCAGGGCAGCGCTGACGCAATACGGCCGGCTGACACACGGCGGATGCGACAGCTATGGGGAATGACAGCGCCAATACACCGCTCTCCATTACGGACGGCGGTGAGGGGGGCTCGGGTTATGAAGGAAGACGCGCGCTCTTAGTCTCCTTCTCTGCTTCTGTCTGAGAGCTGTCGTCTGTCGGTCTTTCTATGTAATTTTTTTCGTTACCTGTCTCTGTCTCAGTCTCTCTCTCCATATAATTCTTATTCTTAACCTCTCCTCCCCTCCCTCCCTCTCCCTCCCTCCCTTTCCCTCATCCTCCCTTCCTCTCTCCCTTTCCCCTCCCTCTCCCTCACCCTCCTTCCTCTCTCCCCCTTCCTCTCTCAACCCCTCCCTCCCTCTCACCCCTTCCCTCTCCCCCTCCCCTCTCACTCTCCTTCCTCTCTTCCCCTCCCTCCCTCCCTCCCTCTCCCCTCCCTTCCTCCCTCTCCCTCTCCCTTTCCATCCCTCTCCCTCGTATCCTTCAAATACCATCCGTACATCAGGATATGAACAGACGGGACCAAATACACCCGCAGAGAAGACCAATACACTTAATATTTCCCGACCGGAGAGGCTTCCTTCGTCGCTTCATCATCTCGAGCCACAAACTCATCCACTTAAACCTCTCTCTCCATAATTCAATAAAAAAGAAAAAAAAAGGAGAAGAGAGAGAGGAAAAAAGTGAAGAAATAATGACAATC
This sequence comes from Penaeus vannamei, assembly GCF_042767895.1. Classification (NCBI taxonomy): domain Eukaryota; kingdom Metazoa; phylum Arthropoda; class Malacostraca; order Decapoda; family Penaeidae; genus Penaeus; species Penaeus vannamei. Next base: position 4,326,876 of record NC_091564.1, on the reverse strand, counting down.
AGCAAAATAAACTCTCTCCATAATTCAAAAATAAAGGAAAAAGAAGGAAAAAAAGGAAAAAGAAAACAAAAAAGTACAGAAATAAAGACAATCAGTGTTTTCTCAAAATCCACAACATACAGATTAGTAATCACGGGTATATTGACGAAATTAAAAGAGAGAGAGAAAAAAAAAAACGAAAAAAATAGACAAATTGCCCTCGCATGTTTACTCGCCAATCCAAGCCTTTAAGTGTTCAGAAGGAAAATGAACAAGGCAAGTTTATACAATATCTGGCGTGTGTGGAGACTGTCCACGGAACCGCTTCGCTACGCCATTTTTTCCGACAATTTAATAAAGAAAAAGAAACGATAAGAAGAGAGAAAAAAAGAAAAATGGCGGAAAAATCGAAAATGTCTACTTGGTTTTCCTGTATTTAGAAGGGTGAAAGATATATTTGAAAAAAAAAACAATGATGGTAAAAATAATCACAGGAACATTAATATTAATAATAATAATAATAATAATAATAATAATAATAATAATAATAATAACAATAATAATAATGGAATATCAATAATAACAATACCAACAATGGTAATAGTAAGAGTAATACTAACAGCAATATTAATAAAAAGAACAACTCCAGCAACAACAATAATAATAATAATATTAACAAAAATAATAACAATAATGACAATAATAATGATGATGATAATTATACGAAAAATAGTATCAATAACACCAATATTACAAATAACAAGAAACAATCACTACAACAATGAAAATAATTATAACGCTAATAAAAATAACAACAATAACAAAAAATAACAACAAAAACATTAATAATGAGAACGATGATGACGATGATGATAAGGATGGTAAAGAAATAATGATGATGACAATAATAATAATAATAATAATAACAACATAATAAATGAATAATAATAATAATAATGATAATAACATAATAAATGAATAATAATAATAGATAATAATATCAATAACAACAACAATGGTAACAGTAACAAGATTACCAACTACAACATTAAAACAACAATAACAATGCTAACAAAAATGACAACCTCAATTCCCCAGCAAATCAGTGGCTAAAACACAACAAATAAAGAACGAAGAACGAAAAAAGAAAGAAAGAAAGGGAGAATGAAAGAGAGAGTTTTAAAAAAATATATGAATATCCCATTCGTTGTTCAAATAAAGCATAGAATAATCAGAAAAGAAAGAAAGAAAGGAAACATCCAGCAACCAACCACGCCATCGAACAGAAAGCAAAAAAAAAAAAAAAAAAAAAAAAAAAAAAAAAAAAAAAAAAAAAAAAAAAAAAAAAAAAGAAAAGAAAAAAAAAAAAAAAAATCAAGGTAATCTTCAACTCATTTCCTTTAATTAAGTCCTCAGCCACTTTCTTT
>NC_091564.1:4310470-4312970 GCF_042767895.1 Penaeus vannamei | reverse complement strand
GAGAGGGAGGGAGGAGAGAGGTAAGAGAAGGAGGGGAGGGAGTGGGGGGAAGAGAGGCGGGAGAGGGAGGGGAAGGAGAGGGGGTGAAGAGAGGTGGGAGAGGAAGAGGGAGGGAAAAGGGAGGGGGAGGAGACGCAAGAGAAGGGGATGAGGGGAACAGGAGGGGATGGGGAAGGAGGATAGAAGGAAGGGGGTGAAGGAGGGGAGACAGCAAAGGGGTGGTGGAGGGGGGGGATTGGAAAAGAGGGGAATGGAGAGAAGGAGAGGCGGGAAGGGGGGGAGCGATAAGAGGGAGAAAAGAGGGGGGGGATGGCGGCACCCGATTCTGGGAGATTGGGACACTACAGGCGTGTAGGGGAGAGAGAGAGAGAGAGAGAGAGAGAGAGAGAGAGAGAGAGAGAGAGAGAGAGAGAGAGAGAGAGAGAGAGAGAGAGAGAGAGAGAGAGAGAGAGAGAGAGAGAGGTGGGGGGTTTGAGAAACAAAATGGCGGAGCTATCAGGTTCATTTTTACTTGGGAAAAAAGAAAGTAGAAGTGGGAAAGAGGATTGGCGAGAGAGAAAGATGTATAGATTGACGTAGATGAATTAAAGATGGAAGAGAGAGAGAAGGGGAGGGAGGGAGGGAGGGAGGGAGGGAGGGAGGGAGGGAGGGAGAGAGGGAGAGAGAGAGAGAGAGAAAGGTAGCGATAACGACAGATGTAAAGATAGACAGAAAAAAATAGACAAAAAACAGACAAACAGAAAGCCAGATAGACACAGGCAGACAGATTCACAGAGATAGAATTAGAGAGAGAGAGAGAGAGAGAATTAATAAACGCAAAGAGAAAGAAAGGAAGCAAAAACACGAGGCTAAAAATCCCGCAAGAGAACAGACAAAACCAAAAAGGATGTAACACGGGAGAGCAAGATGCAAGGTGCCACATCACAGCAGCCTCGCACACCCAGACAAAGAACATCCTCTCCTCTCGTCTGCTCTCCCTCTCCCTCTCCCTCTCCCTCTCCCTCTCCCTCTCGCCCTGCGCTGTCCCTCGCGCGAAACAAGGCGCGTTGGCCCTCTCTCCTTCTCTTTCACTCTGGGTCTCTTTTCCTCGCTCTCTCTCTCTATCTTGCTTTCGTTTTTTTTCTTTCTCTGATTTCTCTCTCCCTCTCTTTCTTTCTTTTGTTCTTTCTCCTCTCTCTCTCTCTCTGTCTGTCTTTCTTTCGTTCTTTCTCTTCTCTTCTCTCTTTTTTCTTCTCTCTCTGTGTCTTTCTTTTCATTCTTTCTCTTCTATTCTCTCTTCTCTGTCTTTCTTTCGTTCTTTCTCTTCTCTTCTCTCTCTCTCTCTCTCTCTCACCCTCTCCAACTCCCCCCAACCACCCTCTACCTCCTCCCCCTACCTTCCTTCTCCCTCACCTCACCTCTCTTCGCCCCCAACCCTCCCCCCCCCCCCATTTCTCTCTCCCCCCCTCCCCCGAGCCACAACATTCCCATTCAGGGCCACCGTGGCACAGCAATTAAGCCTTCAATGGAACGGTATTAGCGCACACGTCCTCGCCGGCAAATACCTTCGCGAGGGAAAGTGAACCCGGGAGGTCAGATTCCCGTAGGCGTTCGAGGTTCAATTTCCCCCATAGGTAGGCGTTCGAGGTTCAATTTCCCCATAGGTAGGTGTCTGAGGTTCAATTTCCTTATACGTGTTCGAGGTTTAGGTTCCACACGCGTGTTCGAGGTTCAATTTCCCCCATAGGTAGGTGTTCGAGGTTCAATTTCCTTATACGTGTTCGAGGTTCCGGTTCCACACGCGTGTTCGAGGTTCAATTTCCTTATACGTGTTCGAGGTTCCGGTTCCACACGCGTGTTCGAGGTTCAATTTCCCCCATAGGTAGGTGTTCGAGGTTCAATTTCCTTATACGTGTTCGAGGTTTAGGTTCCATACGCGTGTTCGAGGTTCAATTTCCTCATAACGCATTAGAGGTTCAGTTTCCTCATGCGTGTTCGAGGTTCAATTTCCCCGTACGTGTTCAAGGTTCATTTTCCTCACAACGCATTCGAGGTTCAGGTTCCCATACACATTCAAGGTTCAACCAATTTCCCGTAAGTGCTCAAGGCTCAAATTTCCATACGTCTTCGAGGTTCAACGTAAGATTCAATGCAAGGTTCTGTTGGAATGGATTAATGCAACTGCGGCGAAAAGACAATAACAATAACAATAATAATGATGATGATAGTGATTATAACAATACTTAAAAACAACAATGACACCAACAACAACAATGCCAACATCATCAACAACAGCAAAATAAAAAAAATAAATGCAGTAGCAAACAAGTTATGCTGGCAATACTGCGACTGATAAAATAGTAATACAAGTTGCAATTAAATTGGTAATACAGACAAAGCTATAAATCTCAATACCAGTATGATAAGCTAATCACAATTTGAACAATGCTCACAATAAATATATATACTTTGTGTGTGTGTGTGTGTGTGTGTATATATATATATATATATATATATATAT
>NC_091564.1:4301604-4304970 GCF_042767895.1 Penaeus vannamei | reverse complement strand
ATTGTTGTCTGGGGTTGTTAAACCTAATTACGTGGAGGAGGAAAAGCCGCCATCTTTTACTTTGGCGATTTGTTCACCATCGGCGGCGGTGGTGATGGTGGTGAAGGTGGTGGTGTTGGTGATGATGGCGGTGGTGTTGGTGATGATGATGATGATGATGATGGTGGTGGTGATGATGATGGTGGTGGTGATGATGGTGGTGATATCACGGTGGTGTGGTGATGATAGTGATGATAGTGATGGTGGTGTTGGTGATGATGGTGGTCGTGGTGGTGGTAGTGGTGTTGGCGATGATGGTGATATCACGGTGGTGTGGTGGTGGTGATGATGGTGATAGTGATGGTGATGATGGTAGTGATGGTGGTGGTGGTGATGATGGTGGTAGTGATGATGATGATGTGATGATAATGATTATTGATGATAGTAAAACAGACGCTACAATGGATACGTTATATATAGCACAACCTCGCTCTCATTGTCAAAGAGAGGCTTCTGTCTCTCTCTCTCTCTCTCTCTCTCCCTAATTCTCCTCTCTCTCTCTCTCTCTCTCTCTCTCTCTCTCTCTCTCTCTCTCTCTCTCTCTCTCTCTCTCTCTCTCTCTCTCTCTCTCTCTCCCTAATTCTCCTCTCTCTCTCTCTCTCTCTCTCTCTAACCTCCATTTTATGCTAAAGGGTGTAATACGCTCATGTTTATGTATTGCCTGCCCCTTATTAGACTTCCGCCTTCCCCCTAAATCCCTCTCCCCTCCTCTCCATCTCTTTTTACCCATCTTACCCTCCCTCCCCCCTTCTCTCCATCTCCCCTCCCCCTCCTCCCCCTCTCATCTCCTCTCCCCACCCCTCCCCCCCTCTAATTTCCCTCCCTCCCTCTCCCATCTCCTCTCCCCCTCTCTCCGTCCCCCTTTCCTGCCTCCCTTCTCTCCACCCCTCCCCTTTCCCCCTTTCTCTCATCTCACTCTCCACCCCTCTCCTTCTCATTCTCCTCCCACTCCCACTCCCCCTCTCCTCCCCTTTCCCCTCCCCCTCCTTCCACCCCTCACCCCCTCTCCCCCTCATCCCTTCTCCCCTCCCTCCCCCTCTCTATACCCCGAGGTCAGAAACGGCCTCCCTTCATTTATTTCCCATCAGCCTCCCTTAACGCCCAAATAGGGGCCTGTTTACCACTCACAACATCCTCGATCCCCGAAGCTCATCCTGCTTTCGACTCGTCCATCCTACACTTTTCCTGTTGGGAGGAAGAAGTTAGAAAAAGGGAGAGAGAGAAAAATAGCAGAGGAAGAAGAGAAAAAAAAGGAAGGAAGGAGACAGAGGAAGAGGAAAAAAAAGAAGAATAAAAAGACAAAGGGAGAAAATGAGAAAGAAAAAAAAACAAGGGGAGTTAAAAAAAAGAAAGAAAAGAGATAGAGGAAGAGAAAAAGGAAGAAAAGAGAGAGAGAGAAAAAAAACAAGACGAAAAAGTAAAGAAAGAAAAACAGAATAATAATATGAAAAGAGGAAGATGAAAACAGAGGAAGAAAAAATATATTATATAACACAGATTAAAACGAAAAAGAAAAAGAAACAGGAAGAAAAAAAGAAAAGAAAATATAATCGAAGAAATAAAAAGAAAAGCAAAGAAAAAAAGAAAGAAAAGACAGACAGAGACAAAAAAGAAAGAAAAACAACAACATAAACTTTACCTAGAACACCAAAGTACCTACACGACGTCTTCTGTAGCAAAAGAAACGCATCGCCCAGCATTTCCAACAACACCCCTTCCCCCTTTCCCCCTTCCCCCCTCCCTCCCCCTCCCCCTCCTCTTCCCCCCTCCCCTTTCTCTCCCTCCTATTCCCCTCTTCCCCCTTTCTCTCCTCCCTCTTCCCCCTCCCTCCCCTTCCTCTTCCTCCTTCCCCCTTTCTCTCCTCACCCTCCCTCCCCCCTTTCTCTCCCTCCTCTTCCCCCTCCCTCCCCCCCTTTCTCTCCCTCCTCTTCCTCCCTCCCCCCCTTTCTCTCCCTCCTCTTCCCCCTTTCTCCCCCTCCTCTTCCTCCCTTCCCCCCACCTCCTCTCCCTCCTTCCCCTCTTCCCCCTTTCTCCTCCTCTTCCCCCTTTTCTCTCCCTCCCTCTTCCCCCTCCCTCCCCCTTTCTCTCCCTCCTCTTCCCCCCTTCCCCCCTTTCTCTCCCTCCTCTTCCCCCTTTCTCTCCCTCCTCTTCCCCCTCCCTCCCCCCCTTTCTCTCCCTCCTCTATCTCTCTGCAACCTCCTATCTTTACAACAAGTGGCGGCAAAGTCTTGAACTTGTATTAAAAGCCTTCCCTGGAGCCGCCGCAAATGAAATTCTAAACTCGGTCTTAGTTTTGAATTACAATTTCCTGGAGGATTCTCCCTCTCTCGCTCTCTCTCTCTCACTCAAGTCTCAATCTCTCTCTCTCGCTCTCTCGCTTTCTCTCTCTCACTCAAGTCTCAATCATTCTCTCTCTCTCTCTCTAATTCACTCATTCACTCTCCTTCTATCTCTATCTCTCTCTCTATCCTTCTATCTGTCCCTCTCCCTCTCTCTCTCAATATATCTCGGTCTATCAATCTGTCTCTCTCTTTCGCTCAATCTGTCTCTCTCTTTCGCCTCTCTCCTCCCCACGTGCGTGTGCGTCATCCTCTTTCTCTGGTATCTAATAACATTAGCTCTTTCCTGGTCTCCCTTCCTGTTATCTCTGTCAAGGGGAACCGAAAAAAGAGAGAGAGGAAAGGAAATAAAAATAAAAAACGCCACTAAAAAGGGGAACGGGGGAAAAATGGAAAGCGGGGGAAAAAAGAAAGAGAGAGAGAGAGAGAGGTAAGAAAAAAAGATAGACTCAGCTCCAGGGTACCAGGTTTGATTCTCCCCTTCCTCCTCCTCTCTCCTCTCCTCTCCTCTCCTCCTCCCCTTGCCCCCCTTCGGTCTCTCAAACTGTTCCCGCCAAAAGTGTAGCTCTCAGAATTTTTTCCCGCGGCTTTTCCCCATCCGGTTCCCGCCAAAAGTCTGTCGCGCGCGGGGGAAAAATGGCGCCTCTGTGGACGGAGTTTCCAAGTTGAGCGCCCGGGGCCAGCAGCGACGTTTTAATTATATCGCGGGGATTGGGGCCCGGGTTCAATTTAATGCCGCATAACGGCTGGCTATTTTCAATATTAATTATGGCGATGTTCAGCATTTTCTTTTCCTCCCGTAACAAATTCCCCGGCCAGCCCACAGGAGACACGTCACCGCCCGATGTGAAATTCATCATTAGCAAATTTACTTTTGTTATATAACAAAGTCTAATGTTACCTGTCCGCCCACAAACCGAATTCGAAAATCACAGGACGTGTCCCCCCGCCCGACAAAAGAAAAGGGGTTCCTTTGTCCCCGCCAAGC